>NC_089744.1:65860081-65905081 GCF_040412425.1 Macrobrachium rosenbergii | reverse complement strand
TTTCTTGAAATTTTCTGTCTGCCTGATCTCATATTATTTCGTGAAAACGTATAACGTTTGTAGAATGTATTATTCCGCGCACTACAGTGATAAAATAAACCGAGTGATTCACAAAAATTCCGCAAGGTGTTTTGAAATACATTTGCAAACACTGGGTACTGGTACTGATAATGATGAGAAAGGACTACGGCACCGACTTCATCACCACTAATAGATACCAAAGTTGCCATGTTTGATGTAGTGCTGGACGAGGAAGAATATGATGTTTAAAAAGACAAAATTTTTTGCCATATCTCCAGCAGAATGAGAGATTCTTTGAGAACTAACTAATATGATTCAAAAGTGATTCCTCACTGTATGACTTCATGAGAATTTGGTTTCCCCCCCCCTCGGTAGATTCGTAAAATTTTGGCAGTCCATTGCAATTCTTATGTACAGAATATATCAGAATAGTAAAATGGGACACTGTGCCACATTCTATTCTCCTTCATACTGATATGCATGTAATGTAATCTTTGGATGAAAATAAAATTATAAGTTGCATTTATAAAACCAAAAATGTTTCCATTTTTGTGGCTACTTGCGACAAGTTCTAGCTGTTTCTGGTACGTGTCCCAGTCATTTCCTGGGAGAGCCATCTGTCAATGCATTGCAAAAAAGAGCTCTTGAATTTGGGTTTTACGCTGAACTTGGGCCGATTGTCGTGAGTATGGTGACTGCCGTATGTTATTTGTTCTATATGGACCGTGGTTATTTACAACTGTGATGTCCTGGTCCTATTAATGTTGTGAGATTACTGTCATAGGATAAGTGATGAAGGAATCTACTATTGATTTTAAAGGCTGAGTGGTTTGCATTTACAATTCAGTGCTACTTCCACGACAACAACTGCTTATCTAAAATATATATAATCTTGTTCACTACAGTGATCAACTTACTAAGAAACTTTAATTCTTTTGGGAAGATTGGCGAATCCAAAGTCATGAATTAAAATGGAAAGAAAGAACAAAACAGTATCGATTTGCAAGGAATTATTTCTTAAAAACAACTTAGGGAAATAAATATTGAGGAACTTCACAGGAATTCAGTAACGGATCTAAACCAAACGAACAGATCAATATTCATAGTTACTTTTCAGTGTGATAACAGCAGAGTAAACATGACTAAGAGCTTTGTATTCTGCAAGATGAAACATCACCACTATGACCACAGGTTTTACACCTTTTCGAAAGTATGGAGCCACAAAGCCGAAAAACGAGTTACGGTCCATATCTTGTCATTTCCCTATAGTGAGTCCAAGAATTTCAGTATGCAACAATTTCTACTTCCGTACTGACACTGACCATCTCAGAAATATATATATATATATATATATATATATATATATATATATATATATATATATATATATATATATATATATATATATGTATATATATATACTTTTTAATATATACAATATATATTATATATACTAATATACTAATATATATATTCTTCTTCTTCTTTTCTTTTGTGCTTTTATTCCCATTTTTGTATGTGATGCCTTCTTTGAAGGACTTTTTGATTTGGCTTTGGGGTAGACCTGTGGTCTCGATCGGCTGCCCTGCCTGAATCGCTTGCACGTATGTTTCATGTATCATTCAACGCCCTTTCTTAAAATTGCGCGGGTAAAAAGTTCGAGACGTGTGAGATGTTTTTTGTTTTTAGGTGTTTACCTTTTGTTTTATACAAGTAAAAGTCTGTAACATCCATTTGCTTTTCTGCTAAATTGGGGATCTAACGGATAGCAAAGTGTCTGCCTCTCTGACCAGTCGGCTGCGGGTTTTGAAAACGGTCTTCACTAAGCTGCTGCTTAACCGACTGAGCCACCGAGGATATATATGTATGTGTGTATGTATCGCCTCCAAGGTGAACATGGGAGACATTCATAAAATGAATCACGTCATGTTTTTGCTTATCATTACAAGAAACCTCATGTTCTGCTAAAGGGTCTAATTACGTGGATATTTAATTAAACGGTCTTCACTAATTTGGCGCTATTAAAATACGAACATCAACATAAAATAATGACTTTAATATGCTAATTGGCCAATAATGCTAAGGTGCGGCAATAGCGAGGTGGGAATACTTCCTATGTAAGATTTAGGCACCATTAATAAATGTTGAGAAAAAACTTAGCGATTCGCGAACTAAGTAAAAATCTGTAGCTCAGTTTCCCAATGTATCATTTAATCTCACAATACGAATAGAAACCATGCAGACAATTATTGCATCAATAATAAGCAACAGTTCAAGTCTAACTGAATTGTGGAGATGGAGAACAGGAAATAAATCGTTTTGTATGTTGTGATCAATTCACTAAACAATTAAGGTTACAAGATTGCTTTTCGGTCCTTTGATTTGTAAATAACCAATTAAGCTAACAATGTAAGAGCTAGTTGATGCTGGAGACGTGGATTAAAAAAAATCTTACGTTGACATTAAAATTACTTAAAGGAAATAGAATTGCACACTGGAACTTACTTTTCAGAGGCATGTGTATAGGGTTCTAGTCTTTCATTACGTTTGTTATGCTGTCACGACCTGCTTTTCACAACAGTCATGAACCGTATTTTTTTCAACATCTTTAGTATGAGTTGTGAGGCCTTAGTTAACTTGAATGTGACAACAATAACGTATTCCCGGGAGTCCCTGATGCTTCAACCAATTTTATAGAAGAGTAAGTGTAACAAGATGTCAAAACAGGTACAAGCCACCACAGAACCCCTGAAGTGTTCACGAATGGAAACAAGGTGCTCAAGAAGAGACAGCGTTCTCAAATCGCTATTACCACTGCCTTGGAATGGAACAGGATGAAGAAAATGGAAGCTCTTCCTGAAATGGTTGCAAGGGGTTAACACAGGTGACCTAAAAACCAAAGGTATGCGAGATCGAAGTGCCGGTCGGGACCTAGAACTATCGACAAGGTTCGACGTACCATCTCCCCTTCCTCCTACTCCATAACGTTTTTCGTATCAATGAATGAATAAGTGACAGAACGATAATGAAAAGAATGCTGATAATGAACAAAGCTTTAATGAATTTTAATCTTTCAGTTAATATTCCATCTTAACAAAACAGCACCGGCATATACACGACAATAGCTAAATGCTCATACAGCTTCTTTCATGTCCTCTAGAATGGACTAAATGACGACCTACTGGCGGTTCGAATCCCCAAGGAAGGAGGATATCATTTTCAGGTGGTAATGCCAGCTTATACTATATATATATATATATATATATATATATATATATATATATATATATATATATATATATATATATATATATATATATATATATATATATATATATATATATATATATACCTATAACATATATGTGAGTCTGTTTGTCTGTATATCTTTGGTGTAGTAATCACAAAAAAATCTTTCCTACACATGCTTTACATTATTTATCTTACTCTGAAACGGCACCATACCAACTAGTTCATGACATCGCATCTTCAGCATATGGGAGAATGGTATTAAAAAGCTGATTTGATTTTGAGGACACAAGAGCAACAGAAATGTTCCCACTTTAGCAGAAAGGGTATAATATAAAATGTGAGATAAAATATTGCTGAAGAGTGCCAGCATAAATTCAGTGCGCCAAACAAATAGGTCTGCAGAGAGCTGTCACATCAAAGTCGGTGCCATATCCGGTTTATGCAGTATTATGCATATTCGTAAAGGAAAACAATACATATCCGACACGTTCGTGAAGAGAGAGAGAGAGAGAGAGAGAGAGAGAGAGAGAGAGAGAGAGAGAGAGAGAGAGAAATGAAAGCGCGTGAAGATAATATCTGACGCACGATAAATCTGTACTTATGGTTTCATTCTTAAGTCTCGTAATACATTTCAATTTAAGTCGCCAGTCTGTCAGCACTAGAGGCGAGAAGCCCACGGAATCAATTATAAATTTTTATTTTGGTCGCTGTTGTCTGCAAGTACGCGCATCCAGCAATTAATACTGTTGTCGCTTACGTGTGTGTATACAACAAGAAGTGCAAACCGGCATGTGTATGTAATTCCTACGTAATTACATAAAATGATGAGAAGAATACGAAATGACAAGACAATAAAATATATGCCATGGTTATTTCAGAGATCCGTCCTAACTTTTCCTACCTTAATCTAAAACTCTGCAGCCTACCAGGCATAATTTTTAGGAAGGCAATGTTTATGACGTGAGGAAAGTGAGTGGAAAATCATTCCAGAATGGAAAGAAGGTGTTAGTTAATGCCAACATGTGAGAAACTGTTATATAAGTGAAATATGACCGGCAGGCATGTGGAAGAGGAAAGTTTAAAAAATGAGATAACTATTTATTTGTATTATTGGGAAAGACGGCGTGCAATTGTATGATTACACTGAAAATAATCAATATATCTGATGATGGATATCCGAAAGCTTTAATTAGAAAATAAGCAGCGTGATTATAAACAAAGCGGAAAGCGTGTCGATCAAGTGTCTACCATAAAACAACATAGCAAGAAGCTTGTGAGCTTAAGAAACAAGCTCTACTTGTGCTTGGTATCCATGGACAAACTGAGACTCGATTATCTGACAGAGGAAGGCCCTATAAGGTAAAAGAGGACGTGTCGTATAGAAGGAACCTGACAAAGTACTTATTATATCTTGATGAAAGGGCGTTTGGTTTGCTGCAAAATCGTTTCTCAGAGAGAAGTAGGTTACCTTGCCTCCTGAGACGAATATTATTTGAAAGAATTTTTACATATGACCCAAAACAATTCTTATCTTCAGTCGTGTTAATGAGGCTGGTAATTATTCAGTTACTTTGAAGGTCACTGTCACTGTCATGGTCACAAGGTTACTACCCTCGGTGTCATCTGGAACAGCTTCATTAGTGCATGCCACTATGTGACATCCCTCTCCCTTATTTTCAAAACTCATGGCCAAGATTAAAACTGTGTATAAAACCAATGGAATCTGAACCCATATTTGCACAGTCTGGCAAAGAATACATTGTAATAAAAAGACTAAAGTAAAGTGCACACTGCCGGACAGACATATTGAACAGATAATCTCACCTCACTAACATCTCGGAGGTTTGTCTGCTTTTGTACCAAGATTAACTTAAATGTCTTGAGCCATGTAGTAGTTAGAATGACAAGGTTTACGTGACAGACACACATAAGACTGACAAATGAAAGGAAAAACTATAGTACCACTCTGTTACATAATATCACTCGGCTTCCTTCAATAAACAGACATACGTTAAATCAAGTACAACTGCAACTGCAGTTCTTATAACTACGATCAAGAATATGTTAAATGGGTAATTTTCCATTTGTAATATATACAATCCTTCATCAGTAAACTTGCAACATATGTTGAAAGAAGCCGGGTAAAGAAAGATACAGGTTGGAAAACAATAACAACTTCGAGCTGTTGCAACAGCTGAGGCAACCTCGCCCTAAACACGGATCACCCACCTCACACGGGTTGATTGGAAAGCAACAAAACAGGTAGTTTAATAAGTTATTCCGTGCATGTCGCAAAGAGCTCCCAAACAACATAATTAGAGTAAGTTTAAAGTGCTTTTCAGTTTGGAATTCCTCCCAGTTGACTTGTAAAATATATATCAACAGACGTAACGTGTTTTTTATAAAGATATATTATTTCTGTTTCAGCAATATATTGATGTAATAAATAATATGACAACTTTGGGATATACTGCGTATGTATATATATATATATATATATATATATATATATATATATATATATATATATATATATATATATATAAAGAATTTCAGTAGTACTCTATATATATATATATATATATATATATATATATATATATATATATATATATATATATATATATATATATATAAATATATAAAGAATTTCCAGTAGGACACATTGATGACTTTTTGTGTATATACTCACGTGGTGGAGCAATACAATTTAAAAAAAAAAAACAGATGAACAACTCTCAAGACCAGGAAGTGCTTTTTCATAGACTCCATCCGAAGGAACTACTGAAGAGTTTTTAGGTCTCCTCACTGATCAGATATTTACCGGCATTAAGGTCTAAGGGTGACAAAAACTGTCTACGACTTATGTCTATGTCTAGTACATTTTACTGAAATATATGTAAAAACATCTGCGGTTCCCTTCTTAAAATAAATCAACGTTGTTGAAAAATGCTTCCTTTCCTTACAATACAATAAACATATCAAGCATGAAAATAAACAATGAATATAACTGACATTATTTCTTTAATATTGCTGAATACCTAGGCTCTTGCGAAAAAAATTTCCCCATTTTTACATATGATACTTTGATAGAAAAGTGAAGAAGGTCATACACACTAATTGGCGTCGACAGTGTAATTAGCTGACGAAAAACTTTATTTCACTTTTTGAAAAGTGGAAGGTTATTAAGTCTTCAAAAGGGGAGAGACACGACATTTGCTTTGATTATATGGATTCGCTCACACACATATCCGCTTTTGACAAAAGTGGAGGCTGTATTAAGGCACCTTTCTAAATTAGTGTAAAGGCCATCAAAATGGAATTTTGCCAGCTAAATATTTCATCTAGAACACATAACAAACAGCAATGCCCAAGAACTCTTGGTTTTCAAAAGAAATCATGTCAAGAAGCATAAAAATAAAAAATTTTCTCAATACAATTGAATCTGTTCAGACAACCGTTCGGAAAAGTGAGGAAACAAGAATTCTGTGTAAACTAAAGGTGCTAAGAATAAACTCAAGTGAATCACGGTAAGATATGACACTTTGTTGGCAGAAATCCTCTTCTGGGATCCAAACAGAATCGTTCAACTATTCGATATTATGCCGCACGGATCCTTTTGGAAATGACGGGTTTCAAGTCTCATTTTATATTCCCATCAAGATTAGTTGTTTCCACAGCGTCTGCAAAATAATTCCTCAATGGAAAAAAAGGAGAAACGTACATCTCAACTGTAATGAGCTATTTCACGGTTTAACAGGAAATGCTGACGGTCCATTTTGGTGAAGAATCCTTGTAATTTATTCTCTCTCTCTCTCTCTCTATCTCTCTCTCTCTTTCCATTAGTCCTTCTTGAGATCTAGAGCTTAAGAAGCAGCTTTGAGCATTTGTTTGGTTGGAATGTGAATTTTCATTATTATAAAGATAGCTGTCACTTCACTTTTTTGTTTATAAAGATTTTTGCATACTAAATATGACTATTTTGAAAAAAAATTTAACTCAATAAAAAATAAATTTCTTGATACTGAATAAATTACTATTAACTTTAATATGATAAGGTCTAATAAATTTTACAAGGAAAGTGTCATTCATCACAAAATGAGACCACTCATCGTATTATACAATCTTAATATTGTTATTAAAATAACCCTTAAATGTAAAATATTAATAAATAACAAACATTATACATGAGTTAACTGAAAAAAATAGCAGCATTACAAAAATTATGACGCCCTCGTACAAACACTTGTCACGTGATTCTTAAAATAAATGTCATTCAGTGTTGTATCCTTCGTACATATGAATTTTATGCAAATCAAAGTAGTTCACCATTCACTAACCTTGTCTATTTTCACAACATCCTTGGATTAGTTTAAGAGTTACATAAGACTTAAGAAAGGACATGAACTTTCAATATTTGTATGAACTGCCTTTGGAAAGTCTTGCCTTTCAATGAAATGTAGGCATGTATAACTTGAGCTTTACGTATGACCTAACTATATATTTGGACGGGTCGTGTATTAGTTTGAATATACGATTCCACAGGGGAAAAAAAGTTTCGTCACTGTTCCTTTGTAATGTTAGCGTCTCTCTCTTGTTTAGCTCCCTTGCTATTTTCGCTTTTATTTTCTTGACAGGTTGTTCTTTCTCTCACTCCCCGGCATTTATTTTTAACCAAATATTTCTTTCTACGTTTATTTTGTTTCTCGACATTTTTCCTCTTCCTATTTTTCCATTAATATACTGCGATTCCTCCAAATGCACCTTCGACTGAGTTTTTTTATTTTGATTGTTTCATCACACTGTTTTTTCAAGTTTACCCTCCCATTTTCGTTCATTTAATCACATCTTTCTTTTTCTTCCAATATAGAGTTTAATTGGTTCGTTTGCTAAATAAAAATTTCAGCTTTCATCTCTTCAATTCTGTTGCACAAACAATTGTTGACATAGCTAACTTGTTTTACTTTCTCATATATTTTACCTGATGCTTTCTATATACATTCTATACACATTAGTATATTTGGTTCTCTTTTTATGGCGTTCTACTAATATTTAACTGGTTATTAACTTTCAAAATAAATTATACATTTTCAAATAACAATTAATTGGTTATTAACATTCTAAACAAAGGATACCATCTTAAAGTGAAAGCGCTCCAGCCACTCTTTCACTCGAGAGATACATTACCCGAAACGATTTAACATTTCAGTCTGCAAATGCATTGTTTACTGAGGTATAACCCGACCAAATGCACAGGTTTTAATCCGAATTAAGATCCACAACGAAACATTTGATTTTGCTTCAGCCATCAGGCCAAGTAAACGCTCAATTCGGTTTAATACTTCAGTAGCATTAATTCTTGACATTCCTCGAGTGCTTGTGAGTTAGCGGGACTCGACATGAATGCCTTGGGCAACGTTTCAGGTCGAAGCTGGATATGAGTTCCTCATGAAAGGCTCCAGCGATCTTGAAACTGCGTCTTGTATCAAGAACTTCAGGCTTGTAAGTTGAAGTGAGTCTTTCTTTGAAGTGAGTCTTTCTTTCTGCATTCATCTCAGGCAAACAACTTAATAGGATTAGTCATATCAGCATCAATGACATCACCAATAATTACAGTAAAAGTAAGCCCGTATACCAGCAAAAAGTAAATCCAGTGCTAACAAATGTGAACTATTGATCTTATCATTAGTATTTGTTACTCTGTCTCCGGAGAATAAAACGCAGTACATTAAACTCTTTGATACTATAGAATTAGTATATGCCTGCAATTTGTGCGCTATATAATTTATAAGTATTTTATATATGACTTAGCCTGCATTGGTCCTTTAGTTTCCTTGGTATAGAGTGGTGGTTCTCAAACTGAGAGTCACGTCAAGATCTTAGATGGCCCATGCACTCAGGTGAGAGGACCATGTGTCAAAAGCACGTAGCCATGGTCTTTCTCGCTCCGGCAAATACTTGACCTCACCGATACTTCTGTCAACAGGCCTTTAGAAAGAAAACTCTCTGACTTTGAGAGCGCATTAAATATCTGGCACTTCAAAAAGTTGGTAAATCGCACTCGGATTCCTTTGGCCAATTCCCACAATGTATTCTCTCTATCTTTACGTAAGGCAAATGTGAAGTTGGTTGATGCGGACCATTATGATCACAATGACTCAACTTTGAATAAGTCAGTCCTCCATTCCACTGATATGTAATGGAATGAGTACTTTGACTGAAATTAGCAAGCACTGGCGTTGATGAGAGAAGGCAAAACACTTGTGAGGAGAAAGAGGTTGGGGAAGGGGGAGGGGGTTACTAGGATGTAAGGATCTGAAATAGAAAATGAAGTAAAAAAAGTAAGAAATGTTGTTATACAGAAAAGATCTACTATATCACTATTACCACGCTCGCTATCAGATTGACATACTGTTTGCTTACCATTTATTGTATGTATGTATGTATGTATGTGTATGTATGTATGTATGTATGTATGTATGTATGTATGTATGTATGTATGTGTGTGTATGTATGTATGTGTATGTATGTATGTATGTATGTATGTATGTATATATATATATATATATATATATATGTATATATATATTATATATATATATATATTATATATATATACATATATATAATTATATGCATACAGTGCTTGCAAATTTCAGTTAGAGTGCATTTCATTACATATCAGTGGAACGGAGGACTGTTCGTTCACTGACTGATTCAAAGTTGAGTCATTGTAACTCATCTCACATAATGGGCGGAGGAATTGGCCAAAGGAATCTGAGTGAGATTTACCCACTTTTTGAAATGCCAGATATTTAATGCGCTCTCAAAGTCAGAGAGTTTTCTTTCTAAAGACCTGTTGACTGAAGTGTGTATGTGTGTGTAAACACATACAAGTGTCGATTATCCTAACAAGTAAAATATGCGCCCAAGTTTCCTCGGCGCAATCGAGTTTTCTGTACATCGTATAATCAAGGCCACCGAAAACCGATCTATCTTTCGGTATAATGATATATGAGCCGCAGCCCGTGAAACTTTAACCACGGCCCGGTGGTGGTCTGTCCTATATCGTTGCCAGACGCATGATTATGGCTAACTTTAACCTTAAATAAAATAAAAACTACTGAGGCTAGAGGGCTGCAATTTGGTATATTTGATAATGGTAGGGTGGATGACCAACATACCAATTTGCAGCCCTCTAGCCTCAGTAGTTTTTAAGATCTGAGGGCTGACAGAAAAAATGCGGACGGACACAAAGCTGGAACAACAGTTTTCTTTTCAGAAAGCTAAAAATCGACTAACAGTTTAAAAAATCAGACTATTATGTAATAGTTATCGAAATGCACTTATCTGCAAATGTTAGGAATAAAACCCTCTATTCAGCATCTAATGGTAATTCGATAGACTGAACTAAAAATTCACTGAGTGAAGAAAAAGAACATAAACAAAACCAAAGCACAAACGAAATCCAATAGTCTAGAGCTTTTTATTAAAAATCAAGATTTTTATGCAATGATGAAAAAACGCGATACCCGATACGCTCACGTTTTCCAACAAAAGCAGCATTTTATTGACTCAACCGCAAAGGTAGAAAAAATTCACGGGTGCATATTGCCTTACATTAAAACACAGCCAATTTAAAATGTGAAAGATTCTATCGACTCGGCATACGTGACCTGCGTTCTATCAATATTCGCGTGCACCAATCCAGCATCCTTAGCCAATATCTGCTTTAACAGACACACAAATAAATGCAGTTTGCGTAAGTGGCTTGTATGTAAAAGGTAGTCTCTCTCTCTCTCTCTCTCTCTATATATATATATATATATATATATATATATATATATATATATATATATATATATATATATATATATATATATATATATATATATATATACATACATATAAACAAACACACACACATATACATATATATATATATATATATATATATATATATATATATATATATATATATATATATATACATATTTGTATATACAGTATATATCATTCGCGTATATCACTTGAAAAAATTATTTAATTTCCACTTATATATACAAATAAATAAACAAATCAATAACTTTTTTCAAGTGATATTCGTGAATGCTAGTGTAACAGGCCATTAAATCTGGCTCCAACTAGGTTCCAAGATGCTTTTTGAGTTAAAAACCAAAAGGGGCGGAAAATTACCTTCTCCTGTAACTGTAAGTTACATTTATATACATTAAATGAAATATATATATACAAATATATGTATAAATATATGTATATAGAAATGTATGTATCTGTACATAAATTATATGTATACATATATTATATATATATTATATATATATACATATATATATATATATATATATATATATATATATATATGTATATATATATATATATATATATATATATATATATATATATATATATATATATATATATATATATATATATATATATATATATATATATATATATCGCCCACTTGCGTATGAGGCTGTTTCCTATCAGCCTTCTCCTCCACCTTCCTCAGTCCAGTGCATCCTGACTTCCCAAACCATTCTCCCGCACGCCATTTGCTATTTTATCGTCCCATCTGGAATTTGGCCTTTCTCTTCTTCTCAATCCCTCCACTTCCATGCTCATAACCCTTTTAGGCACAAGACACACACACACATACGTATATATATATATATATATATATATATATATATATATATATATATATATAATATATATATATATATATATATATATATATATATATATTTTTTTTCTTCTTCTTCTTTTAACGTGCTTTTTTCCCATTTTGTATGGGGTAAGCACGATGCCTTCTTTTGAAGGACTTTTGATTTGGCTTTGGGGTAGACCGTAGTCTCGACCGGCTGCCCTGCCTGTCATCGCTTAGACCCCGGTAGAGTATGTATATGTATCGTACCAGTCACCGGCGCCCTTTCTCCCAGCAGCCAGAGCCTCTCTATATACGGCTCTGCCAGCAGCGAGTTGTTGCGCGGTTAGGTCGACAGTCGAGACGTGTGAGGTGTCTGTTATGTTTTTAGGAGATGTTGGAGTGGCTTTGTTTGTGTGTGTATTAGTCTGTAACACCGATTTGCTTATATATATATATATATATATATATATATATATATATATATATATATATTATATAGATTTATATTTATATATATATATATATATATATATATATATATATATATATATACAGATTTATATATATATATGACAAACTATAAGAAGTTTCATTTGCAAAAGCTAGCTCTTCGTTGGGCGGGTCGGTAGGGCTGTGGACTAGCACTCCCGAGGCCCGAGTTCGAGTCTCCGGCCGGCTGATGAAGAGTTAGAGGAATTTATTTCTGGTGATAGAAATTCATTTCTCGCTATAATGTGGTTCGGATTCCACAATAAGCTGTAGGTCCCGTTGCTAAGTAACCAACTGGTTCTTAGTCACGTAAAATAAGTCTAATCCTTCGGGCCAGCCCTAGGAGAGCTGTTAATCAGCTCAGTGGTCTGGTAAAACTAAGGAATACTTTTTTTTTTTATTTCCAAAAGCACGAGGAGCCGAAATATAGATGCATAATAACACTGAAACTATCATTTGGCATACGAGGCACTGGAATGGTTAATCCAATTTTGTTCATTCACACGACCCCACTTCAGAGAGCTGGGCGACGGACGAAAATGAAAAGGACTCGGGGGAACTTCAAGGCAAAACTTCTGCCTTCAACACTTCTTTATAATCTCCTCAAACTCAACGGCCAACCTTTTAAACAATTTATAAGAGGATTCACAGACTGTGGACATTGTCTATTCCTATATTCTTTCTGTCATTCCAGCTTTCTCTTTCTTGCTAGGTCCAATCACCCGTAATAAGGGTAAAAACATCGCTTTTGGGTTTCAAAGAAAAAGTTGTAGGCTAGGAACCTCATCCCTGAGATTTGCGGAGAAACAGGAAGGCTGTATGTATGTATGTATGTGTATATGTATGTATGTCCATATATATATATATATATATATATATATATAGCACAGGAATTTTTATCATATACAAGCGTGACTACTTTATAGTAACGAATATTAAGCCAAAGATATCTTTTAAAATGAAATTCTTTATACCAAGGGGATATATAACTGATAAGTGCATTTGCCCCATCAGTGGTCGGGCAGATGCGCTTAGTAGTCATAATTCCCCTTGGTGTATATTATTCCCAAAATGTAGTGAATTCTATTATAAATGATATTTGTACTTTAATATTTATGATCATATAACAGTCGGTTGTATATGTGACAAAAATTCCTAGTAATATATATACATATACACACACACACACACACACACACACACACACACACACACACACACATATATATATATATATATATATATATATATATATATATATATATATATATATATATATATATATATATATATATTACTAGGAATTTTTGTCACATATACAACCGACTGTTTTATAATTATAAATATTAAAGTACAAATATCATTTACAATAGAATTCACTACATTTTGGGAATAATGTACACCAAGTGGAACTATGACTACTAAGCGCATCTGCCCGACCACTGATGGGGCAATTGAACTTATCAATTATAATTCCCCTTGGTATAAAGAATTTCATTTTAAAAGACATCTTTGGCTTAATATTCGTTATTATAAACTAGTCACGCTAGTATATGATAAAAATTCTGCGCTATATATATATATATATATATATAATCTTATACATATATGTACACATATATATATACATATAAATAATATATCTTATACATAATATATATATATATATATATATATATATATATATATATATATATATATATATATATATATATATATATATATATATATATGTACACACAGTATATATGTGTGTGTGTGTGTGTGTGTGTGTGTGTGAATGTTCATACACAGACAATCTCACATTGAAATGTTTCCCGTCGAATGGTTACAAAACTACTGTCAATCTGCAATTCCAACCATTAAAAACATGTTTTTCATGTCTCCACCCAGACATATCACCAGAGCCTTGTCGAAGCTCTACAAAAAAGTACCTCCATCGCTGACATAGATTCCACCTCCCGCTGTTTGAATGGCAAGTCATTTTTCATTTCGTATTCCTTGCATGGCCCCCGTTTACCATAGAGATTCTTTTCCTCTTTGCACTTTTCACCAGTATTTGATTGAGCTATTCCTATCCCTCTTTTTCTTCTTCTACTTCTTTCGCTCTAGATAATATTTGTTATTTTCATAATTTACTCTGTACTGTTATCATCTTTTCATACAGTTTTATTTGGAAGCACTGTACAACATAATTATAATATCGTTAGAAACTGGTAGCATTAAAATAAAACTAAAATCAAAGGTTCATAGTAAGTATTTCGACAATAAACAAAAAAGACACGCACACACATATATAAGTATATATACATATTTATACATACATACATACATACATATATGTGATATTCCCTAACACGAACTGGATATCAGACGACATTTGCGGCTTAATGTTTGTATACGAAATGTCACGGTGAAATGATAATAATACAAATATATATATATATATATATATATATATATATATATATATATATATATATATATATATATATATATATATATATATATATATATATATAATATAAAACCAACCATGTAGTAAATTGAAAGGAGGAGTACGCACCTTAAACACAGACATGTACGAGAGAATATCTATAATAAATTAAAATTTATTGTCAAGCAAGATTACAATCATTTTGTCACAAGGGCCTTTTCTTCCCTGTCGCCCCCGGACAAAAGATGGCGCTGGCATCAACTCTGGCATAGCTTTCACTGTCCCCATTGTGAACACTCGCTCATGCCTGAAGCAATCGGCCATTGTCTCTCCTGTTGTGGTGTGTACATGATTGTGTGTAAGTTGGTGTGTCCTGGTGTAAGCTGCATGAGGACTTTTCAACGAGACCGATTTTCCAGTCCTAAAGCAGCTTTGCGTTTAATGGCTATTGTCTGGTTTGACAACTATTATTATCATCAAAATTACTTGCGTACCCATCCCGTTATTAATGCCGGCAATATATGAGAAGGCCAAGATGGCAAGTCCCGACACTATGGACGTTACGTACCACTCCGAAGCTCGGACTAAGGTGCGTACCTTTATCCTGCAAGTTTATAAAAGGGCCAGAGGTCCGAGGTAGTGCACCCCATGGTGTGCCACGGAAAGTCGAAATATTTCTCATAAATTATCGGCGTTACACAGAATAAAAATATTTTGTGCACACAATCCCTGTATAGCAGGATTGTTACTATTATTATTATTATTATTATTATTATTATTATTATTATTATTATTAGTGGATCGAATATGTACACATTCATAATACTAGTAAAAAGAAAAGATAAAAAGGAAGCACAATAAAAGCCGGGAAGACCAAACTAAACAAACTAAAATATTGAGGAACACCAGAAACTTTAGGGAAAAACCAAGACACTTTTAAAGTAGCATTTCACCCACTGTGAAACTTAACAAGACCCAACAGGCGTAACACTGCCGTGAAGACCGTACCGTACTTGTGAAGAAGAGATGATTAAAGGCCTCTTGTACGGGGCAGTGTGACCTCACAGCATCTCAACAAAGTGTTGATGCTGGCATTGCTTAAAGAACGGCATATACAAAAAAGCACAGACACACAGACAGCAGAAGTTCCCCAGTGAAAACTAATGGAAAATGGATGTTTTCCGGAGGTGGTTTAAATCATGAATGACATGGTTGGCAAAAAAAAATGCAATTAAACAGATTTATAACTGCAATTCAGGATTAACGACATGGTAATAAACTTAAATTAAATTTAAATGCTGAATATATCATGAATAAATAAGCACAGTTATAATGATTAGTTAAGCTTTATATACAACGAACAATTTAGATCGATAAGGAGCGCATATTCAAATTAACTTCAATTCTGATATCACTACACACAAAATCATACAAAAAAAAAAAAAAAAACAAATACACCCACATTTATGTGATATATTTATATACATACACAAATATATATATATATATATATATATATATATATATATATATATATATATATATATATATTATATATATATATTTAGTTGTATTCTTCTCAATCACGAAGATAAAATATCACGATGCACTCCACAATGAAAATGAAGGAGAAACCAGAGGAAAAGGAAATAGAGTTCTTAATTTGTCCCAACAGTTTCACCCTCCATCAGGCCTCTTCCGGGGAACTTTATTGACTAATCACTTTAAGAAAAACATATACCGGACATATGTTTACATTTGGCTTCAAGACTTACATAACACAAACCACCACAAATGGTTAACGGTGCTTACAACTGTTACAGGATAATATAAAATATAAATTGTCTAGTACCTAGTTCGTCCAATAGAAGAGGTTAACAGTCTAATGAGGCTAAACAGGTAATTAAGTGAATACCTAAGTCAATATATTACATAATTTGTACTGGTTTTTCATGATATGTAGAAATAGCGGGCCTGTCCTGAATAAGCCTATACTGCCATTAAAGTTATTGTTTTCACTATATTGAATACATGCTGTTTCTATTAGATTTCTTTCTATAAAATTATTGTTTCTGAACAGGATTCTTGCTTCAGACCACTGAATTGGATAAAAACATTCTCTAGCATGTTTACTAATGGCGCTGTTTCTTTGATCAGTAGCAATACTATATCTATGTTGTGCAATTCGTTTCTCAACAGTTTTTGCTGACTGTCCAATACAAAATTTATTGCAACCACAAGGAATTTTGTATACTACTCCGTTGTCGTATATAGGGCTGTTTCTTATTAAAGTTCTGCCAATGGTATTGCGGTAGGAAAACACAACAGTCACATTTAATAATTTAAGTGGGTGGATAATATGATCGAAGGCTGGCATGTATGGCAAACACAGTATATTGCTATTAAAATTCCTGTTTCCCTTAGTGGAATAAAAAGATTTTTTGGCTAGCAAGAAACACTAATCTATATCCTGTAAGGTAAAATTGTGCTTAAGACCTAATCCATATATATAATCTATCTCGTCATCAAAGAATTCAGGGCTGACTAGATGAAGAGCTCTAAAAAACATAGATCTTATACCTGACTGTTTTACTTGTTTACTGTGGAAAGATCTCGCATTGATAATCAGATTGTTGTTGCTATCTTTTCGGTGTACTTTAAACTTTAAAGTATTGTTATTTCTAATGACTTTAACATCCAAGAAAGCTATACTCTTATTTTCTTCCTTCTCAGCAGTAAATTGATCGAAGGTACTAACACATTCAAGTGTATTAATGTGAGTTCTATGTCCAAGTGAATTTTCCAAATACTAAATATGTCGTCAACATAACGAAACCAAAGTATATTGTCGGGTAAAATGGAGTTAGCCAGCCTACTCTCATAAAATTCCATGTAAATGTTAGAAAGAACAGGTGAAAGGCAATTCCCCATCTGCATACCAAATTTCTGTCTAAAATATTTACCATTTAAAACAAAGCAAGTATCTACTACACAAAGTCTAATCAATTGTAAAATAACACTAACACGTTTGCAAAGTAAAAACATATTTATCTAGCTCGCATTTCAAAATCCAGAACATCATTAACGGGTACACAAGTGAACAAGCTAGTTACATCAAAACTAACCATAATTTCATCGTCCGACAAAGCTTACATTTTGCAGTTTATTAACAAAATCCACAGAATTTATGATATGGGACTTGGAAATTGTGCCAACTAACGGCTGTAACAATGAGACAAGGAATTTTGACAAAGCATATGTGACACTACCAACTGTGCTGATTATAGGTCTCATGGGATAATTGGGTTTATGGGTCTTTACATTACCGTATAAATAGGGTAGACTTGCATTATATGAACGAAACCTGCCAATCATATCCTGATTTTTTCCAAAAATTACTTTCATTTGTTTGTGAAATTCACTATTAACTCTCTCTAGTGGACTGGATAACAAAGGTTCATACGTACTGGCATCGCTTAACAAATCATTCATCTTATTTAAATACATTTCTTTATCAAGAATGACAATAACACTTGCTTTGTCGGCTTTGGTGATATATAGATTATCATCATCTTTTAAGGATTTCAGAGCTACATTGAATCTCTTAGGGAAATAATTAAAACTGATTTGCTTGATGTAAGCCCCATAAACTATGCCTTTAGCTATGCTCAAAATATTATTTTCGTTGGAATTATATTCTACTAATTTTTTCGTTTTGCACAAAACTCTTGAAGATATTTACAATGTCGGGCTTCTTTGTAGGGTTATTAAACTTTATACCCAAACTTAACGCTGTCTTCTCATTTCCTGATGGCTGCCTAGATGAAAGGTTGCAGAAATTGGATGCATCTCCCATCTCTTCCCACCTCGAACGGTTGACTAGTGACTCCAGTTTCCTCTTGTGCATGGTCTGTATTTCCGCTCTTGCTCTTCTAAGACGAATATATATCCAGTTCATGAGGCCGCGGTGCCACTCCTGAGGTATGTCTCTATAGAAGTCAACGTTGCTTTGTGGATTCTCTGGCACTGTTCATATGGAAATTCAGGCTGATGTTTTCCAATTTACCGAAGTAATAATTATTCAAGGCTCTCATGCTTTTAGTTATCAAGGAATTTGGCACCACACATTCGCTCTTACAGTCTTGGAGGAACTTCATCTGTAATTTTGCCTTACGAGCACCCACCAGTGCCCTCTTGAAGTCAAACACAACAGTCCGATGATGAGGAAAAAGATCGAGAAAGCCTGAAGATTGCGCGTGGATATTATATTTAGTTGTATTCTTCTCAATCACGAAGATTAAAATATCACGATGCACTCCACAATGAAAATAAAGGAGAAACCAAAGGAAAAGGAAATAGAGTTCTTAATTTGTCCCAACAGTTTCGCTCTCCATGAGGCCTCTTCCGGGGAACTTTATTGACTAATCAATTTAAGAAAAACATATACCGGACATATGTTTACATTTAGCTTCAAGACTTACATAACACAAACAACCATAAATGGTTAACGGTGCTTACAACTGTTACAGGATAATATAAAATATAAATATAAACAGACACACGCGCACACATACATACACACACACACACACACACACACACATATATATATATATATATATATATATATATATATATATATATATATATATATATATATATTGTATATATATATATATATATATATATATATATATATATATATATATATATATATATATCTTTTAAAGAGATACGGAGTGTATAAAAAGTATTTCAAATACCGTTTAGCGATAGTTTCCTGATGATTTTCTGATTTATGAGAAAGGATTATACGGTACAATGTATAATTAAGGCCGCCGAAAATAGATCTATCTTTCGGAGGTCTCGGTATAATGCTGTATAAGCCGCGGGCCATGAAAATTTAACCATGGCACGGTGGTGACCTATCCTGTATCGTTGCCAGAATCACGATTATATCTAACTTTAACATTAAATAAAAATATGTTCATATGTATATGCATATACCGGTGTGTATATGTATATGTGCATAGAGTATGAGTATGTATGCATAAGTGTACATATATGTATTTATGTATACACATACAAACTTTCTTTCAAACAATGCTTCCTAGAGTGGACAGGCCTCTGGAGCCACATCTGACAACATGTTACCTCGTTGACGGTCGAGGGATCACTGAGATTCTTGCTGATAATCTTCTAATTTATCTTCTAACTTATCAGTCTCGGTTGCTGAGTTAATCTTATTAATATCAGGAATAGAGAACGTTCAGATGTTTAGTGCACGTCAGGTTGTGTTAAAAAAAGAAAGTTATAGCATCATTTGTATGTTTAATTGGTGTACACACACACACACACGTATATATATATATATATATATATATATATATATATATATATATATATATATATATATATATATATATATATATATATATATGCTTAAAAATCACAGTAGATGCACGTGACTTCAGTGTAAGCGAATCCCACAGGAAAAGACAGGCATAAGTTCAGTAGTACCAAGCGCTGTCACGTTTATTGACGCATCGTCGGGGTACGAATGAGACAAAAATATGAAAGGAGGTTACAAAGTAAACAAAAAGAACAAGAATACCAGATGGTCAGTTGTCAAAGGGTAATAAACAGAAAGTTAATCCAGGATAATCCCGGATCGAGCTGTCACAAACTGAACCTAAGACCATACAAAAAGAAATACTAAAGTTTAGGCTTACAAAATCCAAAAACATGTATAACCTTGAATACCAGATGGTTAATTGCCAGGGGTTAAACAGAAAAGGTTAATCCACGGTAAATCCGGGATCACGTGGTCAAAAACTAATCCAAATATATACTTAACCATAAGGCAAGCGACTTCTTACACATTCAAATTGCAGAAACATGTATATTAATTTTGCTTATATTTATCAAAAACTTTTTTTAATTATTAAAGCATCAAGTTTAAATAAACCCAGACTTAAATTTAAAACACTTTCATTATTTGACTTAATAAAACAAGATTCGATGATATTCCTTTTAACGTCTTCCTTTACTCAGTTAATAGGATGATCAAAATCTCTCATATGTACGAATAATGCATTCGATATTTGTGCAGTTCTCACAGAATAGTGGCATTGTTTGATTCTTTGTGAAAGTGGTTTTAGTTTGTTAACATATTTATCACAAGGAATTTCATAGATGCAGCCAGAAACATCTTTGGGAGGTTTTTTATCACTAAACTCTTAACATTAAAATTACTGAAAACAACATTTATGTTGAAAAGCTTTGAAATAGGAATTTGTAAAACCTTTCATCATACAGTAATTTGGGAATAATGCTTACTGAATTCAAGTTTGTTATTAGTTAAATAAAATGTTTTCCTGGCTCTTTTCATACTACATCTACAAGGTCCTTGGGTATTTAAGTTTCAAAGCAATATCATAAATAGTTTTGATCTCAGCATCAATGAACTGCAGGCTAAAAACACGTAAAGCCCTGAAGAACATTCCAGAAAAAACAGAGGAATTTAACATTGTGATGGTGATTGGAATAATAATAAAAAAAGAGGCAATGTTAGTTGATTTTCGAAAGACTGAAAAGGTGAAATTTCTATCATGTCTTGGACAGTTTCAGAAAATTCAAATTACAATTTCTTTCTTCCTCTACAGTAAATTTTATAGAAGGGACTAAATTATTTAGCTTAACGAGAAATTCCTGGAGATTTTCGTGAACTGGCCAGATACCAAAAATGTCATCTACATACCTAAACCATATAACTTTTCTGGGCAAAATTCTTGGTAAAATTTTGTCAAAAAAATTCATGTAAATATTGCTAAGGACAGGAGGGGATTACCCAGGCCATACCAAACTTTTGTACAAAAATTCCCCATTGAAACAAAATTCACTATCTTTGTTACATAACCTTATAAGTTTTGTGAGGTTTGCTAAAGTTGGGAATGTCATAACTTACTAATTCTTTCTCTAAAATTCCAGTAAATCATGCACTTTTGTAAATAAAGAGACAACATCAGAACTAACCACAGTAAAATCAAATTTCAAATTCAAACTGATTCAATTTGTCTATAAAGTCGACATTATTTTTATATTCGTATTAGAAATGTTTCCTCCCAATGGTGTAAGAATTTTTACAAGCCCTTTAGATAAGTTATACAGAAACTGAGCCTGTTGAACTAATGATTGGTCTTAGGGTTTATTGATTTTGTGCGTCTTGACTTAGAGATATGGTAGGGAGGGGCACTGAGTGGTAAACTGTTTAATTAAATGGTCAGAGCCCTTAAAAATGGTTTTAATTTGTTTGGTAAAATGAGAGTTAGCTGTCTGTGTGGGATCTGACCCCAGTTTCGTATAAGTTTCACTATCATTCAATAATGCCATTATTTTATTTACATAGTCACTTTTATTCATTATTACCACTGCATTGGACTTATCTGCCTTTGTTACTTGCAATGTTTCGTCTTTTTAGGGTTTTGTAGGCCTGGAGAAATGCAGGAACATTTGGGAAAAGAGCTTCGCCATAACACCATACACAAACCTTTGCAAATATTGATGTCATCAGGACACAAATCATGACTAATTTTTCCAAATAACAAAATGATTTTGAAATGTTAACATAGTCTAGGTTACCGTCAGAAACACCAAAACTTTAGGATATGGATTAAGTTTTGGTGTTTCTGACGGTAACCTAGACTATGTTAACATTTCAAAATCATTTTGTTATTTGGAAAAATTTAGTCATGATTTGTGTCCTGATGACATCAACATTTGTAAAGGTATTGTGTATGGTGCTATGGCCAAACCTTCTTCCCAAATGTTCCTATACGATTTCTCCAGGCCTACAAAACCTTAAAAAGACGAAACATTGCAAGTAACAAAGGCAGATAAGTCCAATGCAGTGGTAATAATGAATAAAAGTGACTACGTAAATAAAATAATGGCATTATTGAATGATAGTGAAACTTATACGAAACTGGGGCCAGATCCCACACAGACAGCTAACTCTCATTTTAGCAAACAAATTAAATCCATTTTTAAGGGCTCTGACCATTTAATTAAACAGTTTACCATTCAGTGCCCCTCCCTAACATATCTCTACGGTTTAGTAAAGACGCACAAAATCAATAACCCTATTAGACCAATCATTAGTTCAACAGGCTCAGTTTCGTATAACTTATTAAAATGGCTTGTAAAAATTCTTACACCATTGGTAGGAAACATTTCTAATACGAATATAAAAAATAATGTCGACTTTATAGACAAATTGAATAGTTTGAATTTGAAATTCGATTTTACTATGGTTAGTTTTGATGTTGTCTCTTTATTTACAAAAGTGCCGGTTGATGATTTACTGGAATTTTTAGAGGAAGAATTAGTAAGTTATGACATTCCCTTAACTGTAGCAAACCTCACAAAACTTATAAGGTCATGTATCAAAGATAGTAAATTTTGTTTCAATGGGGAATTTTTGTACAAAAGTTTGGTATGGCTATGGGTAATCCCTTATCTCCAGTCCTTAGCAAATATTTACATGGAATTTTTTGAGACAAAATTCTTACCAAGAATTTTGCCCCGAAAGGTTATATGGTTTAGGTATGTAGATGGCATTTTTGGTATCTGGCCAGTTCACGAAAATCTCCAAGAATTTCTCGTTAAGCTAAATAATTTAGTCCCTTCTATAAAATTTACTGTAGAGGAAGAAAGAAATTGTAATTTGAATTTTCTTGATGTAACTGTCCATAGACATGATAGAAATTTCACCTTTTCAGTCTTTCGAAAATCAACTAACATTGCCTCTTTTGTTCATTATTATTCCAATCACCATCACAATGTTAAATTCTCTGTTTTTTCTGGAATGTTCTTCAGGGCTTTACGTGTTTGTAGCCCGCAGTTCATTGATGCTGAGATCAAAACTATTTATGATATTGCTTTGAAACTTAAATACCCAAGGACCTTTGTAGATGTAGCATGGAAAAGAGCCAGGAAAACATTTTATTTAACTAATAACAAACTTGAATTCAGTAAGCATAATATTCTCAAATTACCGTATGATGAAAGGTTTTACAAATTCCTAGAATTTTAAAGCTTTTCAACATAAATGTTGTTTTCAGTAATTTTAATGTTAAGAGTTTAGTGATAAAAAATTCTCCTAAAGATGTTTCTGGCTGCATCTATGAAATTCCTTGTAAAAATGTGATAAAATATATTATGGACAAACTGGAAAACCACTTTCACAAAGAATCAAACAACACCAATATTCTGTGAGAACTGGCCAAATATCGAATGCATTATTCGTACATATGAGAGATTTTGATCATCCTATTAACTGAGTAAAGCAAGACCTTTAGTCCCGTGCAATGACACGGTTAAAAGGAATATCATCGAATCTTGTTTTATTAAGTCAAATAATGAAAGTGTTCTAAATTTAAGTCTTGGTGTGTTTATTTAAACTTGATGCTTTAATAATTAAAAAAGTTGTTGATAAATATAAGCAATATTAATGTACATGTTTCTGCAATTTAAATGTGTAAGAAGTCGCTTGCCTTATGGTTAAGTATGTATTTGGATTAGTTTTTGACCGAGTGATCCCGGATTTACCGTGGACTAACCTTTTCTGTTTAACCCCTGGCAATTAACCATCTCGTATTCAAGGTTATACATGTTTTTGGATTTTGTAAGCCTAAACTTTAGTATTTCTTTTTGTGTGGTCTTAGGTTCAGTTTGTGACAGCTCGATCCGGGATTATCCTGGATTAACTTTCTGTTTATTACCCTTTGACAACTGACCATCTGGTATTCTTGTTCTTTTTTGTTTACTTTGTAACCTTCTTCATATTTTTGTCTCATTCGTACCCCGACGATGCGTCAATAAACGTGACAGCGCTTGGTACTACTGAACTTATGCCTGTCTTTTTCCTGTGGGATTCGCTTTACACTGAAGTCACGTGCATCTACTGTGATTTTTAGCATATATATATATATATATATATATATATATATATATATATATATATATATATATATATATATATATATATATATATGTGTGTGTGTGTGTGTGTGTACACCAATTAAACATACAAATGATGCTATAACTTTCTTTTAACACAACCTGACGTGCACTAAACATCTGAACGTTCTCTATTCCTGATATTAATAAGATTAACTCAGCAACCGAGACTGATAAGTTAGAAGATAAATTAGAAGATTATCAGCAAGAATCTCAGTGATCCCTCGACCGTCAACGAGGTAACATGTTGTCAGATGTGGCTCCAGAGGCCTGTCCACTCTAGGAAACATTGTTTGGAAAGAAAGTTTGTATGTGTATACATAAATACATATATGTACACTTATGCATACATACTCATACCTATGCACATATACATATACACACCGGTATATGCATATACATATGAACATATTTTATTTAATGGTAAAGTTAGATATAATCGTGATTCTGGCAACGATACAGGATAGGTCACCACCGTGCCATGGTTAAATTTTCATGGCCCGCGGCTTATACAGCATTATACCGAGACCTCCGAAAGATAGATCTATTTTCGGCGGCCTTAATTATACATTGTACCGTATAATCCTTTCTCATAAATCAGAAAATCATCAGGAAACTATCGCTAAACGGTATTTGAAATACTTTTTATACACTCTGTATCTCTTTAAAAGATAATATATATATATATATATATATATATATATATATATATATATATATATATATATATATATATATGTGTATGTGTGTGTGTGTGTGTATGTGTGTGTGTGTGTCTGTTTATATTTATATACATATATGTATATATATATATATATATATATATATATATATATATATATATATATATATATATATATATATATATACATACACAGGGTTGCCGGAGGTGGTACATTTGTACCATTTTGGTACAATTTGCCTTTTTCTGGTACATGGTACGCCTTTCAGATTTTTGGTACATTTAAAGAAAAGTTGGTACATCTTGGTACATACGCAATGTCTCTTCTAAATACATTCCTGTATTTCATAGAATAAATATTTATAACATATTTTTTCTGAATATTTTGTTTTCAAATTTAATCTATCAAAATTTGCAATTGTTTACTGAATTATAAAAAAATCAAGGCCTGTATTTTAGCATCTGTTAGATTCTGTCAGTATTTAGTAATGTCCATTAATTTGAATCATTCATGTCAGTTGAACATTTCGGTTTCCGAAATTCCGATAGAGTTCTCTCTGAGTGAGGACTATTTTACAATTATAGCCGTTGTGGTACTATACCATAATGCACAAAATGGCATGACTTGCCCGCTTACTATGATCAGTATGAGATATGAGAAGCAGTTTTGGTCTTTGTGGTGAGGTAATATATGGGTTAGTTTTTTGTGCTTTGAGTATTTGACATGGTCACTTGAACTATGAACATGGTAACGGTCGGTTTCTGGATAGTATTAGGCAGAGCTGTTTCAAACATATTACATTTCTGTACGGTCTCTACAGATATGGATCGTCAGGGGCCTTTGTTTGTAATCTTTTTGACAGTCACGGCCTCACAAGTCACGGGACTTTTATAATTTGTACTGGAATTGGGCTCATTGGTTCCGTGAAATTAGTAGTGATGTGATGGTGTCGTCTCGTCACTTGTGACAGAAATTAAATCAATTTTAAGACTCCAACTCACAGTCAAGGTTGTTAACAGATTGTGTTGATTACTTCATAAAGCTGAAATGTCTGTACTGAACTGGCTAAAGAAAGGAAAAGGTAAGTAAACCAGGCTTCATTTTATGACAGTAAAATAACATCAGTGATAGGCCTAAATATGTTAAAATAAAGAAGTTTTCGTTTACTGTACTCCTAATAGGCCTAGTTTAGATTTTTAGCAAAGTTCAGTTTCCATGAATGTGTTGATTGCGTGCATGAACGACGTATGTATGTATGTATACATGTATATAGCCTATGTATATATATACATATATATATTATGTGCGAAAAGATCAATTCAAGCCGCCCCCCTCAAAAAAAAAAAAAGCCAGAAAACGCATTTGAAGTTTGGTGGACAAATGGACCTTTTTGCTCTGAGTGGTATATTAGGGGAAATTTCCCTTGAACTAGGCAAGAGCTAAAATCTTTTTTTTTTCCCAAATGCATTGTAGACCTTACTGAAATTTCTCATAAGGCCTCCAAACCAAGCCAGGAAACAAGATAATGCTATAAACTTACGTTTTATTCTAAAAACTCTTTTTTGGGATTTGGTCTGAAATGGACCTTTTGGCAGGGATGTACTCAGTTATATGTAGGCTATGTAATATATATATATATATATATATATATATATATATATATATATATATATATATATATATATATATATATATATATATATATATATAGAACGTTCAAAAAGACTCGGCCGCTAAAACAAAGGAAAGAGTCAATAGGTCAGAATTAATAATATGTAACACACATAAAACAAAGCCACTCCAACATCTTCTAAAAACATAACAGACAACTCACACGTCTCGAACTGTCGACCTACCCGCCCAGTTCTCCTCCCTGCTGGGAGAAAGGGAGCTTGGGACTTGGTAACATGTACACATTCGCTACCGGGGTCTAAGCGATGTCAGCCAGGGCAGCCGATCGAGGCTACGGCCTACCCCACCGCCAAATCCAAGTCCTTCAAAAGAAGGCATCGTGCTTACCCCATATGAAAATGGGAAAAAAGCACGTTAAAAACGAAGAATATAATATATAAATTTGTAGCTGAACATAACTTGCCATTGAGAATACTTGAACATCTCCCAAAATTCATTGCTTCTGTAGCTCCAGATTCAAAAATTGCAAAGGAAATTCACTGCAGCAGAACTAAGGGCACTGAGCTTATTACGAAAAAGATAGGCCTAGAGAGTTTTAATCAAGTGTTGACCATTTAAGATCAAATAAATATTCCGTGATCCTTGGCGAGAGCACAGATGTTTCTGTTACTAAACAACTAGCTGTGGTGGTCAGAACAGTAGATGAGGAAATTCAAAAGGTTAAGGACTTATTTTTACAGCTAATTGATGTTACTGATGCAACAGCTGATGGGATATATAATTCACTGGTTGATTTCTTTACAAAACATAATATACCTTTTGCTAATATGATTGGTTACGCTGCAGATAATGCTGCAGTTATGATGGGAGACGTTGGTGGGCTGAACAGAAAGTTGGAGGACAAAGTTCCGAATCTATTTGAAATGGGTTGTATTTGTCACTCCCTACGCTTGTGCTCTTCTAATGCTTGTTTAAAAATTCCAATACTGTTGAAGATCTCTGCCGAGATGTATACAATTATATATTTCACAGTCCCAAACGCATTTTACAATTCAGGGAAATGCAAAAGTTTGCAGAAGTTGAGCCACACAGGTTACTGCACCCATCACAAACAAGATGGCTGTCTTTACAAGCTGTCGTGGAGAGAATTCTGGAACAATGGCCAGCTCGTTTTATTTTTCCAAGCTGCATCTTTGGAAGACCATATACAGTCAGCTTAAGTCAGCTTCAACAATTCTTAATGCCCTTGGTAACCCCATATACAAGTTGTATATAAGTTTTCTAAGCTATACCCTTCCCATCGTTTCCAAAATGAACTTAGAGTTTCAAAGTGTATGAAAATCTAAGTAGATACTACAAAACAATTTTAGGGAATTTCATCAAAATTGAAGTCATATTGTCATCTTCTGATGTATTTACTATTGACTGTGCTAATATTTCATCCCATTTAGATGAAAGTCAGTGGTATTTTGGAAGCAAATTTGATGCTGTAGTGAGAGAGGAAAATAGGATTTCTGCGGAAGAACTTAAATACTTGAAGAAAAAATGTTTGGACTTTTATATTGAATTGTGTTCGCAAATGCACAATCGCTTTAGTTCATTTAGTGAAATTTTGCCATTATTCACGGCATGCAATCCATCAGTTGCTTGTGGCAAGGTCATAACAAATCTTATTCCTTGAATGAGAAAATTTCCAAACTTAGTGAATGATGCTGATTATGATGCCATCATTAATGAGTGGAGGGCACTGCCATTTTTTTATAATCAGACTTTTTCAAAAGACCCAGTGGAGTTTTGGTTTTAAGGTTAAGAGAGAGAAAAGTGCAGATGGAAATTATGTATTCCCTTTAGTTTCAAAATTGATGATCAACTTGTTGACCCTTCCTCATTCAGCACCAGCAGTTGAGCGTATTTTTTCTAAAGTCAATCTCATAAAGACAAGAATAAGAAACAGGCTGAACACGGTTACTATTAATGGACTTCTGTTAACAAAAGAAAATGGAGGAAACACTCCATGTTTTGAATGGGAGCCAACAGCAGAAATGGTAAATTATAATATCGCTGATAAACTGCATACTGCTTCCAGTGTTCATTCCTCAGATGATGATGATACATAATGCAAGCCTTGTTATCAAATAAGTAGCGAAAACATCAATTTTCTTTCATTTTTCCAAGCAGTAATATTCTTTATAAGTTAATCTAATTTTTCATTAAATACTGTTAGTGGCATTGGATTTATTCAAGTATAATACATATAAAAGCTGTGTAAAACGCGTACCATAATGCCGATAAATTCATAATCTAAGACAGACTTAGTATTATTTATACCATTAAATTCCAGGGAAGACATTATGCATTATACATAAAAAGCAAATTACCAGTGATGAAGAAGGTAAGTTTCAAGTATGGTTCGTCAGTAATTTTGCCTTTTTATTATCACTATTTCATTATATTTATAATGAATTTTTACCTTTAAACACATAGCACTTCATAACAATATGGTACATTTTAAGGGAAAATGGTACTTTCTTTGGTACATTTTTGGAAAAATTAGTACATTTTTGGTACAAACTCATCTCTGTGAGCGGCAACACTGTATATGTATATATGTATATATATATATATATATATATATATATATATATATATATATATATATATATATATTAACTTTATTACATATGCAATTGTTCTGTGCGTTGGTAGAATTACTAAAAGGACCTCATTCAAAATGGATGGTATCTAATGGAGTATTTATTCAGAAAAAGTTACAAGCTTTCTTGGACACACAGTCCACATTATCAAGTATCCGTACCTACTGATACTTGATAAATGGACTGTTTGTCCAAGAAAGCTTCTAACTTTTTCTGAATAAATACTCCGTTAGATACCATCCAATTTGAATGAGGTCCTTTAGTAAAATATATATATATATATATATATATATATATATATATATATATATATATATATATATATATACACACACACACACACACACACACACACACACACACACATATATATATATATATATATATATATATATATATATATATATATATATATATATATATATATATATCACGATGGACTCCACAATGAAAATGAAGGCGAAACCAGAGGAAAAGGAAATAGAGTTCTTAATTTGTCCCAACAGTTTCGCCCTCCATCAGGCCTCTTCCGGGGAACTTTATTGACTAATCACTTTAAGAAAAACATATACCGGACATATGTTTACATTTGGCTTCAAGACTTACATAAAACAAACAACCACAAATGGTTAACGGTGCTTACAACTGTTACAGGATAATATAAAAAGGCATAGTTTATGGGGCTTACATCAAGCAAACCAGTTTTAATTATTTCCCTAAGAGATTCAATGTAGCTCTGAAATCTTTAAAAGATGATGATAATCTATATATCACCAAAGCCGACCAAGCAAGTGTTATTGTCATTCTTGATAAAGAAATGTATTTTTTTTTAAATAAGATGAATGATTTGTTAAGCGATGCCAGTACATATGAACCTTTGTTATCCAACCCACTAGAGAGAGTTAATAGTGAATTTCACAAACAAATGAAAGTAATTTTTGGAAAAAATCAGGATATGATTGGCAGGTTTCGTTCATATAATGCAAGTTTACCCTATTTATACGGTAATGTAAAGACCCATAAACCCAATCATCCCATGAGACCTATAATCAGCACAGTTGGTAGTGTCACATATGCTTTGTCAAAATTCCTTGTCTCATTGTTACAGCCGTTAGTTGGCACAATTTCCAAGTCCCATATCATAAATTCTGTGGATTTTGTTAATAAACTGCAAAAATGTAAGCTTACGGACGATGAAATTATGGTTAGTTTTGATATAACTAGTTTGTTCACTTGTGTACCCGTTAATGATGTTCTGGATTTTTTGAAATGTGAGCTATATAAATATGTTTTTACTTTGCCAGTTAGTGTTATTTTACAATTGATTAGACTTTGTGTAGTAGATACTTGCTTTGTTTTTAATGGTAAATATTTTAGACAGAAATTTGGTATGCAGATGGGGAATTGCCTTTCACCTGTTCTTTCTAACATTTACATGGAATTTTATGAGAGTAGGCTGGCTAACTCCATTTTACCCGACAATATACTTTGGTTCCGTTATGTTGACGACATATTTAGTATTTGGAAAATTCACTTGGACATAGGCCTCACATTAATACACTTGAATGTGTTAGTACCTTCGATCCAATTTACTGCTGAGAAGGAAGAAAATAAGAGTATAGCTTTCTTGGATGTTAAAGTCATTAGAAATAACAATACTTTAAAGTTTAAAGTACACCGAAAAGATAGCAACAACAATCTGATTATCAATGCGAGATCTTTCCACAGTAAACAAGTAAAACAGTCAGGTATAAGATCTATGTTTTTTAGAGCTTTTCATCTAGTCAGCCCTGAATTCTTTGATGACGAGATGGATTATATACATGGATTAGGTCTTGAGCACAATTTTACTTTACAGGATATAGATGAGTGTTTCTCGCTAGACAAAAAATCTTTTTATTCCACTAAGGGAAATAGGAATTTTAATAGCAATATACTGTGTTTGCCATACATGCCAGCCTTCGATCATATTATCCACCCACTTAAATTATTAAATGTGACTGTTGTGTTTTCCTACCGCAATACCATTGGCAGAACTTTAATAAGAAACAGCCCTTTATACGACAACGGAGTAGTATACAAAATTCCTTGTGGTTGCAATAAATTTTATATTGGACAGTCAGCAAAAACTGTTGAGAAACGAATTGCACAACATAGATATAGTATTGCTACTGATCAAAGAAACAGCGGAGAATGTTTTTATCCAATTCAGTGGTCTGAAGCAAGAATCCTGTTCAGAAACAATAATTTTATAGAAAGAAATCTAATAGAAACAGCATGTATTCAATATAGTGAAAACAATAACTTCAATGGCAGTATAGGCTTATTCAGGACAGACAAGCTATTTCTACATATCATGAAAAACCAGTACAAATTATGCAATATATTGACGTAGGTATTCACTTAATTTACCTGTTTAGCCTCATTAGACTGTTAACCTCTTCTATTGGACGAACTAGGTACTAGACAATTTATATTTTATATTATCCTGTAACAGTTGTAAGCACCGTTAACCATTTGTGGTTGTTTGTTTTATGTAAGTCTTGAAGCCAAATGTAAACATATGTCCGGTATATGTTTTTTCTTAAACTGATTAGTCAATAAAGTTCCCCGGAAGAGGCCTGATGGAGAGCGAAACTGTTGGGACAAATTAAGAACTCTATTTCCTTTTCCTCTGGTTTCTCCTTCATTTTCATTGTGGAGTCCATCGTGATATATATATATATATATATATATATATATATATATATATATATATATATATATATATATATATATATATATATACACACATACACACATACGTATGTATGAATGTAAGTATACTTCATAACACAATTTTTAAAGGGTGCAAAGTATAATGTGTCACTTTTTTTCGCAAAGAACTAAAGCTATGGGCTCCTCTGCCAACAGTCGTAAATAGGAGGGGCGGGTCTTACAGTTACAGAAAGAGATACACAACAAAATAATTGGATGCTGCAGAATCCCCCAAGGGCATCCTTCGAACTTGGGAGATGAGTTCTATTGTTACGACCTCGTTTTATACTTTGCGAAAGCGCAGCCGGAAGACAAGCTGCTATTATTATGCATCCCACGAATCTAACAGACATTGCTGTTTAAACATTAACGAAATTAGAGTATTTTATTTAGAGTATATGAATAAAATGCTAGATCGAAAAAATGCCAGAATTTGGAAATCAGGCATTCCCTTTCCTTTACGGTAAGCGCCTCAACATTGTTTCCATTACTCTTGCTCCAATTTTCCACCTTTAAAGAAGGGATCTGTCCCTTTGAGCGGAATAAGCCCACGTCCTTCTTTTTCATTCTTTTTCTAATTTCCCTCGGGCTAAGACCAGATATAATTAAAACTAATAAAGAAAATATTTATCACGGTCATAGGCGTCTGTGGAATTACAGAAAATTAATATTGTGGGTGGCTACTTTATACATAAAATGAGTAGAATCAGATCCACAACTGATACACAAAATTAGATGTAACTAAACGATCGGGACAACAGAAGCTTTAACAGGTGTTAAATAAATCTAAAAAATCATAATGATGTTTGCAAATAATGGAAGTTACGTCAACAAGCTCATTTGGTTGCTTCTGGAATAAATAAATAAAACTACAACATATCAATAACGATGATATACTATAATTAAGGTAATAATTTTAAGGGACCGGTTAACTGGCTAAAGTTACTGATATTACACGAGGAACGCTTATGGAAATCAATCATTCATTTTGCAATATAATTCCTATGGTATTCCTAAGGATGAGATCAACAATTTAAATTGTGAGCGTGAAAGTTTGTTTTTATATGTGTAGTAAAATTCAACCATAAACGATAAACACAGACACCTTTGTAAGCGTACACTGTGGTAAAATATGAGACACTAGGATCCTTTTGTTAGAAAGAACAGAATTAGAAAACGTCTCAATTACTGGCATACTTGTTAACTCTTCAGAGAGAGAGAGAGAGAGAGAGAGAGAGAGAGAGAGAGAGAGAGAGAGAGAGAGAGAGAGAGAGAGAGAGGTATGCCCTTTCAACCAAAGAGATTAAACCTATTTTCTTTTTTCTAAACTTCTCAATTATTCGGAAACCTGTTACCGTTTCGTAATGAGAGAGAGAGAGAGAGAGAGAGAGAGAGAGAGAGAGAGAGAGAGAGAGAGAGAGAGAGAGAGAGAGAGAGAGTAGAATGCAAGATATTGGCATGACCTTTCAATCAAAGAGAATATACGATTTTATATTTTCTTATGTTGGTTTTACTTTCTTATGTTTAATTATTCAAACGAATGAATAGCAGTCTTGCTAATATCAGAATAACCCTTTTATCGATGCAATTATTCCCCCATCTCTAAAATTCTCGTACTTAATTTATGCTGAAAAAAACTCGTTCAAAAATAAAGGTCCTTTTATTGCACACACACACACACACACACTCTCTCTCTCTCTCTCTCTCTCTCTAGAATTTCCAGCCCAGATTCTAGCCATGACGTCGAACGCTTAGCCTAAGGCCATACATTTCATCTGAAGATCTTTGTGCGATATTTCTGGCGTGTGAGCCCAGCTAGCTCTGAAGTGATAGTTGCTGGAGGCTCTATGGTTTCCTCCTTCTCCCTCACGCTCTGATGGCAATTAATATGCAACAGAGGAGAAGCAAGACCCAGAAGTGGAACGTACGTCTCGGAAGTGTTTAATACAGGCGGAAAGGAATCGATGGCGTTGAGGTGCGGCTTGAAAGGCGTTCCCAAGTGGTTGCTGCGACTTCAGATTCGGGATAATGGGAAAAAAATAGAAGACCCCAATATGTCATCACTGGGACAGATTGGTTAGTTTATTTTCTCCTTTTACCTTCTTGTTTCAGCTAAACACAAATAAAAAACGTAACAGTCAGTTGGTTGGTCTGTTTGCATGAAGTCGACACTGCTAGTAAAGGCTCTTCCACAATGGCATCCTGTTAGTGATGGTAAGGTGTTGAATTGCATCAGAGGCCTGGTGCGGACCTCTCACCTCGGATCAACGAATAAACGTTAGTTGATAGGATTAGCACCTCCTGTGAACCCCTTCAATGTCTCAGATTTGTAACAGAAGACAGAGTTATGAAATAATTTTCTCCATTCCACTGCAAAAAACAGTAAAGAAGTGCTATTACTGCGGAAGGTAAACATAGTTAAGATTTAGTCCTATATAATCTCAGATATTTGTGGGTCTTAGTCAAACAGCACTTGGAGGAAGAAAGATTCACCTGAGAAACATTCCAGTTTCGAAAGTTACGCACAACTAAGCTTGTTGGACTTCGTCAATACATCTTTTCATACGTGCTATAAACACCGGTATGTTTTGTTGATTTCACAACTATTAATAATCCTACAAAACTTTATATAAACTAGATTAAATGCCAACTAAAATCAAGACAGAAACACGGAGTGAAGGATCACAAGAGAGAGAGAGAGAGAGAGAGAGAGAGAGAGAGAGAGAGAGAGAGAGAGAGAGAGAGAGAGGGCATACATAAGAAAACCCGATTCTCAAAAACACTATAAGCAGTATAAAAAAAGGAAACTAGCTAAACCCAGAAAGACATAAAACCATTGTTTACGTAAAAATCACAAAGTCTGTAATGGTCGATAAGACCGCACATACTTACAGTAGAAGTTGAACAAATAACACTAAATTATGACCTATTGCTAGACAGCACACCTCATGATTTGGAAGGCTTTAGTTCATAGTACCAGTCACACCACACGCCCAAAATATCCCCACATACATAAACACACTCACACACACACACACAAAGGTCATTCGGGTACAATTTCCTTAATTTAATTTATTCATAAATTTACCCAGCATGGAGTAATTGTTTAAATTGTTTAATGGAAAAGCATGGTCAGTTTACATGCAGAACGAGTGAATAATCTCACGGTTTCTAAATCGGGAATACAATCTAGATTCTATTTATTTTCTCGAAATGGACAAAGGCAAAAAAATTTGGAGAAAAGGGAAGGAAATTTCAGATACCGCTACTCTTGTTATTCAGTGTTTAAATACAGCCAGAGGATTATACAGGCTGACTGTAACAGAATATAATTTCAGAACGGAGAATAATTCGTTGTATGAAACTTTTCACAAGAAGTATTACTGTAAGTTTTCGTAGAATATTGAAAGGATTTCAAATCAAAACATCTATGAAACTTAGAAGGAAAAAATTTCTTTTACCATAAAGAACTACTGGTAGAAAGAGAGGAAAATGAAAAATACTGACATGAACTATTTCCAACACGAAGAACTAAGGCACAGATACAAACACATTATGCCGATGCCCATCAAGGAGATTGAAATGACGTCAAACACATCACAACAACAAGAGCATTCAGCTCGAAACATACCTCTGCCGAGCCACTCAACAATTAATAAATCAATTCGTACCAATAAATGCAAATTATTTATGTGTAAAAAGTTTAATGAGTTCTGTAGACATTTTTCCCAAATTAAGCAAAAGCTGGTGGCAGACAGTAACCTAAATACAAAAGTACTGAAAATATCATTTTTTTTTACCTTATTATTATTATTATTATTATTATTATTATTATTATTATTATTATTATTATTATTATTCATGCATTTGGCTAAGAAATCAACGATGTTAGGACAACGAATTTCACGTGTTTGGAAAGACATAAATCGTCAACATTTCGCTGACATACACCAAAATCTATTCGCCAAATGAAGGTTACCAAGCGGGCCATACTTTAACAAGTGAAAGCCCGAGGTATGTATCTTTTAACAAAGCATCTTGAGAACATACGGACTGATCGGGATGAAAAAGGGTCGGGATAAAATTATCAAGGAACCTCCTCAATATGATAAATATTCAGTTTACATCGATGAATATTTGGTTGGGTTGTTATGGAGACATTTCAGCATTCATCATAATCATCCGAAGGGGAACCATCTACTGAATGTTTCCACCACGTTTCATACAAACCCTTTCATCCATTCTTGCGACATTTTTTTTTAGCATACACTGACACGAATAAAAACACTACCAATATCCAATCTTGTTAAAGACATTCACAACTGTTATGAATGAACTAATTTTGCTCCTATATTCTCTTCTTTAGTTGTAATTCTTGAAAATATTTCTGCTGTGCTTTTGTAGTTTAGCAGGTTGAAGGTCATGTGCTTGCTTTCCGTCCGAGACTTGCTCAATGATTGTATCAGTTCGTCTTTATGAAAGCTCTCTAGGTCATTTTTTTTTTCAGCTACTGATGGCTTAAAAAATGTTCATATTTTTACGTGTTATGCGCATCGCGGTTGGCAAATCATTTCTGGTTTAGTAAAAATGATGACGCCACTTTTCATCTCTCGCGATTATAAGCAAAATGCTCTGGTAGACCTATTTAATGTTCTTTTGTAAAACTATTTTGATCGCAATCACAGATTTGTGAAATTCTTTCAAAGATATACAATGATTCACTCTTTATTCCGTTTACCTTATAAACACGAGAGGTTAGCAGAGGCAGAACCAGGTTACTCGTTGCAGGATTAGGAGAGATTATTTTGTGAATGGGTTTCATCCCGGTTGCGTAAGGATTACTTCGTCGAGGGCCTCCTGCTTGTCAATATATGATTTAAGATATATAATTTCAATGATATGATGGTAAATATTTTGATAGAGATCTGATAATTTACATAATTTACAATCTTTTTCTCCACCACAACTACGACCAACAACAGTCGCCCGTTCCTTTCCTTCTCCAGTTTGGGGACCAACATGGGTTTGGTTGTTTATATGTTGGGAAGAAGAGTTGGTATCACATTCAATGTAAGCGCTGCAAGAAAGAGAGAGAGAGAGAGAGAGAGAGAGAGAGAGAGAGAGAGAGAGAGAGAGAGAGAGAGTTAAAAAACATGAGACAGACGGTGTACTTCGCTTCTCGCCTACGCTCACCTTCCGGATTGTGACTCCTCGCTGTCTTTTTCTTCGACAACTGTATTCTGGCAATGAAATTCACCCAATGCCCCTTGATCTCCCTTATTCCATGAAATTTCTATTGAAATTTAACTGTCACATTTCATGACGTTTCTGAATGATCACTAGAGGCAGGTTCAAATTCAAGTTTTAAACGGCATTGAGACATTCTTCATGAAAACTGCGAGTCCTTGATAAACAGTGATTTCTTTTTTTAAACTTAAGGTATAATATTTTCTTCAGCCGTTTTATATTTCTTATTCCAACAAAATATTCTTCACACCTTTATTTATATAAAATTATGGATATAATTTTAAAATTATGTAAGTAATTCTTGAGTTATCAAATATTACTGCGAAACAAAAGCAGCTTCACTGAAAGACAAAAAAAGTTTTTAATTTCAAAAGGTGATGATAAATTTTTACTTTTATAATCAGTTTGAAAATCCAGTCTCTGAGGGTTTTATAACGTATGAATCCAATGCTTTGTGTACCAGTCCCACTTTTCCTTATACGAAGCCCAAAGCCTCTGTAAACAGTAGGTGACGCAAGGACTGAATTATTTTAGCACAGAGAATGACATCACGAATATTTAAATCTTCTAGCATCGAATTACCTCTTCAATGAAAATCATGCGCTTTAAAACATTGGTTTAAACTAAGGGACCATTCAATCTCATGGTTTTATGAAGAAGAAAGCCCCCAGCCATTTCCATCTAGTCAAGTAACGTCCAAAATTGTTGGTCTCTCACATTTTTCTTGATGCTGAGAATCACTTTAAGGCAACTGTACCGGTCTGTCTCCTTTAAACCTCATAACAACCAAAGTCCTTCCTCCATCGTCCCCTCCCGCCCCCCAAAAAAAAAAATCCACATTCCCCGATTTCGTTTAACCAAAACCATTTTCCTTGCCATTTTATCACGTCTGATGTCCCACGTTTCCCATAGGTATATCTGGAGTTCCTTCGGTGCCGGAATATGGAACCTGGAAAATCAGGCCTATCTCGACCGCGACAGACGGTGCCAAGGGAAAGAGTCAAACATCGGAGAAGTGGTGTGCGATATTTCCTCGAGGATTTTATCAGGCTTTACACAGCCTTGACAACGTACAGATTTATTTGTAACAGGCAAGTATTGACCTATTACTGAAGAGTTTTTTCGTTTTTCTTCCCACCTGAATTTAGGTGGAATACTGAACAATGAAAATATTACTCTCAACCCGTATGTACTGAGCTAATATTAATAATGACAATAGTTTGGATACCTGAACTTCATGATATAAATTGTGCCAGAAGTTCTCTCTTTGTATGAATACTTGAACTCAGTCGCCCATAAGCTGCCGCTGTGAAGGGGTTTTCGCAAACGTGTATAATGAGCACTGGGCGGAGCACTGTATGCATTATTATACGGTCTTTGAAAGTCTTTTTATTCCCAGCTGCATTGCTTTCTGCCTGCTGTTTATATCCGTTCAATTTGATAACTTCCCACTGAAATGTTCAACTTCTTCAACTTGCTTTATTCTTTCATTTCCATAAAAAAACTATTCGGGCAGGTGAGCCGCCGCATCGTTGAACAAATCAGTTATAATCCTTACAATAAGCGAAAGCCGACGTTCCAGTTATCTTAAGTTAAAAGGGGTTACTATGCATAGAAGTGAACTAAGTCTAGAGACTTTTTACAAAGGATTACCCAGTACATAGCACAGAAGAGCTACGAAAATCTTGATGCTCTTCATGTATCTGAGAGGAGTTGAAGGTAATGCCGTAGACCTGAGGAAATGTACGATCAAACGACATGCAATTTACTGGGAAGGACGCCGATTGTAGCACGGATTATTCTAATGGACCTCAGTGGTAATAATACTTGCCATGGTACACAGTACATCCAGCTGGCAGAATTCATTCGTTATCTTGGAGGTATTCCACAAAGTAAAACGGAAGATTTTTGGCTAGTACGCTGCTACATCGTCAGCACACTACTACTTTGGTTGAAATATTTCCTCTTTCCAAGCGTTTTCGAGAAAAATTTATAGTATCAAAGCAAAACTCCCATGAACATTCATTTGTTTGTATATTTTTCTTTTAGTTATAGCTACCAAATTCGAGGCTGCCTAACCGAAGGATTTCGCTTTAATAAGGGCGGTGGATTTCCATTCGTTATTGAAAAAATATTGGCTGACAGGTTTAGTTATGTATGCATATCTGGAAGTAATTATAAATTCAGTAATGTTCATATGAAATCAGTTCAGTCATATACCTGTTATACTAATGGCACAGGATTTCCATGCATAAACAGAGTATATATTAACTAACTGTGAAAAACAGGCTTTCATTACTTAATGAAACATCATTAGCACAAGCTGTTCATGTGTTTATCTGTGGCGACCTCACAGTTGTAAATTTGTTTTCATATACGGTCAAATAACTGTATTACCACAATGTGTATTTTTTATTATTTTGCAATGTTATAAAATTAAATCAGTAAAATTAGTCGTCATTTTCAAACACCATTTGCTTAAAGGGAAGTTCACAGAAAGTCATGTCCAGAAAACAAGCCATATTCACACGAAAATCTTCATTTCAAAAGCTCTATTCATAAAAAAGCACATGCGAATGCATAAACAGTTTCAATTCACCATGCATACACTAACATTCATCTTATTTCCAGGCCCCCCCTCAAAGTGAATCCTATGATCCCATCCCAGCTATATGCAGATCCCTCCATCTCTAAAAACTCCGCCCGCCAAAAGACACATTTATTCGCAGATGACGTCATACTCGACGAGTGACGTCACAAGTATACTGGAAGCTCTTTTAAAGAGCGATGCGCTCCGCTTTCCGCAAACTATCCGTGTCCGGTTATCTGAAATATGACTTCGATCCCAATTATGCATTCTAATTCCAGAATCCAAATAATTGTAAATATGTTCTGTTACTGCAATGAATGTTATTTCATTAAATAGTATGTTTAATCACCTTAGTTGGTAAAATTTGACATTTAGCACTTAACAAAAAATTAAGACTGAATTTCGATGGCAAAACAACTGACTTCTCTCAACACAAACATAAACACAGACACTCACTCACTCACTCACAGACAGGCACACATACTATATAAATATATAATATATATACATGTGTGTGTGTGTGTGTGTGTGTGTGTGTGTGTGTGTGTGTGTGTGTGTGTGTGTGTGTGTGTGTGTGTACACATACTTCGTTGTATGAATGGCTTTGTTAGTGAGCCTTGGGCAAACCAGATTATACCACCGTGAAATACCTGTTGCAAATAGCTGTATATATTCTTTTGTTATAGCATTTCTCACAGTTTCTTAAGATTCCTGTTTATTTTGTCTTCTACCCTTTAAAGATCTTATTAAAGGGTCATCACGTGATGATTTTCAAAAGTACTGCAGTCATTTCGAAAGAATTCCATTTCTCTGATAGGGAAATTTTTCGTTTTCCATCAGGCTATGGTCTTTGGGTTTCATCGACTTTCATATAAAAATAATTCCATTTATTGAGATTCACTGTTTAAAGATCGTCCCGGTGGAATCCAACGAATTTATGGAAACCAGAGGTTGCTTCAGATAACTTTTCCAGCCGAACTGACCCCCAGAGCAAACCGATATCAATCGTCATCGCTTAAAGCAAACGATCAGATTACATGGATGTTTGACAAACAGTTTTTTCATTTGTTGTGGCAATCGATGTTCAATGCATTTTCGCTCCAAGTTGCAGTCGCTTGTACCTTCGTATAATCTACTTCCATTAAGCGGTAAAAGATTAAAAGAAATACATTTCTGAGTTTTTCAGTTAATTCAAGTGGTTTTTTTGTTATTTTATTGGAAATCCCGCTATTTAAATTTTAAGCTCAGTCCTGAAAGCTTCATAATAACTGAAAAAAGGACTTTCTAAATATTTTGCAAAATAGCGGTCGGTAATCTACTGATTTTGAAAATAAGAACCTTACGATTTTAGAAAGATGTATTAACGGTCTACGGAAGTTAACAAGTAGAAGGGAACGTGAAATCCATGGGGCCAATAATAAACAGCTTCCACAGGGGAGAAAAGCATTCAACAATTTTCACTTTATTAAATTCATAATAGTCCCCAACAACAATACCAGCGGGCGAACCCAGCCCTCCAGAAAAATTTGAAGAAAATGCGTATATTGCTCAGAGGGGTTTCAAAAGTTGGGCGATATTGAAGTTGGGTCAATTGTTCGTAATCACTCTCTCTAAGCTATTCACCCAATAATGATGATAATAAACTACATCAGCGCTATAAATGAGTTCTGGGGAAATCGCTTAACGCATATTGCTCCAGACTTGCTGAGACATTATACAAAGGTAGTTGTACTGTTCTACAAATCGTGACTGGAATTAGTCTGCCTTTATAAATGAATACTGTCTAACAATTTTGCTTAACCCCTAAATGTACTGTTGGAATTGGAACCTAAAGTTTAGGCCAAAGGCCCTGGAACCTGTGAGGTCATTCAGCGTTGAAAGGAAAACGGAGAGCAAAGAGAGTTTTAAAGGTGAAACAGGAGGAAAACTTCGCAGCTGCGCTATGAAACAATTGTTAGGAAAAGGTGAAAAGTGAGGTGGAAGAAAATAATATGAACGAGTATATATATATATATATATATATATATATATATATATATATATATATATATATATATATATATATGTGTATGTGTGTGTGTGTGTGTGTGTGTGTGTGTGTTTACAGTAATTCATTGGAAAAAAAATATGCTGAACATACGAATGCTACTTTAGTGTAAAGGAGCATGTACTGGAAAAAGGGCATTCGATCAGTGAGCATCATGATCCACATCCAACGAACGGAAAGAAAAACAACAGTAAATTCCTCACCATCATTTTATTATCGGGGAGAAACAATGCAGAGGAACAAGGGACAAAGTTGGGTTGAAATTGGGAGCCACAAAGAAACCGGGCGCTGCTCAAGCATTAATCACGGGGAAGAAAAAGAATATAAAGGAACAGAGAGATAGAACGGCAATTGTTCTGAAGTTATGCAATGTCGAACGAATAACCACACTCGGAACGACCTGGGTATACCATAACTTCTTGCAATACAAGAGGCGAAACGGCATTCCTGTATTTTCCATTTTAATGAAAAAATACCCTTTATCTCAGCCTCCATCTTCATCGCTGCACTAGTATCAGCTTCGACTTAAATAAAAGAATAACTCAGCATCCAAATTAAAAGTTGTTATGAGTAGTAGAGTTCATCAAAGGTTCTAGATTTTTAGTTTTCTTAAAAGAAAACTATTGTGCCGGCTTTGTCTGTCCGTCCGCACTTTTTCTGTCCGCCCTCAGATCTTAAAACTACTGAGGCTAGAGGGCTGGAAATTGGTATGTTGATCATCCACCCTCCAATCATCAAACCAAATTGCAGCCCTCTAGCCACAGTAGTTTTTATTTTATTTATTTAAGGTTAAAGTTAGCCATAATCGTGCTTCTGGCAACGATATAGGATAGGCCACCACCGGGACGTGGTTAAAGTTTCATGGGCCGCGGCTCATACAGCATTATACGGAGACCACCGAAAGATAGATCTACTTTCGGTGGCCTTGATTTTAAGCTGTAGCAGCTTTCCTTTCAAATTTACTCGCTCCAAGAGGCAACGCCGGCTCACCTTTCCCACAGACAGTCTACCCTTGAGAGAGAGAGAGAGAGAGAGAGAGAGAGAGAGAGAGAGAGAGAGAGAGAGAGAGAGAGAGAGAGAGAGACACGACCACATGTGAGTCTCCCACTTTGCTAATGGCGCCCAAGTCATCATATGCCCACGAAACCAAACCAGCTTGCGCCTGCAGCTAGCCAATGATCTTCGAGCTTCCTTTAGGCCCTCATTCCAAGTTGCTTGCATAGGCCTAAAGGAAGCATGCACTAGACGAGTAAGGCAAAACCGGACTGGAAGCAACATCGAATAGATTTCAGCAGTGTTTTCTCTAATTTTCCTTGACATTGCACTGTCATTGTAATTAAGTCTGTGATTTTTAACGAGTGGCCCAAAGTATCTCATTTATACTTATTTAAATCGAGTGTCACTCTCTCCATAGTATTAATGTAAAATCTCCTTGTATTCAAGCGAATGCTATTAATACCTTAATTTTAATGAGGTACTGTACTGAGTGTTAATTTAAAGTGTTTAAGGACTGAGTATTTGTCATTCTTAATCAATTGCCTCTGCGATAAATTAACCTAAAAATAAAAAACTTTCAGTCTCCACGTTTATAAATGTGCTGCGATCAATTTTAACTGTAATGGATTTTTTCATAGATATATTTTTGCCGCGAGTAAACAGTTGTGTTTAAAACGCCTGTATCTTTAATTCCGCTGACTTTCAGCGCTATTGCCGTCGTGTGAGATTTTCGTTTCATGTATCAGTGAATTTGTTTCCCATTTTGATTTGTGCACCTGCACCTGCGTCTCTTTACATTTAGGGAATTTTTTCGTTTTATTTCGCTTGATTTTGATTATCTATCGATTCAAGTTTACTATGATCATTTGATCCTTTCTGCTGTCATCATCCTTCGAAGTCTGTTTAACTGTCAATTCCTTTATCTCTTTCATTATCTGATCCATTTGTGTATTCTTGTGATGCCATTATTATTTGAACTGTGTTCCTTTATCACAGAATCGTTATTTGAACTGTTCATTTATAACTGACTGGTTTATTTAAGCTGTGTTTCTCTATAACTGACTCATTTATTTGTGCTGTGTCCCTTTATAACTGACTCGTTTATTTGAACTGTCTTCCTTCATAAGTGACTCGTTTATCTGTGCTGTTATTTACAACTGGCTCGTTTATTTGTGCTGTGTTCCTTTATGACTCGTTTATTTGAACTGTCTTCCTTTATAACTGACTCGTTTATTTGTGCTGTGTTGTTTATAACTGACTCGTTTATTTGTTCTGCGTTCCTTTACAACTAACTCGTTTATATCCTCATCATTTGATTCGTTGTAAACCCCCTTGTTTTGATTTATGCTCTTTCATTTTGATTCATTTTGGTGTCGTTATTCTTTGAAGCGTATTTCTTTACAGCATGAACACCATTCATGAGCTTTTGATTCCGGTATTCTGTGTCTCATTTTGGTCATTATTTCTTGAAGTGATTTAATAATTGATTCGATTACGTTCTTTT
>NC_089744.1:65802581-65855081 GCF_040412425.1 Macrobrachium rosenbergii | reverse complement strand
ATATATATATTATACTGTGTGTGAAAAAAAGTCACAGGTCGCTTAGATTTGGATAAAATACTTTCAAATACTTCAGCAAAAGTGAATGAATCATATTTTGCTCATGCACATGATTTTATTGACAGTTGTCACAATGACAGGCGGAAACTAAAACGACAAAAAACTGAGTAGAGAGAGAGAGAGAGAGAGAGAGAGAGAGAGAGAGAGAGAGAGAGAGAGAGAGAGAGAGAGAGAGAGACAGAAATTTTCAACGCAAATTTTGATAATCATTGCAAGTTAATGCAGCACCAATCATTTCTCGTTATCAGGCACAATTCGCTGCATCCCAAATAAAAGGATATGATACAGAAACTCATTATTTTTCCATTGAAAACGCCAGAGGCTATAGACCTGCATTGGGCCCACCAACGTGTTTTCTATTTATCATTTGATTCATTTATAACGGATCAGCCATACAAACAGCAAAACCATCAGTCGCATAACATGGGTCTAATTATATCATCTGTGTCAACACTGGTGTTTGTTTCCAGCGCTGATTTTTACGAAAAGAGTAAAACTGACAGGTTTTGGGCTTTCGGTATTCACATTATTTATCCATATCATATCGGGATTAGCTTCTATCAAATAATACCTTTTACAACTGTATTTTGTTATACAATAGTAAATCCTGTAAAAGAATGTATATATTGTAGAGATTGTGGTTCAGTGCAAAAATGTTTTCATTTCTACGTTACAGTAGTAGTAATATATTTATTCATTATGTATATTGTAATTCATACCTGAAACACACCCACACACACACACACACACACACACACACACACACACACACACACACACACACACACACACACATATATATATATATATATATATATATATATATATATATATATATATATATATATCACAGCCTTCAACGCCTTACGACGCAAAGGGCCTCGGGTGACATTCCGGCACTCATGTCTTTCCTGCGATTTATCTTCACACAAATCATTCATTCACACACACACACACACACACACACACACATATATATATATATATATATATATATATATATACATATATATATATATATATATATATATATATATATATATATATATTAGAAGGGATACAATATGCATACTAAGCGAAATTATAAAAGATCCTTTTTTTATAAAATTCAAATAGACATAACTTTGGTGAAAATTAAGACTGGAAACTCTGATGAAAAATGGAGTAAAATTAAAAGATACAAAAATAAGCCGAGAAAAAACCAATGTTGGCGGGCCTAACTTTCAAAATATATACATACACACGCACCAAAACATACATACACATACACAACAACGATGCTGTAGCTACAATCCTGGCTAATGAGGGCATCACTTTAACAGAATACAGTGCCTCCAAAATATCGAGATCGGAAGCTGACAAGGAGGTAGCCAAACCAGGAAAAAAAAAAAAAAAAAAAAAAAAAAACAGGGAAACATGTTCTCGAATTTCACTACAGTATAATTAGACAACACAGTTATAATTCTGACCATTTATAGAGTTGGGCAGGACGTTTTTGGGATTGAGTCTTTTATTCTGAAAACATTACCAATTTTATTCTGTAAAGTAAAATATCATTAATCTATGTCCATTTGTGGACAGGCATTATATATCAATATTCTTGTTTTTTTAGATGAATGCCTGTGAATGTTGATATACCAATAATAGTTTTTTATCGGTGTACTGAAATATAACGAAGCCTTTGGTATGTAATACACAGGAACCACGAGAGGATGTGTGAACACAGTCTTAACCTATCCAGTGACCGTGTGACAAAAATACATAGTTAAATGTCTTCACCAAGGCCGAGGAAAAACCAAATATTGTACTGGTGTTTTGTGACAACATACAAATACATATATATATATATATATATATATATATATATATATATATATATATATATATATATATATGTATGTATAAAGACATAAATAAGTATATATACTGTATATATATAATATAAATATGTAAGTATGTATGTATGTATGTATACACACACACACACACACACATATATATATATATATATATATATGTATAAAGACATAAATAAGTATATATATATATATATATAATATAAATATAATATATATGTATGTATATATATACACACACACACACACATATATATATATATATATATATATATATATATATATATATATATATATATATATATATATATATATATATATATATATATATATATATATATATATATATATAGATAATATATAAATATATATATATATATATATATATATATATATATATATATATATATGTATATATATATATGTTTATACATGCCTTTGGTTTCCTTTTCAAGGAAAATTCCTACGGCCGTTCCACACGCATGATCTAGCAGTCTTATGTCAACAAAGCCTACTGTCCTCCTCATTCACCAACCAATTGCTGAACAGATCTAAAGTGACGTAACTATGCTGATCAGAAGACGGTATACCGAGCGTGTAAATGTACGGCCATATATTATGTTCCTGCGGTTGCACACACACACAAACGCCTCGCAGCCTAAATCATCCAAAATTAGCACGAAAGGAAGGAAGCAGATACGAACTCGTGAAGCAAACATTTCATATTTTACTCGTCCAAACAACCCTTGGGGTTACTGATAAAATATTCAAAATATATAATCTGAGAAAGCCCATAGGAAGCGTCACACAAAAGACGCGACCCTCCTAACTATCTGATAAGGAAACATATTTGTAAGGACTCGAGGACCTCTGTGAACGTAGGAACGACCACCGACTTGATACCACCTGTATTTCACTTCCTTCTACACTCGGGAACGCTCTCCTCTTTTCCTTATCATTAGTGTATTCTAAATACGAAGTGTGAATTATTTCATTTTAGCCATTTAATTTTTCTTATTTATTTCCATATCATCAGCATATGAAATATGGAATAATATTTTAAAACCTAAAAACATGAAGAGTAACTGACAGGGTAATTGCAATGACTTGTGCAGGAAACTGAACCAAAAAAAAAAAAGAAAAAAAAATGTCAATTCAGTCTCCAACCTACTCTCCACCAGCACCAATCATCTACCAAGGGCAGAAGGGAAATGAGGGTAATTGACAACCTTCTCCTTAACTCGGCCCTCAAGAAGCTCAAGGAAACGGATAATCCCATTAGGGACAAGGAGTCACTTGTAGTCGCCCAAGTCAAGCCCAAGTAATCCCCAGAATAGAAATCACCGCCCTCATTTGGAAGTTTGATGCTTTCCAAATGACCTGGTCTCCAATGATCATGTTCTGGAATGGCTGTGATATGATGAAATTAAAAAGGATATTAAGTTCGGGCAGGCCAGTATGACTTGTGATAGAAATAGTAAATCTTTACCTTTTCCTATGCTGCCTTTCATAAAGAACTCCATTCCTCAAAATTAATTTTCGAGATGACGATCGAGATGGTATCCCCGGCAACAATATCATCCTGAGATATCGGAACCCACTAAATCTTAATCATCAGCCGGATATCACCAAAGTTTTGTTTGTATGTTTCATCAGACTCGATTCAAGAGATTCCTTGCAACATAGTTGCTGTCCACTACAGTTGGACGGAATGCCTTGAAAAGGAAACCAAAAACATATATACCGGATTCTTTAAGGAAACTATGAGGAAATTCCACCTTCTCTGCTAAATTATTAGCAAGACTACATGTCTTACGTGTGTTTTTGTCATGCCAAACAAGACTCTTTCCATCTCTGACATTTAGCTCACTATAATTTCTAATGGTTTAAAGGGCAGCATTGAGAACATACTTTCTTCCACAGGAGGTGCGATCTGTTTTCACCTCATAATGATGTGAAATGAATCTGCAATGTGAGAAAACATACCAGCAATATTCGTGGTGTTATCTGCATCTCCCTTCTACACTCAGAAACGCTCTGCTCTTTTCAATATCATTAGTGTGTTCTAAATGAGAAGTGTGTATTCCATTTTACCCATCTTATTTTTCTCATCACTGCCCATATCATCTCCATAAAATGGGATAAAAATACTACTGCCCTGGTGACCATATTGAAATAAATAAAAGTGGTCTCCGTGCAAATGTGAAAAATTATTTACATCAACTGTATTTCAACCTAATATCTCTCAAACCTGCAAAACAATTTTTTCAATATGTTGCTAAATCATATATTATTTACTTCAAATATGGTTATTAAAAATTCTTTTTTCAAATTGATAAAACATCCCCCGACCACCTTGACCGTCTAAGTGAGATTATAATTTTTTTGTTATTATGTTATTTTCATGTATCTAGATTGTGTGTATGTTATTGTCTCTACTTTTTATATCCCATGTATATGGCCTTGAGCTGAAATAAAATTTTCTATTATTATTATTATTATACAAAGAAATCCACAAATACTCTGGGAAGCCCATTTACCTTAAGAGGTCTTTTACCCTTCACTACCCAAAGTAATAAAACGTCTTTTTCTATTACGCTTACTATACCATAACGAGAAGGGTTGACGTGAAAAGGAAAAATACGAAGAATTACCAAATAATTTTTTTTTACGACAAACGAAAAAAAATGGCAGCGAATGTTTTTTCAGTACAGCGTCCTGTAGAGAAAATAGTATTACATCTATAATGAAAATATGGGATTCACAAAAAAGTCGTAAAAAGTATATAATTACAAACCTTAATCACGCGTGTTAAATACTCTGTGCTCCTCTCTCTCTCTCTCTCTCTCTCTGGGAGAGACACAGACCGACAGAAAGAGTGCGTATCATGTGAAAGTAGTCATGTACAAAGTGTGTAGTTATATATGTAGTACATACAGCTGGAGGGAGATGACAAATAAAATGTGATGAAAGGTTGTTAAAGTACAAGAAAAAGGGACCACTAATGATCAAGTAGACGGCAAAGATAAGAAGGTATGTGAGCAATTCATAACATTCCAAGCGACATTTACCAGAGCCAAAGGCCCATGGAAAAGACATAGAGCAGACCTACTCGGAGTCACATTTATCTCCCATCCTATAAGGTGTTCAGGGAATCAGAAGTGGTTTGTTTACTACATAAATTGCTCAAGAACTTAGGAGAGTCACGCACCAAATTTGTTGCTATTCATGTAATAGCGTTAGTATATGCATGTGTGTATATATATATGTGTGTATCATATATATATATATATATACATACACATATATATATATAGGTATTGTGTGAATGTGTGTGTCATATTCCATAATGTTGCACATACTTTTACAACACACACACACACACCTGGTCATGTAAATAAGGTATTCCAGAATTGTATGGTCATAGCTTACACTGTTGAATGTTGCAAAGAGCTTTTACAATATTTCAAACTACATGACCGCCCGGTCATTCTGATATACGTACTATCCAGTATTGTACTATATATGAGCTTACACTGTTGATGTATAACCAACATATATATATATATATATATATATATATATATATATATATATATATATATATATATATATATATATATATATATATATATATATATGTATGTATATATATATGTATGTATATATATATATATATAATATATATATATATATATATATATATAGTATATATATACATACATACAGACAATAATATATATATATATATATATATATATATATATATATATATATATATATATATATATATATATATATATAGTTCATGTAGTTTGGAATAGGTTGTAAAAGCTCTTTGCAACATCAGCGAAGATATGACCGCGGCTATTCTGTAATACCTTATTTCGTTACAGTTAAAACTGAAATGCTGACCTTAATCAAGCTCTTTTTAACACCGCAATTCCTAGTATCGAAATGAAGAATACAATTATCTATTGAAAACAGAAGACGAGGAAAGAGAGATGACCATAACTTGAGCTAAGTTACAAGCGTTTTAATACTACGTACTGTATATGTATAACGTGGCAAATAAATTTAAATAATTCCGACCAAAAACACACAATGTTTAATCTTCCTGCAAGAGTTACAATCATTCATCAAACACACAGCAGTTATCATACTTGACTTTATTACTAGTAAGGGATTTCCGGTTCCCGGCATGCCATCAAAAGAAGCTCTCTCTCTCTCTTTGGCTTTTAAAGTAAGACGTAATAATAATAATGTTGTTAGAGAAATGCGCATGTGCATGCTAACGAGAAAGATTTGATTTGCCTAACAAGAAGGCAGGTTCACAAATATGTTTAATTTTAATATTACATCCTAAATAATTGGGACTAAAATAATATGAAATGGTTCGTTATGCTCTTTCATATTTTCTTAAATATAATAGTACTCTCTTGCCGTAACCTCCGGGGAGGCAGAATAGTTCGAACTTTTTGTGTTTGAGAAAGCTATAGAATACACCGGCGAAATATTTACTTCATTGCGTGCACTCATTATGAACAAAAAAGGGATAAGAATAAACATCTTATTCGTATTGCAATAATGCTATCAGAATAATCTTCAATTCTTACCGACTTGGGAATATAAAAGCATGGAAAGCCACGGTGGATTACATGCTGTACACCTCATCCTGTATTCTCAATCTTCGTTCCCCTTGCGATTTGGTAAGATTTAATCTATCCTTTTAAAAAGGGTTAAAAGCAAAAGTAGTTATGAAACAGCGATAAACACAACTCTTCATTAATTTAAATTTGAAATACACGTAAACTCACACCTACGACAAACGCAACCATCATTTTAAGTTAAAGAAAGATTAAAATGGAGTTTCGGGTGAGATTTGATGCTCTCTGATTTGCAAATCTCTCTGGGATTACAGAGAAAACAGAATGCGTAACTATAGCCCACAATTCATAATTCAACACATATGAATACATGTATACAACCCATTAAGTAGCTATCGGGACAAAACTATAGCCTCAAACGTGACTGCTTTTTCTTATTTGAACACTTAGCTGAAGCTCTTTAGCAAACTAAAACTTACATCTCTCTCTTTCTCTCTCTCTCTCTCTCTCTCTCTCTCTCTCTCTCTCTCTCTCTCTCTCTCTCTCTCTCTCTCTCTCTCAAAGGCACACACACTTTGACATGAGAAGAAAAAATAGTTTTGTAAAAATATGCCTGTTAATGTAAGCACACGACTTTCTGATAGTCAGTAAATTTACATACCTAAAAAATACCTAAAAACATCAATTAGTTGCATGTAATTAACCATTACAAACTTTCGGGTTTGAGTTTTCACTTTCATTTTTATCTGAAGAATTTCCTTTCTTGGATATTAGTTACCATCTTAACCTGCTATCAACAAATAACTGTCTAAGGAGAATTTAATTCTTTATAACAGACAATGTATAAGCACTTTGTACACTCTCCAAATTTTTTTCTCTAGACTAGAGCTAAGATTTTGCTCCGGTTTAATGTTTTTAGTTGAAGCTAAAAAGTCCCCAAAAATTTCGGTCGCGTTACTCAACATATGGGACGGCGGCGGTGTAAGTATGTTCTCTTGCCCTCTACAGCTACAGCCCAGGCAATTTCATCTAAAACTTTCAGGCATTAGTAACCATGCAAGGAATATAACAGGCAACACACATATAAATTAGAATTGTGATAAACTCATTTTTAAATCACTGCTACTGATTCATTTAAAGTCACACCTGTTGTAAATTTAATATTTCGTTAATACATTTATTCTGAAGGCACAGTAGTTGCGTAGGTCTTTTATCTTTCTAGAACCCAGGCTTCAGACAGATGCGACACTGACCACTCATCCAAGTGAGTCAAAGCTATCTTAAGTGAGATGAATACCTACGCGTTGTTGTCGTTCTTATTCCTGCTTTAAGGAGACAAGAACACCCAGTGGCATCTCGTATGTGATGATTCTATTTCTTCACTGAGAAAAAGAGCGAAAATGTTCGTGTGAGGTTATTGACGCCATTTAACCCTTCGATCCAAAAACCAGTGGCGGGGAAAGATTAGAGCAGCGACTTCTGCTGGGAGATAGTAAGGATGTGAAGATGAGAAAAACAAAAAACCTTACGTGCAAAAAGTGAGGACTTTTCATTTGACGAATTTCAGGTTCCTCTCAAAACGAAAAAGACTTTCCACTAAGTAAATCTTCCTCATCATCATTACAGAAAGTAACTCTTCTTTTTAAATTGCCAAAATATGCAAGAGACTCTATTAAATGTAACTCACCAACAACCCAATATTACAGAAAAAATAATCGCTGTTAAACGTATCTGGGATTAATGAGTAATAACTCATTATTTCGATACATCACAGACAGACACACACACACACACTATATATATATATATATATATATATATATATATATATATATATATATATATATATATATATATATATATATATATATATATATATATATATCGGGGTAACGAGGGAAAGCACAGAGCATTTTCATGATTTATTGTGCCGACGTTTCACAAACCATCTCGGTTGCATTTTCAAGGCTGCAAATATTTGAACACCATATTACTCGTAATACTCTTAGAATATTTCGACAAAATACATAGATTTACTACATTGACATCCTCAGTAAAAGCAAAATATAGCAGAATAGTGAAATTTAAAAACAAATCAGAATACAAAGATATAAGAAGAAAGTAAACTTAAAAAACTTAAAAAATGTAAAAAGACGTAAAATAATCTTGACACCACTGGTTACATCAATATATTTAAAGTGAGACAAAATAAAATTAGTAAAAAACCAGCAAAAAAAAAAAAACGAAAAATTGAAGGTCAAAATAAAATTAATACTGCCAAAAGAAGAAACATAAAAGCGCAAAAACACTACGGAGTAAAACACCCACCCAGCGGGCAGTATCAAAGAGAAACTAAACAGAAGAACCTTCAGAGACCGAGAAACGAAAGACGAAGTGCAATTTAACGACGGAACTAGCTTTTTTATCATTATGGACTCTAAGACGTGAAGTTCGTTTTCATTTTGTACGTGTCCTATGATTTGGAAATCTTTGGCCTCTATGTGTGTTTTACAGATCTTTGAGTGATTTCGAATATTTGATTGTTCTGGATTGACAGTCTACCCCCTGTCCTAAAACTTACTCCTCTATGAGAGTCCAAGCGTACTTTTAGTAGCCTTTTTGTACATCCAACATAGGTCCCTCGACTACATCTAGGGCAAATATATTTGTATACAACGTTGGATGTAAACATTGACTCAGCTTGTTTTTGTATATGAACAGAGAACCAATGGTGACTGGGTTCTTAGGAATAAGTTTCAAGTTTAGGGCTGGTAGTTCTTTGTGTATTATATCAATTAGCTTTTTTCTGAAACTGTCATCATGAAGAAACGGAAAACTCGCATACATTTTTAATTTGGGAACAGTGCTGATAGAGATAGGAGGTACCATTTTCCGGTAGAGTATTTTATTTAAGTACCTGAGAAAGAGTTTACGAGGAAAACAATTGTTTTCAAAATAAATACCTAATTTAATGATTTCCTCGTGGAAACTAAACCAGGAAGATGTATGTGTCAATGCCCTGTGGAGGAGAGTGACAATCGAATTCAACTTAAAATTAAAATAGCAAGAACTATAAAAATTCATTCCTAGACCCGTGAACGTTCCTTTGCGGTAAATTCCCGTACTAAAACCTTGGTCATTCCTAGAAACCAACACATCCAAGAATGGAAGCGTATTTTCCGACTCTTTTTCCAGGGTAAATTTTATATTAGGGTGCTGGGAATTGGCGAACCCCAGAAAAGCGTCAGCATTAAAATCGTGTTTAAAAGAAGAAACGTGTCATCCACGTATCTTCGGTAAAAAAGGGGCCGGAAAGATAAAGGACAGTTGTCCAGAAAGCTCTCTTCCAAAGCATTCATGAATATGTTTGCGAACGTGGGTCCAAGGGCGACCCCATCGCCATACCTTCCACCTGCTTGTACACAACTCCGTTAAAGATAAAGGCCGTGTCCCGCACGGCCAACACTAAAATTTGTTTAAAAAGCGACCTGCTAAAATTATTAAAAACATCACTGTCATCAATAAAAAGTTTATTCAAGATTATCTCTATAGTTTCCTCCACAGGTACATTCGTGAACAGAGATTCCACGTCTAGACTTACCATATGTAAATCAGGGTCTTGGATAAGAATTTCATTCTGAAGGTGACTGCGTTCAAGAGTGTGTAGGAACCTTTAGTAAGCGGTTCTAGCATAGGTACCAAAAATTTAGCTAACTTATAATTAGCAGTGTTAATAGCAGACAAAATAGGCCGCATCGGTGTACCTGCCTTATGAACCTTGGGTAGCCCATACAAGATGCCATATGATGACCCAGAAACAAATAATTTCTGATATGTTAATTCATCTATGACATTATTCTGTTTTAAAGATCTTAGAAATCTGTTAATTTTATCTTCAGGTTTTATAATATTATATAGATCTGGTGGGCCAATCATTTCAAATTTTGATTGGTCATTAAGTATAGTCTCCATTTTATTCACATACTCTTGCTTATTCAGAATTACTGTACCCTTGCCTTTATCCGGTCTTGTAATAATAATATTCTTGTCTTGTGCCATGTCCTTCAAAATAACGAAGTCTTCCTTCTTGAAGAACGGAGTCCATCTCGTAAACTCTTTCTCAGGTACTTAAATAAAATACTCTACCGGAAAATGGTACCTCCTATCTCTATCAGCACTGTTCCCAAATTAAAAATGTATGCGAGTTTTCCGTTTCTTCATGATGACAGTTTCAGAAAAAAGCTAATTGATATAATACACAAAGAACTACCAGCCCTAAACTTGAAACTTATTCCTAAGAACCCAGTCACCATTGGTTCTCTGTTCATATACAAAGACAAGCTGAGTTCAATGTTTACATCCAACGTTGTATACAAATATATTTGCCCTAGATGTAGTCGAGGGACCTATGTTGGATGTACAAAAGGCTACTAAAAAGTACGCTTGGACTCTCATAGAGGAGTAAGTTTTAGGACAGGGGTAGACTGTCCAATCCAGAACAATCATATATTCGGAATCACTCAAAGATCTGTAAAACACACATAGAGGCCAAAGATTTCCAAATCATAGGACACGTACAAAATGAAAACGAACTTCACGTCTTAGAGTCCATAATGATAAAAAGCTAGTTCCGTCGTTAAACTCGCAGAATTCCTCCATCCAATTGTACATTACGTAATGGCCCGTTGCACTTCGTCTTTCGTTTTCGGTCTCTGAAGGTTCTTCTGTTTAGTTTCTCTTTGATACTGCCCGCTGGGTGGGTGTTTTACTCCGTAGTGTTTTTGCGCTTTTATGTTTCTTCTTTTGGCAGTATTAATTTTATTTTGACCTTCAATTTTTCTATTTTTTTTTTTGCTGGTTTTTACTAATTTTATTTTGTCTCACTTTAAATATATTGATGTAACCAGTGTGTCAAGATTATTTTACGTCTTTTTACATTTTTAAGTTTTTTTTAAGTTTACTTTCTTCTTATATCTTTGTATTCTGATTTGTTTTAAATTTCACTATTCTGCTATATTTTGCTTTTACTGAGGATGTCAATGTAGTAAATCTATGTATTTTGTCGAAATATTCTAAGAGTATTACGAGTAATATGGTGTTCAAATATTTGCAGCCTTGAAAATGCAACCTGAGATGGTTTGTGAAACGTCGGCACAATAAATCATGAAAATGCTCTGTGCTTTCCCTCGTTACCCCGTCGATGTGGATTTGAGCAGTGGCTCCTGTTATGATTGTATATATATATATATATATATATATATATATATATATATATATATATATATATATATGTGTGTGTGTGTGTGTGTGTGTGTGTGTGTGAGAGAGAGTGTGTGTTTTTGTTAGTAAAGTTTTAGTGAATCGGTAGCTTCTAAGAATAGGCTGTGTGGGCATACTAAAAAAAAAAAAAAATAGAGTAGGGACTTAAAAATCCCGCAGACATAAGTGAACATAGTATAGCTTGAGCGCGGCTGCTTAATGAGAGTGGTCCTCCTTTTCCCCCCAACATTTTCCATAACTATAACTGCTAACCCAACAAAATGGGTCACTAAATGTGTGCCTGTCTGCTTTAGTTCCTCGTGTTTTCAACCCTCAGCTGTGACTCATGGAGGTATTCTAACTGTTGGACATTATGGCTAGGATCTTTCGACTCACGTTACACTAAAAGTTTCTCCCGTGTTTGCTTTGCTGTCCCCTAATCATTAACGGGTCGTGGTACACTAAAAGGCACTTACCATTAGTTCCTCACCGTCTTCTGTAATGCACTACTACACCCACACATAAAACATGCATACGCACGTATAATATATATATATATATATATATATATATATATATATATATATATATATATATATATATATATATATGTGTGTGTGTGTGTGTGTGTGTGTATGTGTGTGTCGCGTCAATGTTTATTCGGTTATTTGTGCAGCTCCTCGCTCTCCGCAATTTATACACACACACACACATATATATATATATATATATATATATATATATATATATATATATATATATATATATATATATATATATATATATATATATAAGAATGTGTCAGCACATCAAAGTTTATTCAGTTATTTGTGCAGCATATAATTCTTAGCTCCTCGCTCTCCGCAATTTATACACACACACACACACACACACACACACACACACACACACACACACACATATATATATATATATATATATATATATATATATATATATATATATATATATATATATATATATATAGAATGTGTGTCAGCACATCAAAGTTTATTCAGTTATTTGTGCAGCATATAATTCTTAGCTCCTCGCTCTCCGCAATTTATACACACACACACACACACATATATATATATATATATATATATATATATATATATATATATATATATATATATATATATATATATATATATATATATATATATATATATATATAGAATGTGTGTCAGCACATCAAAGTTTATTCAGTTATTTTTGCAGGATATAATTCTTAGCTCCTCGCTCTCCGCAATTTATATATACACACACACACACACACACACACACACACACACACACACATATATATATATATATATATATATATATATATATATATATATATATATATATATATATATATATATATATTATATAGAATGTGTGTCAGCACATCAAAGTTTATTCAGTTATTTGTGCAGCATATAATTTTAGCTCCTCGCTCTCTACCGCAATTTACACACACACACACACACACACACACACACACACATATATATATATATATATATATATATATATATATATATATATATATATATATATTATATATAAAATGTGTGTCGGCACATCAAAGTTTATTCAGTTATTTGTGCAGCATATAATTATTAGCTCCTCGCTCTCCATTTTACAATTTACACACACACACACACACACACACACACACACACACATATATATATATATATATATATATATATATATATATATATATATATATATATATGTATATATATATTACATATAAAATGTGTGTCGGCACGTCAAAGTTTATTCAGTTATATTTGTGCAGCATATAATTCTTAACTCCTCGCTCTCCGCAATTTACACACACACACACACACACACACATATATATATATATATAAATATATATATATATATATATATATATATATATTACATATAGAATTTATTCCGTCAAAAGTTTATTCATTTATTTGTGCAGCATATAATTCTTAGCTCCTCGCTCTCCGCAGTTTTTAGGGTACATTCTGCATTTGAGGATTTAATATATCTAAAAGAAATATAAGAAGAAAATCCTGTTAAGAATACCTTCATTTATTCCCTAATGTGATATTATGTTCTCAAATTCAGAACGTACCCAAGGACCTATGAGAAGTGGGAGGTTAAGAATGCCATGCTGCAAAGTTTTAAAATCTTCTAGTAATCTTGTGTACACATTTACATATACTCATATATATATATATTGTGTGTGTGTGAATGTGTGTTAGTGTTGGTATGCTTACCAGTAAATGAGCCCTTTTCAGTTGCATTTATCAGGTTTAATTTATCGATAGTTGTTATAAATTTTATAAATTCAAGTTATTTACTGTTATTTACAACTCGTTCTTCTTTATATTTTACACGTTCTCAAATTATTCTGTACAAGGTAGCAACGTTAGTTCATACCCTTCTGTTGTGTTCCATAAGAATGTATGTTCATCATTATCATCGTCATCATCATCATCATCATCATAATAATAATAATAATAATAATAATAATATGAGTGCCTTTAGAAAAATAAAAAAACCTGCTTAGAGTACTAATTCTTATTTAATAGTCATGAACACACAACGACGCACTTTTATACAAATATGATTAAAGGATCACCTTCCGTTATCATATTCTATTTGAAACTATTTCAAACATATGCTATTTAAAAAATACCAACGTCCTACATGCGTCTGGACATATCCTGCAGATGTATCATATAACGAACGAGAACATGGCTCAAGCTCTTTAAAAAATGTGAGATAGGCTGCATACGTGCCCCGGATACTTGTTTCATGGCAGTTTGCAGAGGTCATGAACTTAATGCTTGAAATGTTAAAACAAGTGACCACAATGCTTTGTCTGACACTGTTCTACCTGAGCTTGAATGAAGACATGAAAACTCATTGACTCTGATCAACAAATTTAAGTCTTACCATGTAAACTTAACACACTTTTAAACCCATAAAGAGAAGGTTGTGACAGGAACAGGAAAATGCGGATGAGAGAAAAATGGCTAACCTGCAGATTTTAAGAATTACATCTACTCATAGCTTCAAAGACAGACTCTTACCCCAGCTCTGATACGTTTTCACATATGCAAGGTCAAATTATTTTCACGTATGCAAGGCCAGAAAATTTGACAATGGTGTACTGTATACGTGTGCGTGCGGGTGCGTGCGCGAGATCGCTCTCTTGCGAGTGCCTGTGACGCCTTTCAGGGTCGAATCTCAGGCGATGACGTTAGAAGGGCATACTGTCGAAAACTTATATTACCTATTATGATTTGATGGAAGCCAGTCAAAGTTTCGTCGGGCAATTAAACCAGATGAAAGGTTTTTGGTGACATTACAGTATCTTGCAACTGGTGTTTGTGTACAAGGCTGCCGTACCTCTTCTGAATGTCATTTCAGGCAATCCCTGCGATAGTTGCCGACGTACGCAAAAATATTATTGAGGCTCTTTCAGAGTATGTATTTTATTATGTATTGTCCTGGATTGTCCAAAAATACTACGAATATCCGAGAAGCCTTGCCAACTGTCCTCCTTATTTCTGCAGCCTAATAATGACCATGTGATCTGATATGTGGGCTGAGGTTACAGAAAAGGTTACATGTTATCGCCAACCCAATGGTACCTGTGGCCTAGTTACAGAACTCCAATAATGTCCCGAAAGTGTTTCGAAACACACCACAGAAGTTATCGAAACCTTGCTACTTAACACAAAACTATGCAACAATCGCTAGTCTGGGCGAAAAAAAAGTTAGTGGTAATTAGCGCGGTAGATGATTCTCAAGTATTATCAAATATGGTGATGAAATTATGATAATTTTTGTAGACGTAGTTACATGAAACAAATATCGTCCTTTATATAATTCATCGAATATTCCACGGAATATCTAATCGATTAATTCAAAGAAATGAAGGTTTAGGGCCAAAATACAACTTTTTTTATTACTTATAATTTCCGTTATTAAATATCACGTACGCCGTAAGCGGAGAATTTCCTGAACACGTATCTATAATCTCACGCAAAATTTACGCTGCTTATAAATGTGTGTGTATATACACACACACGTTTATACACACAATACCACTTATGAATTTAGGTCAGGTACTACTTGGAGAGCGTAAATGTATACAAAGGCCGTTTCGACAAGTCCGTGATGTGTATATAGGTACCCTGCACTCATTGTAAGCCTCTTTACTCTATTCCTTACAGTTCGAAAAACGCCATCCGGGTTTAATACACATCCTTACCTTTACCATTAACCTCCATCATGATCCCTCCTACGATCAAGCCATAAGCTCTCGCCTTCCTGGATTAGCTGCTTCTCTGTCCACTGATCCATTATGAGCTTCTTAAGGGGCCGGACATTTTACCCGCCATATCATACGCAACTACATTTTACCCGCCATATTATACGCAACTAAGTCATTTCCTTACCAGAATCAAAAATAAACTTAGGGGATGCAAAACACTGGGTTATGGTAAGAGAATGACGAACCGCAAAGATGGTTTTGGCTGAAAAAGAAATTACACCTCGAATACTAACTGGACTATTTTTCAGAAGGTGAAAACAAAGCCTGGTGACTGCATACTGGAAGTCATAGCAAAGGTAGCAATGAATCTAGTAACTGTAGAAGTATTGCAATTACGTCATTAGTGAAAAAAATATTTAGTATATTCTCAAATGTCTGGAGATAGAATAGGTACTATGCTTAGAAATGAATAAGCTGCCTAGAACAAACTGGGGTTGCACAGATCAAATATATGCGTTGCTGCATATTGTGCAGTAGTGTATGGAATTACTTTCGATTGCAAAAAGGCTTTTGACAGCATCTGCAGGCTAATAATGTGGAAGGTCTTGTGTCATTATTGTATTCCCGTTAAATACGAGATGCTAACTGAAATTATCCATGAACTCAGTGAGATGGAAAGTTATTGTTAAACGCTGATGGGGTCTTGTCAAACAAATTTGCATAAACAGTTGGATGCTGCATTAGAATATTATTTCACCTTTGCTGATAATCCTCTGGTAGATTATATAATACAAAAATATTAAATTAGAAAACGAAGATGATGCTGTTTTAATCAACAAATAACCACAAGAATTACTCAACAGATACATTATAAATCTATCGAGATGGGACTTCTGCCAATCTAAGAAAAACAGATAAAAAGAGGATTATACATTAGTGCAGTGCGATCTGTGTTGCAATAAGGACATAAATCACAGTACGACAATGAAATTATAAAAGGTTTGGTCGGTTTAAGAATAATGTTTTAAAGAGAATATTAGGAATCACATGGCAAGAATGAGTTAAAATGATACCACAAGGGAATTTACGGACTGCAGTTTCATATGTAAATGAGATAATGATGTAAGGGAAGAGACAGACTAGACATGTCTTTCGCACGGCCTCTGGTTGAATAATATGGGATACTGTCAGCTGGTCTCCTGTAGGCACCAAAAGAGTTGGAAGACCTAGACCCATCTGGATAAGAACTATAAGTTGGTAGACGGTGCGTGATCGGAGATTTGTGGAAGATAAAACACAGGAAAGACATGAGTGGTGGAATTTCTCAAAGGGCCTTTGCATCTTATGGCTTTGGAAGTGATGATTATATATACACATATATATATATATATATATATATATATATATATATATATATATATATATATATATACACGCGCGTGGTGGGTGGTGTATGTGTGCGTGCGTAGCGCCTGTGTGTGTGTGTGTATATATATATATATATATATATATATATATATATATATATATATATATATATATATATATATATATATATATATATATATATATATATATATATATATATATATATATATATATATATATATATATATATATATATATATATATATATATATATATATATATATATATATACCCCACGCTCATATACTTGAATACAAAGACGTAAGGAAATCTAATTAGTGATTCTGTATAATTGCGAGTAATATATCTAGTTTGGATGCTGAAAAAGTTTACCAGAGCATCAACAGTTACAATAATTCCTAAGAGGGGATATTTGAACTATATGACAATATTCTATTTATATTATGTAAAAAACAACGCAGGAAATTAACAGAGAGCAACCAAGTTGATAGAGCCGTAAAACATGAAGGCAATACAGATCCAGAATACGATTCATAAACAGTTTAGTAATTAACTTTGATCAATCGTTAGGAAAAAAGCATGTGAAAGCGAAAAAAATCATATTCCAAAAGAAAAAATGTGAGACTCACTGGAACATAGTTTGTTCTGCTGCAATATCTTTTGATCTGACATGCTTATATTATATTCGACATGAAAAGATTTACTGAACATAAGCCTTCAGCATAGAAAAATCTCTGATTTTTCGTCCATCTTTCTTTTATTAGGTCCTCGATATGGATATTCTTTTTTACATAACGCTTTGTCAATTGTAAATGGAAATCTTATGTGGTGGCCTGATTTGTGTTTTCCATCGGGAATCTCATTTCCTTTCTTCAACTGTAATCCCATCATTTCCATCATTATCATATTCCGTCAATGTTTTCTTCTGCCCCTCCTTCAACAAAACCCGTATCGCTCGCCAGCCCACCTGTTCCATTCTCTCTCTCTCTCTCTCTCTCTCTCTCTCTCTCTCATAAAACGCTTTTCTTCAAGCTCAACGACCGGCAGTTCAGTCACCTCGGAGCGCTCCTAAATCTAAACTCCCCTTCATTGGTCCTGAAATAAAGCATCGACGATTAAAGTTAAATTAGGGTCATTTTTCTCGCTCGGAAAGAGCGTTCAACTCCGTTCTACGAGGGAAGTCAGGGCACGATGCGTAACTAAACTTACTGGGCTATAAATCTGAAAATATAGAGAGATACTTTGAGGGAATTTTGCAACAAGTCCTAGAGGAAAGTGATTGTAAAAATCTGAAAACAGTTTGAGATATTTTGGGGGACTATTGCAACAAGTCCTACGGAAAAATGATCTCAAAAATCTGAAAAAAAGTTTGAGATATTTTGAGGGACTTTTGCGACAAGTCCTGGGGGAAAGTGACTTCAAAAGTCTGAAAACAGCATGCGACAGTTTGAGGAACTTCTGTATCCAGTTCTGTATGAAAGTGACGAAATACAACGAAATTCTTTCGATCAGTATTTTTCAGAATGCGCTCTCACGAAAACGAATAAAGGCCAGCACAATATGCTGAATAGAGTGCATTTCAAAATTCTGGCAGAGATTTATAAAACAATTACAATTATTCAATGAAGGGATCGAGATTCAGTAACGCCTCTTATAGTCGTAAGCTTCAATTACCTCCAAACACTCGTTTCCCACGCCTTCCAGTCTTCTAATAGTCCCAAGAGAGCTCCTAAACCGCCGAGCATTTAGCCACTATTGGTCTTTAAGGTATCCCCGAATATCACCCTCTCTCTCTCTCTCTCTCTCTCTCTCTCTCTCTCTCTCAATAAAGTACTAATTCTCAGAAAACGATAGGGCATTAAAATTAACATAATTGTTTTATTTCGGCCTGAAATTAAAATTCTCTTATGCATGTGTCAAATATAAAAGCTTATTTCAAAGTTTTCGATCCAACTGAGCTTCACCTATCCATTTTCTTCGACTGTGAGCAATTGTTTTTCTTTAATGATAAGAGCTTAACATTATTAATAGACACATTCGTTTACTCTCTCTCTCTCTCTCTAAAGAACCATAATTTTGAAAGGCGATACTGTCAGGAGCGAGCCTGCCCATCTCGATATCCCGACAAAAAGCGTCAATGGCAGAAGTTATATAATGGGCAGAGAGTGGGAGAGATGGGAGTGAAAGGGCAGGCGCTGGCAAGTAGGCCTTGCCAGGTGATTGAAACATGATTGATTGTATTGGGTACGCCATCAAGGGGAGCGCCTTCAATGGATTCGGTAAGAGGGAGTAAAGAAGGAGAGAGAGAGAGAGAGAGAGAGAGAGAGAGAGAGAGAGAGAGAGAGAGAGAGAGAGAGAGCTTTAAGACTTTTCCATCTCTCCTAAAAATAAGTTACAAAGTCTCTGAGACCGGGTGCTGAAATGCCCCTCATCAGACTACAAACTTGAGAAAATGAACGATGAATCATCCCGAAAGAGCGATGTCTGAAATAATCTGGGAAAACAGAGGCGATGAAAATTCCTAAGCTTAAGAGATCTCCTCCGATGAACAATAGCCAACAATACTAATCACTGATCTGACAGATTTAGTTAATTGGTAAAGATTTCGTTTCGCAAGGTTGAGGAACAATAACTGACCTGCATGTCAGTCTGCTACTCTGTCTGTCAGGCTCTCCAAATATCCGTCAGCCTGCAAACATCAGGCTTTTTAAAACTCTAACTTAGGTATCATTTCGTTGAAGATTAACACTTCGAACCTCATATACAACATCTTTTACATGATGGGTAGAAGGGTCAAGGTCAATTTAACCTTAGCCATAATTTTGAACTATACGAGGTGGAGTTTTTGTTTTTTTTGTAATAAATGTTCCAAAGTGTAGCAGGTTTGTAAAGGTCAAGGTCACACAGAGGCCAAACGTCATATACAAATTTAAGCTAAGCCATAACTTTAGATATGTGACAGAGATAGAGACTTCTTATTTGGCGTGCATAATCCACTAATGACGCCGATATCAAAGAGAATTTAAGGTCAATATCGTGCTTCAAGAGGCCAAAGATCAAACAGCCGAGAATATCGCGATTCATAAAAGCATCTTGTTTTCGTCCTTTTTCAGAAAAAAATTAATCATTACCACGAGAAAGTGAGGTTTCACAAAAATCACACACACACTCAAACCCGCAGTCCAGCCATAAATGTCAACAGATAGTATATACACATATGCTGCATAGAATTTTTCACTCCTGTTCATGATGAAAAGAAAAGCAAACTTTTCCCTTCACCTGCTAAAAATATCTTTTTTCAATCCACAAATAAGAATTTATTTCATGTAATCTATAAAAATAAAACCCGAGAGGATATGATCTTGTTTGTCCTCCCCTGAGTGACAGTAGGGGGGACATGGCACAGCCACCAACCCCTTCCAAACAGGTTTGTTCGCCCCAGGTGGGGGCGAGGTAGATAGGGGGCCGGGAGGGTAGGGGAGACTTCCACCCTCCTCCTGTAAACCTGCTTGTCTGGCGGGGTCGGTAGGGGATCGGGAGGGTAAGGGAGACTGCAGCCCTGGGTTCCAGCTCGCGTAGCGTGTGCCAACAAGCTTGTAATGTTAATAATAATGAAGCGCTGCCCTACCGATGCCTAAATGGTGACTACCGTCCTAAGAATCACATATCATCACTACCATTTCTCGGTTGGTGAAACCAGTCTAGAGGTTCACATCAGTGTTCATTGTCACTCACTGTCACTTCAACAGCTTACCTGCTTACCACACTTACGGCTGCCAATTTCAACAGGTGCCATGCTAGCATAAGGCCTAGTTAACCGAAACGAACACCGCCCAACACCCCCGCCCCAAGCCAACAAGGCATTAGTTCATTTCTGTGATGGCTTTTGCTACTGGAAGTAATCCGAAATCCAAGTTGTACTTCAACTCTTTTTACAAAGAATTTATAATCAGTCTATGCAACTAACAAAAAAGAACATGATTAGCATAGGAAGGTAAAATCGGCCCTCGGTTTCTTGATAAAGTTTATCTATTTTCACAAAGAATTTATAATCTCTCTATGCTACAAACATAAAGAAGAACATGACGAAGACACCATGGTAAAAGCGGTAGCTGGTCGTTCTGATAAAATTTATTTTTCCTTTGTGTGTACCTGTGACTAAGAACTTAAAATTTCAAACATCTCTAATTCCCTAGTTTATATTTATCAGTTCAAGTATACAAGTAAGTAACGTTTACGACAGTGACATTGTCAGGTTCCTAAAATGTAGGTATAAACATACTATTATCACTGTCAGAAATCTATCGTTATTTCCTGATACTTTCAGTCAATTTATCTATCTTTCTCTCCCCTCTTTATCTCTTCTTCATAAAACCCCTTCCTAGCTTTAAAAGCAGTTCATTCCTTTTTCACCCTCGTGATTTCTTGCGCTCATTACTCCCTTGATCACCGGCAATTAACCTTCTGATCGTACCACAGGATCTGGATTAAGATCAAGCGTAAGTCAGCAGAAAAATGCATTTGCGTCTTTAAAATTAGTTGCGTTAAAGTATTGTCCTTATTATTAGCATTCTTCTTACCATTATTCTTTATGAGAAGAATGGTCTAATTGATTTTATTGTTATGCATAAGAAAGATATTCTTATTAAACTGGCCAAATGGGCATGAACCTGTATAATAATCTTACAAAAGAGAATATGTAAAAATATAGAAAAATAGCGAAGATAAAAATGAGTAGAAATGAGCATGAATGTAAATATCTATATTTCTTCTCCCATATATATATATATATATATATATATATATATATATATATATATATATATATATATATATATATATATATATATTTAATATAAATATTCCTGTTCGACCTCTCTTCCTTGCTCCGTATTCGAATAATCAAAATCTGTCTTTTGTTAAAGTAAGGGGGTAGACAATGTACAATGTAGGCTGTAGCATGTGAAGAAGCGAGTGGGAAGCAGTGTTTTCGATTTAGAAGTGTTTTCAAAATACATACGCCAACTGCCGAGACATTAGCTTAGAGGGCCGTGAACCAGCGATAAGTTTTGATAGGACAGACCTTAGTGGTACTGTTCCTACAGCTCAGTCTTCTCTATCCTGTGTACTGGTGAGTCTACTGTCATTTCAGGTCAAGTCCTGGGTAGGCGGAGTTTTGAAGCAAGTATGCGAGAAACTGCCCCAGCATCGGACTCTCCACGCAGCTGCCACAGCGTCCGAACGTGACCAGGGCTGCCGTTCAAGCATTCGTTGTTTTTCCCTCCTTTGTCCAAACCGAGGAGAAATTTTGCTATTTCAACGGACCAAGGAATCTTATGCAACTGATCACTGCATTAGCTAACCTAGCGAATTGTGTACGCCTTGGGTCTGCACAATATCCTCTTCCTTGGAGAAGAATCTGCATCATTAGTACCAAGAAGCCTTAATGCGACCTTGCAGCAAATGCCTGATAAAGCATCTGAGAGGCACCTAAATCTGTTGCATTCATTCTATGTAGCATTGAGATTTGTCCGAAGTCGGACTAATATTCTGAGTTGCTGTTAGCTCCTGTAAATAACCCATTTCATTTTATTTTACTTGATTTGTTGAAACTAGTGTTCCAGTAAGTTTGCTGAATTCATTCATGTGGTTATGAATAAACCTCTACTCTTTGCTAACAAGTGGTAACTGGCGACCTGATCTATTCGATGCCTGTCCTTTAGAGTTAATGTTAGCCAAATGGACAGAATTGTGTGGGTCTTAGGTAACAATATAAAACTCATTAGCTGAATGACCCATGTAACAAAATATACATACATATATATATATATATATATATATATATATATATATATATATATATATATATATATATATATAATGTGTGTGTGTGCCCATAAAAGATAAGAGAGAGAGAGAGAGAGAGAGAGAGAGAGAGAGAGAGAGAGAGAGAGAGAGAGAGACTATGTCAGTGCCGGTCCCAAGCCCGAAAAAATAGGGAGGGTTTGAATCGGAAAAGGTATGTGTCCGTAAGACACCAGCAAACCCCCCTCCCCAATAATTATGAAATTAGCCGTTGAACGCGTATTAGGAACACCTAGAAAAGGCTCATTAAAAACAGCGACCCCAACTCGGGATTAAGTTGAGAAGACGAAGATTACACACACATTTATATATCTATACATATATATATCTACAAATATACTTTCAAAACCTTTAAACATATCTTTAAATAACTGAACATCTTTAAAACAGGTTATAGAATTTCACGTTGTCTTCTGAGTTCGCACCTCTTGCTTTTTAGCCTAAAAAATCAAAATCCTCTCGTGTCTCTTGAAGCCGAGATGTGCAACACGATGTTTGTAGGAGACCAATACTTCATTAGTCTGATGTATCATATCTTCCTTACCGTACATGTTCCATTTTATTTGTCCTTCTAGCAAATAATAACTTATTACAGCAATTAAACCATTATTACCATTTTCTTCTCATCTCCAACAATCCTGGTTTCTTCCACTGCAATACATACAAATCTACTTTTTCAAAGAGGAAAGGACAGCAAAACAAAAAGGAAAAAAAGAAGCATGGGCCCAACACATTATGTACTTGTGTATATCAATATTCAATCTATTATTCTGTTCTTATCCTTGTAGTACAAACTTCGAGTTACTAAGATAATCAGGAAGTACGGGACTTCATAATAATTAAAGAAAAGGTGATATTACCTGCGTCTGAAGGTGAAATTCGGCGTTGTTACGATCTAAGAAAAAGTCGAACACAATTAAACTTGAAGGCTACAATTCGCAGTCACTTCGGGAATTTAAACAGGGAAAGGAATTAAAAATGAAATTGCCCGCTGTTAATCAGGCTTCTGGTTTCAGGAGGGAGGTATGTGAAATGTTATGCTGCTGCTGTGGCGCTGATAACCAAGTGCAAAAAATAACCAACAAACGAAATCAAGAATAAGCAGATAACACTGAAATTATTATATAAATTAATACAGGACAACAGTCTGCGTATATATTTCGAGATTTAAGTTAATTGTTACAATGAAGTTAAGGTTTTCGATGTACTTCCTATACACACACACATATACATAATATAGCTTTATATAATACATACACATACACACCACACCCATATATGTGTAATTATACATGCAAATTATCCAATAAACTGATCTGAAGCCAGAATCATTGTTTCACATTTTGAAAATGGCCCCATACTTTATTTAATGAATCCACTACTAATCAAATCACTACGGACCACAACGTAAGAATTCTGTTTTCGGATCAAATGCTTTCATTGTTGTAGATGAGACAGTTAATCATTCTCGAAAGGAAAAAAAAAACTATATAAATCAATAAAATAAAAAAATGAGTGCATGTTTATGGAGTAACAAAACCGCTTAATATAAGTTCTCAAGAAATTAAGATCGTAAGCAGCATCCCGAAAGGAATGGAGGTGTTGAATAGCTCTCATTATAAACGCTAACTTGACGTGGATGAGCAATGAAAGGGTAAAATGCGGAGTTTAATCGGCTCAGTTCGTAGAGAAATTTACAGGAAATTCTCCAGCATTTTCTTGAGGGAACTCGGCTATTTCGTGACGTATAAGGGAAACATTTTTTTATCCAATAAAGAACAGGTTAAACACTATATGTACAAACTACATGTATGGAAAAGCTGATGCATACACATATACATACATACATACATACAGACATATGTATGTACGTATATATATGTGTGTATGCGTGTGTACGTATGTTTGTGCTTTTTTCGTTGAGCCACCACTAACCCTTCATATCGAATCCATTAGAGCCACTAACACCCAAGTGAATTCTATATAATATGCATCTACCCTACACAAGATTCGAACCCATACCTTTTGAGCTTGTAATAGAGATGACAGCAACGTCCTTTACTCGTAACTTTTCCCTCTTGTTAAATATCATTCTTCCCCTTAAAATACCAACTACCTTCTTAATCCTATTCCCCTCTCTTATGCATATAACGCTACCTGTTTCCCCTTCCTTGGCTTCCCAAGCCTGGCACTCCACCTCCTCCTTCCCCTCCCCCTTTCCCTTTCTATTTTACTAAGGAAAACGGAACAGGAGAGAGAGAGAGAGAGAGAGAGAGAGAGAGAGAGAGAGAGAGAGAGAGAGAGAGAGAGAGAGATTTTGGGGGACGAGCTACCTGGTCGAGCAGGCACTTGGGGGATGAAGGGGAGTGGGCTAATAGGTACCCTAAAGATGTAGTAACCAAAGTAGGTGTGGCGCGTCTGTATCACCCACCTTGAGTTCCTGTTGCTGCTACCAGAGAGAGAGAGAGAGAGAGAGAGAGAGAGAGAGAGAGAGAGAGAGAGAGAGAGAGAGAGAGAGAGAGAGAGAAGACGTGGTAAGAAAAGACAGTTTATCGCGGACATCGTGCTATCGAGAATCAACAGGTAAAACAGTACGAGAGAGAGAGAGAGAGAGAGAGAGAGAGAGAGAGAGAGAGAGAGAGAGAGAGAGAGAGAGAGATATAACTGATTACGTGTGTCGATTATCAATGACAACGTGTAATCTTCGATGACAGTAGTCCAAATATAATTAAATTCATTGAAGTAGACGGGAAAGAGTAAAGACTTCTGTTGCCTTAATCAGGAAAAGTTTGCATACTGGAAATAACCAAGAATGAACACTGAAATAGCTGATAGTAACGGACCATTGCATTTGCATGAAGAACGATGATGCTATTTACCGGGATATGAATGAAGCAGGAGCTTTGCGCAGATCAGGGGAGTTTGCCTTGAAAACCGAGCTTCGAATTTGTGGAAAAATCCATTTCTTATGGAAAGACTGGAAGATTTCTTGCAGGCTTTTCAGTAATGCTGGTTATTTTCCATTTTCCTTTACGTTTCACTTGGGATCTGAACAAATATTCTTACTATGAAAATGTATAATAAGGTAACTTTTAACTTTCTTAAATATCTAAATATCCAAAACTGTCATTGCTATTCATTCCAAAACTATACTCAAACTTATATGTTTAAGAGTAAAATATCAGGCATTTTTATTTTTCTTTCTCATATTTATTTTAACTTTACTTTTATTCACATTTTCTCACTTTTTAGTGTTTACTTTAATTACTGTCAGAAGTAAACACTCGCAATTATTTACACAAATAAACCAATCATCGAAGAACTCATTTACGAGTATTTTCCTTCGACATTGCTTATGATCACGAAGGGATTGTACGGCAGATATTGACATCGAGGACAGAGATCACTTCAAGGTATATTCAGACCAGCTCTCTAACGCAGGTGATTCCCCAATGATAACTGGCAAGTAGTAAAGAGCACTTGAAAGCGGTGACAGATAGATGTGTTTGCTTGCGTGAAGGTGAATCAGTGATATACACTCGCACAGTGGATCCTGAGTTGGAAGTGAGGACTCTGCTGCAGTGGGGTGCGCTTGGACCTAAATCGTATACAGCAGTTAAAACCTCCCTAAATTTTATAAGGCACTTAAAACATAAAAGATTTAATGGCGGTAAACAGCCTTGCTTTGAACCTATTGCTTGGTCAGCCGAAATGAGATATTAACACCGGGAAATGAATCTGTTACCTTCAGCGGGATTACATGGATTTAAATGACCAAGCCTCTAATGCCATGTTTGCTTATGCGTTTTCTCATTAGGGATAAATGATAGAGCAGATCAATTAATAATCAACACTTAAAACTGCCTAAGATATAAGTATTAACTCAATATGCGACGTAACAGTCAAAAGAAATCTTGAGAGCGAATAAAGGCCCCATGGTTAAAACGCAGGGCATAGTTGGGGAGAAATGTCGAGAGTAAAGAAAAACAGAACTCTAGAAAAGAGGGTAAACTTTGAGGTAAAAATGCATTTTTAAGAATTCTTGCCTAACGGTTCCGTTGGAAAGACATATGGCCCGAAAATGTCAGAGAACCGAATGTTCCAAAGTGAAAAGATGAAAATAACTCTTCCCTTCGAGTCCATATTGTTGATCATTTTCTATTTCCTGAATATTTTCCCCATGCCCCTCAGCAATTTACTTTTGAATTCATATTTCTTTGTTTTATGCCTTTGGTTTCCTTGTCCTCTTTGCACTCTTGCACAAATAAATAACCAACATACAAACTAACAAATATATACATTATATATACAGTATATATATATATATATATATATATATATATATATATATATATAAAGTATATTAATACATATATACATGTGTATATATATAATATATACATATATATATATATATATATATATATATATATATATATATATAACTGCCATGAATATCGTTTAATATGAAATTCGCTATACCCTAGTAATAACTCACTCTCATAAGGGATTACAAAATTAATGGACTCGTCAATGTTAGCACTTATCAATTATGACGCCCTTCTAGGATAAAGTATTCCCAAGGTATAGGGAATTCTGAACTGAGCGATATTTTGGGGGTTAATTTCTGTGAACATAAAAAATTCAAGGGTACATAAGTGACAAAAATTCATACAAATTTATTCATATATATTTATATATAATATATACAGATACATATTAATATATACACACATATATGGATATATATACACAAACTGTATATATATATATATATATATATATATATATATATATATATATATATATATATATATATATATATACATATACAGTACACATACATACATACATGCACACATATATTTTGTGTGTGTGTACCACCGATAGAACAGAGCTGTGTGAAGAAGCAAAGGAGAGCCATTATTGAGTTTTGCCCTGCCGGTAAGGGACGCCAGAGATCAGAGGGAATGAGGAGTGCATTTGATGGTAACCATGTGGCAGGTTTCCTAGCGTTTTCCGGGTATACGGAAATAAGCCTAACTTAGCTGTTACTTAATACCGGGCTGGTCAGAGGCCATTAGCACTGGGATAACGGTCTTCGACAGCCGAACACATTCCCATTACCTCCGGTGTCCACTTGTCAGCGGGGAAAACTTAACATTATTTTCCTTGCTCTAGTACATCAATATACATACATACATGCAAACATACATACTCACGCACACACATATATGTATAATATATACATATATATTATACATGAAATGTTTGTCACACCGTGATTTATATACAATCATGAAGCTACAAATGTTTAATATCCAATTCACGGTACTTAGGGAACATCCCCTGATGGGGTATTATAATGAAGGGGAATTTTTTGATAAATGATAAATGATATATATATTATATATATATATATATATATATATATATATATATATATATATATATATATATATATATGTATATATATATATAGTAAGAGAGAGAGAGAGAGAGAAAGAGAGACAGAGAGAGTCTACTCGTCACTTTTTACCAGATACGTATGTAATGTTAACTAATGACTGCAACGCCCCCTTAAGTTCTTGATTTCTTCTCACTTAGAAATCGCTTTTCACTGCTAGGCCTTGACCCATATGATGAAAAACGAAGAAATTCTGGCGCCCCGGTAAGATTCAAACTCACTTCCAAAAAAATCCGATATATATATATATATATATATATATATATATATATATATATATATATATATATATATATATATATATATATATATATATATATATATATATATATATATATATTGCATTTACAAAATAGCTCTACCAATGCACTATACGCAATCTCTCTAGATATTTTGATTTTGTGATGCTTACCGTTTGCCCTTATTACTCAAGAAAACCAATGTTACCATGAATTTGACACTAATGTTGATAAAAAAAAAAATCTTGAGGAAAGGTGATCAAAGCATATGTGTACACAATGCCATGAATACACTGAAAGGGATAAAAAAAATTGTGCAGCCCCTAACTTGACCACAAACTTTACAAACCGGTCTTAAGTCAAGATCATAATGTGTTCTACTTGATGCAAATACAAGAAAACAAAACTTGTACACAATATCATGAATGCAAGCAAACTTATCAGGCAAGAATAAAGAATCTTTCTGACACTTAACGTCAACTTATAATTGGGCAAATAATCTTTAAGTAATGGTCAAAATGTGTTTGACCTAATGCTGAAACATCATACCAAATTTTGAATAAATTAAGACGAATGCAAGCAAAATCAAAAAAGCAGAAAATAAGAAACCTTGAGTCTGGTCACATGACTTTGGTTTAAAAACAAACCACGTCTGTCTGTCCTGAGGCTGAAACAATGGATCCAATTACGACACAGCATCATTAATACAAGGAAATTTATAAGAAAATGTATACAACTTCCGGATGTACGGAGAGAGATTTATTACTACAGGACACCCATTTTAATGAGGGAGCCCTAAATTACAATTAGTGATGATTTTGTGAAAAACAACTGATGTAGCTTCCTATTCATTACTAATAAGACTTGCATCCTCTGGTCTCCGACAAGAGATTCTGAGAACAGAACAGCGTAACAAATGTGTAAGACATGTACAGGTGAACAGTGGAATTTTTATTCATGTTAATGAAAACAGCCATACTACAGACTTCAGACTTCAGACTTCCTTAGGTGTTGATGAATATCAGCAAACCTAAGAGGCAAACTGCCATCAGATCTCTACCTCAGGATCTCATGTCTCCGACATGAGGTTCTGTTACAAAGTACATTTACGCATTTGGATTCCTTTTATTACTCTTACTCTAATTTTTCTCCTGGAATATTGTTTGCTGGCTTGTTACAACAGATAGATTAGATTTTCTAATATACATAACGGTCTATATACATATATGTATCAGCTTCATATTATAGATTATATGATGCAAATTTTTTGTCTTCTTAGTTTATAATTATTGAAATTTTGTTTTTGCACCGTATTAATTGATTGTGAGGTCAATTTGATATTGAATCAATCCAACATCATGAAGTGTTAATCGCAAATTACTTTTGATATTGTTCAAAATTCCAAATAGTTTTTACATTTTAGTTAAAAAAAAAAAAGGTGAAATCAAGGTCGATGTTCTATTTCTTTCTGTTCTTTGCTTAATTTCGACCGAGTCACATAAAGAGAGAATTAGACATCATCTTTACGACGCATATACTGACCTAGGTTTATCTAGATAAAGTATGTTGGCATGACCAGTAAAAACGAAATACAGTATAACATAACGTTCTCCATAAATTTCTATTCTTTTATTTTGTTATCCATCGCTTATCCATTCTTACTGAGTTCATGCATCCACTATGCAAGAATTCCAGTGAAAAATGTGACTTATACGATGCTATATAATACATAAGTAAAGAAGAGGAAAATATGAAACCATAACCATAAAAAATACATGAGAAGCTGCAAGGGGTACGGGATATTTCACAGTGAACGGTCTGCTGTTACATGCATGACGACTGCGAGCGTCTGTTTTCAAAACGAACTGGACATTGGTGCCAGCATAGCGTTAAAGAGGATATTGTCAATTTAAAACTAATAACAAAGCTAAAGAATGAGTATCAAATCGATATCATCAATAACAACAATATTATATATAACTACTTCTTACAATGTTTGCTGAAATCCGTCGACACTGCAAAGGATACTGAGCCATATACCCGTACGATCCAACCAAAGAAAACGAAGCTTCCTAGTTATAACCTCAGAATAGATTACGCTTTAAAATGCCTTATGGATGAGACTCGCGAATAAAATGTTGTTCACTCTTAATATAAAATTTAGACGTTTTCAGGAATATTCACATACTTTCGTTGTACCGAATCTACATTCATTACCTCTCCCATCCAAAAAAATAGCTGACCATGAACGCGGAAGCAAACGAGAGAGAGGGAGAGAGAAATGGATGAAATTCGAGTAATCCTAAAAACAATCTTTTTCATATTTCCATTCACAGGCCAAAGTCACGGGCCAGTGATGCATGTTTTCCTGAATCTCAAGTGTCACTGAAATTCTGAATGGTATGCGGACAGATTGGAACTGAGTCGCCTCCACACCTCGTGAAAAGCTTTTAAACATGAATTCAGTTATTAATGTCCGAGTCAGACAGGTTCATTCGAATGTTTTATTTAAAACACTGTACAATTAGACTTCAGGACTTTCAGTATCGTAATCATCCACAATGCTTTTCGAATCTTACAAAGTAAACGGACAAAGCTGACATCCTTTCTCTCTCTCTCTCTCTCTCTCTCTCTCTCTCTCTCTCTCTCTCTCTCTCTCTCTCTCTCAAATTCAGATATCTAACTGCATCAGAGTAGGATAACCAATCTTCCAACTACAATACCTTTTTTCTTCTAGCAAGGAGGCCTTGATCTCAAAACAAACAGACAGACAGACAGACACAGGCAACAATGGCATCGCTACAACGCAACGATCAACAAGCACTCGAGAAGAAGGCAGAAACAGAGGCATTACTGTTGGGGTTGGAGAGCGATTAACGACCGAGCATTCATTTCGCTGGACGTCGTCCGTGAACTCTAAATTCTCATTGCGGGCTTCTTAATGAGTGGCCAGTCGAACAATAGTCTGGAGGCTTATGACTTCCTCCTTCATGTCGATTAAGCACACGAGAGAGAATTGTAAACGCGGGAAAGGGTATGGCATTAGCTAAAAGCCCTCTTGCTGGATTTCTGATTTCCTTAAGGCTTTTGTTAAGGGGGAAAGAGACAAGCTAGGCATTTACGTGCTGAGCTAATAATGTTTACCACGTTTCTTCTGTGTGTTTTTATCAGTTGATCAAGCTTATGTAAATACATAATGTTTTCCATAAAATTTCAAAACAACGAACTTGTAATAATAAAAATAAAACTCACTGGGCAATGGCAGAAGATTATCTGTCACCAAAGTCACTTAATGTAAGTTATCACAGAATGTGTATGTGAATGAAAATGAGAACACAAAACAACGTACATATATATATACATACTACATGAATACACATACATACATACACACATATATATGTATGTATATATACATGAATACACATACATACATACATACATACACACATATATATATATATACATGAATACACATACATACATACACACATATATATGTATGTATATATATATATATATATATATATATATATATATATATATATATATATATATATATATATATATATACATATACATATACATGCAACAATATAACCGCACTCAAAACTACTAGTTCGAAGAAGTAAAATAAGCGGGGTTCCAGTATGTGTCAGAACCGAGAAAGAGAAAGTACCTAGATATGAATTTCTGGCAGAAAAGTAAATATATAAATAAATAAAAAACAAAAAACTGATGGTGCGTTTCATGTGACAAAGTTAGTGAGACGAACACAATGAATAAGTCGACGTTACATTGGAGTCGAATGTCGGAGAGAATTAGAGCAAGTATAGACTTGTTAATAAATAAGCAGAGTACGTTGCATAGCATAAAACCGCTGCTATAAAAATAATAATAAAAAAGTTAACGTCAGTTCTAGGAATAAAACAACTTCAACAGACTACTATTTCGCAGCAAAGACTACCTGATTATCTGTAAGTCAAGAAAGAACAAAATATATGAAACAGAATGACGAATATATTAATTTTTTAATATCTCATAAATGTAGGCAATATTGAAAGTGCCACAAAGTCTGACTCCAATAATCTAGAAATTCTTATGTCTTTATTCACATTTTGGTGTTTTTTCTATTTCACATACTTACGATGCTTAACATTTGCATTTGATTAAACAGAGAGTCACTTGTCACAGAGAAATATATGTCTATTAAAAATGACTATATTAAAGCCATCTTTTGACGAGTAACATTCCAATATCACCTCCAAGATTCCAGGACCTCAAGCATTTAGGGGGTTATCACTTAGGAGTTAGTACTTAACCAAAGCTGATACTTTATGTTCCGCATATAATTTTATGTAATTTCAATTTGAAAGTAACTCTTAAGAGCGTCATACTGCTATAATTTTCTCAAGTTGATCTCAATATTGCCAGTGTGCCGATTCTCTTCTGATTATTCCGTATTATTCATTACACTAATTATATATATATATATATATATATATATATATATATATATATATATATATATATATATATATATCATTTAGCAAGAAATGTGTGCATGAAAATCACAAAACAAGCGTGCACGCCTATTTACATATTCACATGCTCCACCCACACATACACACACATGCATGATAAGAACCAGCTAAAAGTTTTAGTTTTGTGTGAAACACGGTAAAACACGCCTATTCATATATTCACACCCGCCCCCCATACACACATATATAAATATATATATATACAGTATATGATAAGAACTAGCTAAAAGTTTTAGTTTTGTGTGAAACACGGTAAAATGAGCTAAAAGCCTTATTTGATTTTTTTTAAAACATGGTGGCATTAACTAAAAGTTCCTTGTATTTGTTAAACATGGTAAATCAGAGCTAAAAGTCTTAAATGACAGTTGAAGTGAAGACAAGAGATGCCACAAGTAAGAGAACAACAACAAGAGTTGGCTTACCATTAACCTCAATTCTGAGACTGAAACTATACAAACAATGATGCCCCTAAGGCAGCTTTGAAGTATGAAGCGAGCGTTTAATTAACAGCCGTTACCTAGCATACTCTGTGACTTCCTTGATCCCTACGAAGTGGGTGAAAGAAAACTGAAAATCATCTACCAGTTCTCGCACTTATCAGGATATAATTCCATAAAATTAAGAAGAAATCTCATATCACTGTCCTGACATAACTGATGCTCTTGTCACACAATTTTCTGTACGCTAAACATTATAAACTCGGATCCATTCTCTCATTACGTAGTTTTCGTAGTGCTTCACAGAGCTTGGCTGATGCCAGTGCTGTCTTGACAAATATTCCTCTCTGTGACCATTTCACTACTTCTCGTTCCCTCTTTGAACATTTTACTCCTTCTCATTCTCTCTTTGAACATTTTACTCCTCATTCTCTCTTTGAACAGTTTACTACGTCCCATTCTTGCTCCAGCCTTATACTGTCAAAACCTGCTGATGACGCTCTAATACGACAACCAGCATCCATAATAGTCTTTTCGTTTTTCTGATTAGCATAACATGCAAGGTTTTTAAAATCGTGAAAATTTACAAATCACAATGACCTGCATATTCACCACTCGATGAACTAATAACGAGTAAATCTATAAAAGAATCTATTATCAACTTATCAACATTGATTTACTTTCGCTGAAACTACAAGTGAAGACACCTCTATATGTTGAAACTTTTCCCTTTTTTTCTATGTTTTAACAACTTTTTAGAGTAAAGTTTCAAAATTAAAAGAATTCACTGTCAACACTTCCACTTGGACCTTCCATTTAAATAACAACGTGAATCCTGCTTCCAAAGGCAATATATTTCTACAGAGCTACAATTACTGCTAATACTCTTCTCTCTCTCTCTCTCTCTCTCTCTCTCTCTCTCTCTCTCTCTCTCTCTCTCTCTCAGCAACTCATGTTACTTTCCAGTTTAGAAATTCGGAACAAGAGTGAGGTGTGCTCTTCTTAAAAGATGCTCAGATGTTAGTGTACCGTTTCAAGGCAACCTGAGCCCTTTTAATAGCCGAAAGAATATAGTTGGGCAAAAGAACTTACAAACATTCATCAACACCTGTGAGATTTAAAGTGGTGTCTACCAGTTTTGTATATATAAAATTGGAGTTAGATTTTAAGAGGAAGGAGAGACGTCAATAATTTCACTCCCTTTGGATAACAGCCGGTGAAAAGCAACACATAAGTTAACAATGAGAGAGGCAGATCAAATCAAGTTTCAATTTCCCAGTTTCCAAAAAGCAGAAGAAACACAGAGCGATGATACTTGTGAGCAAGCAAAATGTCAAAGACAGAGAATGCAACAGAAGAAACACAGAGGTGGAAGAACAAAATTTTTCATCCACCCCTTTGCTTCCTCATTGCCCTAATGTACTCTCTAACTTCGACATTTCATTCAGGACAAGCATCAGCACACTATCTCTCCTCTACTTTGTGGAAAATGGAAGAACTTCAAGTCAATCACTCTGATTTGATCTCAATCTCGTCTTTCAAATTCGGGTACTGTTTTTTAACTGAATATCAACTGAGGGGAATGGAATTACTGACATCTCTCCTTCCTCGTAAAGTCTAGCTTCAATCTTAAATATACAAAACTGGTAGTCACCACTTTAAATCTAACAGGTTTCGGTGTTTATGTACGGAAGTTCTTCTGTTCGACCGTATCCTTCACCTACGAATAGGGCTCATGTTGCCCTCGAATTGTACACCAACATGATACCTCACCTGATCATCATTAACGCAAAAGAATTCGTCACTCTTTTTCCGAAATACTATACTACAAGTAACATGAGTTGTTGCAAGGTGTTTACCCTTTACGGGCTTATAATTACTTTTCTTTTTTTCATGTATCACTGATCTCAGTCAAGTATCCAGAACGTAGTGCAAAAGATATCAAGGCCTTTGGTATCCAACTGCATCTTGGCATAGATGCGCGTGTATACAAACACATACATGCTAAGAAACCGGAGGCTGCAAGGTACCTTCTAGGCGACCCCCTCCATAGGAGAAAAGCACAGTAACCAAAATTACTGCAGTTCAGAATCTGCAATCGCCTCAATTTATTTGGTAAAGAACAAAAACTGATGAAAATAATTGAGGAGAGAGAGAGAGAGAGAGAGAGAGAGAGAGAGAGAGATGAAATTCCAATTTACTCTGTGCATGTTACTCGTGTCATCTCTTTCACTCTTGCAGGAAAAACCACTTGTCAAAGAAGAACACATTTCTGGCATTCATGCAAGGTTTACGGAAATGACTGAGGCCTCTGTATATTGCTGCCACATTCTCTCGAATTTCTGCCGGAACAGTTCCTTCATTTTTTTTTTAATAAGAGAAATCAAAATGCCCCACGTGAAGACACTGATATTGCCAATTCTTATATTTATAAATATTATCTAAGCCTCTCTTCAAACTGAAAGGACTGAAAGCAGAAAACTTTCAAGGAGCCTACTCTTCTGTCGAACAATAACAGACAGCACACCATGAAGTCATTTGAATACGTCTTGCGCGATCTGAGAGAGAGAGAGAGAGAGAGAGAGAGAGAGAGAGAGAGAGAGAGAGAGAGAGAGAGAGAGAGAGAGAGAGAGAGAGATTAGGTACAAACTTCAGTTCATTAGACTTGTATCCTCAAAATATGATTGCAAATCCTTCCAAAAAATGTTTGTGAAGAATGAAAATTATGTATATCAGAATATGGAATATGAATAAAAGTAATTTTCGAGGACATCTGTTTGCCTTCGTTGGGATACATTTAACAAAGAAGAAATAAGAGTCACCAAACTCAACAACTTTGGTTGTAAAAGTTCATTTCAGAAGACCAATTATATCGTGCAGACATCAACAAACATTCCAGACTCCGACATACATGCATACATACATACACACATTATATATATATATATATATATATATATATATATATATATTATATATATATACACATACACGTATGTAGGTATGAGTAACCGTTGGTCATTTTTCCTTAATAAAATAGAAGGATTAACTTAAACTCTCATCGTAAACACTGGGCATTTAATCGGGGATTCCATTCTATAGCGGGTTCAGCAGGTAATGCAGATTTCAGCCAACAGTTGTGGATAACAGAAAACATCTCGGTCAAGAGCCTTGGCACTGCCGGGACTCGGCACTTCCTGGTTGCCAGCTGTAATCTACCGCAACCCGTGACTCTGGCTTCAGGAAGTTGAGTGCTTGACTGCAATCTTTCAATCTATACTTGACTGCAGTCTTAAACCTTCACGAATGCTTGTACATATCCCTATACGGAATTTTATTGGGTGTCGTCGATTCGTATCAGTCAATTATCGAAAGTGGGCGTGCTATTCATTTTTGAGGATGTTGCTACGACTAAGTCCTTCTGATTAAAACTATACTTCAAGTTTCGAAACACCATACACGAAAATAAACAAAACAGAAAATTCGCCATTGCCATTTTTAACGGAAGCCATTAACCTCATTCCTTCTAATCTATGGGCCATTTCATCTGCAGGACAAAACTTAACAGTGTTTTTCTTGTTCTTGTTCTGATACATCAGAACAAGACACACACAAACACATATATATATATACCGTGATTTATATATATATATATATATATATATATATATATATATGATATGCCAGTAACACTGTGCTGGATGGATCGAGACACACACACACACACACACACACACACATATATATATATATATATATATATATATATATATATATATATATATATATATATATATATATATTATGAGGGAATTAGCACGAGATACATAATATAATCTTGACTTTATCATAAGTCATTCTAGCCTAGAGAGCTGTTAATCAGCTCAGTGGTCTAATCTTTAAACTAAGGTATACATTTAACTTAGCAAACTACATAAAGTTTTGGAGATAAACAGCCTGTTAGAAAAAACTGAATGAACAAGTCCCTTCAATCAAATTAACCTTAGAAATGGAGGAAGATGGTTCTTGCCTTCCGGCGCGAACTTTTTCATTATAAATTTAGTATGCCGAAAAATAACAATAGTGTACCGTTTTCCTTATTTTTCATATCAAAGTTAACATACAAATTAGTTTTCTATTTGTCCTCCTGTCAGTACATGCCTTCAATCCTGGTTTTCTGAATGCTGGTAAAAATGAAGCAGTCAGGAAATTCTATACGAAAATTGAAAAGTATAATTATCTAATTACATCTTGATGTTCCTTACCTCATAAACATGGAATCCATCGTTATCAATTTAGAAAATGTTTGGAGCAATGGTAATTTTTCCATACAATTACACTGTTAAGAATACTTTCAAAAACAGTCGTCAGATGAGTAGCAACACAGTTTATAGAATCCCATTCACGGATTATGGTTGATTTTATAAGGGCTGCATGAACAAGGTTATAAAAGTCAAAATAAACCAGAACAAAATAATTTTTTAGAATTGACTGGAAGAATAATGTTCTATTACACAACTGAGTGAAAAATCATATGGGATTGAATGATCCTACAGGAATGTGATATGTAATAATATTCTCTAGAAGCGTTTCAGAATCTGCACTAATACAGCCGGTAAATGGAAATAATATCAACCAAGGTTCAGATTCACATACCCTTGACCCAATTCTGCGTAAAATTCCTGAAGATTTAAAGGAAACAAAAGAACGCCTGCGGTAATCCTTGCTGAAGTCTCTTTCGCTCTCCTTCACAATACCTGGGGTTAACCAAGACTATTGTACTTCATGAAAATGGTTATGTATATACTTATCCTTTCTGTTGTTTTTTTTTATATCAATGAGTCTTCCCGCTAATTTTTTCTTTCTGGTGTATGCAGCTTGCGTGGGAATGCCTTAGAGTTAAGGCGAAAGACCCTTCACTTTCCTTATGACCATTCAAGCGGTTTGCTTGTATGTATGTATGTATACACAGTACATACACACACACACACACACACACACACACACACACATATATATATATATATATATATATATATATATATATATATATATATATATATATATATATATATATATATATATGTGTGTGTATATACATGTGTTACACACATAAACTTCACCATAGCTTGAAAATAACTTACAATATAAATATATATATATATATATATATATATATATATATATATATATATATATACATACATATATATATATATATATACATATATATATGTATGTATATAAATATATATACATACATATATACATATATATATATACATATACATATACACGTTTGTCTACATTTACACGGTGGTTTCAAGGCCAGGATATCTAAGAGCAAGGCGGGAGAGTATGAAGGGCTTTAAATTAATTACCAGCCTTAAAAGGAACACCGTACTGTAAATAAAAAAAAATCAACAGCTGGCCGTTAAAGAGGCATCGTCACACCACTTAATTTCAGATCTAATGGATTCGTAATATGACTTTGGGGAAAACTGCTAACCTTGATTTTTATCATTATTATCAATCTGTTCATATGTGGTTTAATTTTTTTTTTATCTTCCCTTGATTACTTCGTACAGACCAATAAATAATACGTGGGTGTTCATGAGAGAGAGAGAGAGAGAGAGAGAGAGAGAGAGAGAGAGAGAGAGAGAGAGAGAGAGAGACTGTGTTCCTCAGTAACATTCTTTCAAATATTTATTTACAGGCAACAGTTCATGGAATTCCGAAAAGCCTATCAAGGAACAGAAAAAGCAACACATGCGTCGTTGTCTCCACCGAACGGAAGATTGAATTTCATCAAGGTGTTTTGCGGCATGACTTTTAATAGAATTCTCCTCGCACATATGTTAATGGAAATACATTCGTGTCACCGCATGTATTTCGGAATAAGAAATTTATTTACGTTTGCTTTCACTGTTTTGTGGCCGTAGGACCTCATACTTTTTTCCTGTTAAAAAGTTCAGTGGTAAAGAGGTACGTGGACTTTCATTCCTATTGCTCCTATATAATATTAATAATGATGAGTTGTTGAAATCGCAATTTTTCCACGGTCATTCAACTCCAAAACAATACATGGCTAACATTTTGAGGTGCATATTGGGAACCGTTTTTTCATCCATAAAATAATCATAATTGCGTAGCCTATATGTGTGGACGATGTTTTGCCAGTTCTTAGAACGTGAAGTTGAGATGCATTCAATGTTCAACTCCTTGACTGTATTTCATCTGGTTGTCGGTCTGACTTCGAAGTCGTTCAAAGAACTTCAATAGTAAAGGTTGCTGAATTATACCATGTACTTTGATTTCATAAGATATATAAAAACTTTACAGTATATCATCATGAAAAGACTTTTCTTTTTAGCAGTTCCACAATGTCAATTATTTTTGTCATTGTGCTCAGATATGAGATGTTGCAGAGTCCAGGTCTTTTCTAGACTAAAATGGGCATTTCAGCGTCAGCAATTCCAGCTGCTGACATGATATCTACAGTCTTGACTACTCGAAGCAAATAACCGCTGAGATTTTTTGTAGCTTGACTAAACACCAAGCACGTTTCATTTGCACGGCAGTAACTATGGCGACGAAAAGACACCGGAGACAACGTCAGAAAAGGAAAGTATTATGTCTTTTTGTCCCGGGTATAAAAACAAATGCTTCTCTGACATTTTTCATTTGAATACGGGTGTTCCATTTTCAGCGAAGAAAGACGATTAAACTACGTAAAGAAGCTCCTATCAAATGTCCCTTCTAGTTCTGTGAAGTCACGTGGTACCATTAGGTGCACAATTACAGTGACCTTTCATTACGACATAAACTGATTACCAAGACATGAGCGAATATGAAAATATGGAATAAAACTAATTTCCGCAATAACATGCCAATACTGCAGTAACATGGCGTTAGTTTGCACAATTAGCATCATGTACTTTCATTAAAAGGCCGACTGGTCTATCTTGATTTACACAAAGCTGGCTCGAAGATCTCGGGTTTTAAACGGTAAATGAACATGTGGAGCAAGACAGTTAAAGAAGATGGACAGCTTGGTGGGAAGGGACCAGGAACAACGTATGAAACGTAAAACACATAGAACGTCGGCTCTATGAACATTATGAGAAGTATAAAACAAACTGGAAAATCCGTTAAAAGAAAGGGTAGGTAAGTATCATACTGTAAAAGAATAACAACCGTAATCAGAATTTTGAGTGACCTTGAATTCAGTTTAAAAGTTTCTCTACAGTCTTGAAACTAATATCACGAAAGAGAAAATAAGACGAACATGGGCAAAGAGGCTACAATGAAATCAAAACAACCTGTAAATGTTACTTCCGCCATTTCTCATTTTTTGTTTTCTCTGAATGCCTGATTAGAAATCGATGGTGAAAAAAATAACAAAGACTGAAAATTACAATTTAGTGTTAAGAATCTCCTTTGATACTGATGAATTACGTAATAGATTAACGAGGGGTCGGGTGACGGGTTTTCACGATATTAGTTCACTGAGCCACGGCTTGCCACAGGATTTAGATATAATTAAAATTTAATCTTACTGTTCTGCCAGTAAAACTTAAATTAATGTGATTTTGAAAATTATATATCCAAATTAATTATCTATTGAGCTCGAACCTGAGGAATTTAAAAGTGTAATAAGAATAATTCTACTAGTTTAATTCTTTACTGAACACCTAATAACAAAACATTAACCATCCATGACATTTTCCTATCATAGTATATTTTTCACTTACCAGGTAAGAGATACTGGCTAAAGTGACTAGATGTAAATCTTTTTTTAAATACTTAAAGGATTAAGACGAAAAACCTGTGACATGGGACTTTTTTACTTGAGGCTCACAGAATAAAAAAATCAGTTAAAAAGCAGAACACTCAAGTCAATGCATCATTTTATGTCGTAATGAGCAGTATACCACATACTCTGCACTTCAATGCTTTGAAGTATGCAAAGGAATCATATAAAATTTGTCACTATTCTGATCATGAGCGTTCAGTGCTCAAATGACTGATGAATTTGTTCAACCATTTGTTGACCGAATATTATCTCGGGAAAGGCGACGATCTCTTTAATTAATTTTTGTGACAGGGTCTTGCTCGTGCACCACTGATGCCACAAATCACCTAGCAACTGATCAGTATGCCGGAAAGTACGGGATATTCACCCAATGAAGCACTTCGATCAAAATTTGCAATTTCCATAAGGTCTGCTTAAGAAAGTTTAGCAGGATGATTGATTAATGCTATTAACTGGAGTCAAGCAACTAATCGACGTTGACAATGACCTACTTGCTACAACAATTCAGAAATGTGACGATGAAGTGCTGACTCCTAGCAAAGCCAAAGCTTGGTATAACGATGAAGTGCAAGGAAACAACAAGAAAAATATATTATATTTACTATCACCACTTTTCACCTGCTAGCATGGGGCAAATTGCTTAGCTGTTGTCGTACATTCTAGAGCACCATTTTTTGTAATGCCCATGGAAAATGGAGGGGATCCCATTCAATTCTGCATCCCTTTAGGACCTTAACAATTCTAATGTGGTACAACTTTCAGGTAGCCTTAGGTCGATTGCCTTCCCAGATCTAGCTGAAGAAAAATAAAGTTCTGATTGACGTGAGTTTTAGGAATACCTATATGGGGATGTGATAAAGAAAAGGCACAAGAATATGGCATCCACTAATCAGTAACATGTGTCTTATGAGATACGGTTACACGTAAATCTTTACCTTTCTCTTGTTTTCTAATAAATCGGGATGAAATATTTCCTCCAAAGAATAAAGAAATATTTCATCCCGAGTTTATTAGAAAACAAGAAAAAGGTAAAGATTTACAAATAAACCTGACATAATACTTAACTTCTCTGATTTTAACAAGACCAAAAATGGTAGCTACAACCAGATTAATTAAAGAAAATCGATAAGTAGATAAGAAAAATGCAAGGGAAAATAAGAAAAAAGCGTACAAAAAAAGACAATGAAAACTTGATGACAGAACATTACATTTCTGTAATCATATAATGGAATAATTTCAAATTGTTCGAAAGAAGTATTCCCAAAAACCATTATCACTTAAATCATACGATTTCATAAGAAGAATGTTGCTTTTGTATCTTCAATACTTTTTTCCCATGTCAACGAAACATTTCCTTATTCACTGACTTAACTAAAATTATGGAACTTCGTTGTCGCTGACACGTGTCATTTTATTAAATTAGCATCGCAAGTTAACCAGATAAGAGCAAACCTAATTACTCCCCAATAGCAACTACTTCGCCCCAAACTGCACTGATAAAGGAAGATAAACGCACTGACTCTTTGCAGACGTTACAGTTTAACATTTCCTGCCATGAAGGGTCATTTGAGGAATAGATAACTTCAGCCAGGGCATATTCCAGGACTGCTTTTACACGTAATGCATAGAGAATGGAATGTATATACAGAAATTTATACATGAATAAAGAAAACTGAAAAAACATACGTACATATGCACAGACACACGCATATAATATCTATCTATCTATATATATATATATATACACATGATAATTTTGTCACTAATTTTATACGCAGCATTTTCACATTCAAATATCAATCAAAAAATACCCAATCAATATCTAATTTACATTAGCTTAAGGACCTACATCCAAATAGAATCACAATTTTGGGATAAGTGCTCCTTATCTGTCCAGGATTCGGATATGTCTTTAATATTTAACGTAAGCGTGCAGCGACTGCACTGCCCAACTGGGAGATCCAATCAGCCAAAGTTGGCGCCATGACTATAGCCAACAAGTCCATATAGAGCTAAACTGGTATCAACTTTTGCTGGGGTCAAGAGAAAGGTCGTGGGGTTTGCAGCCTCACTCCCAAACACCTGCTACGAAACCGGAAGGCTGTATCCTTCTAGCCGCTAGAATCAAGCGGGCCCCCTCAGAAGGGGAAAAACAAGTACAGTGGAACACATATATACAAAAATGTGTGTGTGTGCGTGCAAACATATACCAGTAACTATGTTTATACTTACTCAGCTTGTAGTTTTGCAATATAGTGTAGTAACTTAAGATTAGGATTACTGATTTTTAATAATATTTGGCTGGACTTCAAAGTGAGCCCGAAGAATGGGAATAATCGCAAATTGCACTTCGTACCCGTTTCTATGTATCTACGGATCCCTAAATTTTTATGCTTGTAACAGACTACATTTATGGAGAGTGAATGAAATCTAAGCTAAGCCCCTAACAAGAACTGTGACACTGAGATGAAGGTTTAACAAATATAGCTTCAAGTTAAAAGTGAGAGAATTCATAAAGTTACAAATTTTTACGGATATCAAAGGAAAAATAAATCTTCAAGTTAAGAGTATATTTTTGACCACAAAGGAATATTTCCACATTCGTTTTCTGGAAAACTTTAACCTTTATAAAAAAAAGGAGGGGGGGGGGCAATGTTTATGAGAGCAGGATAACTGATTTCAGTTACGGAGACGTTGAATGAGAGGAAACTTTTCTATATAAAAAGGCGAAGCACAATGCCAATAAAAATTTCATTTGTTTCGATGAAATTTTACTCATACAGGACTCTAACGCCATGAAAGGAAAATGCAGCGCTCATGCCGAACTAATAATGAAAAAACCGTCCTTATAAAACTTTAAATATACAGTGCTGAAAATGCACGAGCCCTCTTTAAAAAAAATAAATTACCCTGGGGATGGAAGTTCTTTCTCTTTTAACTGACCTGTTGCTTTCACGCACACTATGAACTCTGAAAGTTATCCTATAAATTTACTTATTTGTGAGCACGTGTTTGAGTGCCTTTTTCTGAAGCCGTAGCAGCCTTCCTATATTAATGTCGATTTAACCCAAATCGATTCGACTCTAAATTTGTCTAATTATCGATTCCCGGTGCCATGACCTTGCGTGCTTTAAAGAGGATAGAGCTGACGAGGCCTCTGGGAGTCTTAAAAATTAATCAACTTCTTCTCCTTCCCTATTAACACTTTGCTTGCGCAAGCTCATCGCACACAGTGAACAGAATGGACCCTTCTCTGTGCAACGTAAATGAAGCGTTCGAGCAAAATGCACCTGGCCTTCACAATTTTCTCTTTTAAAGCTTAACAAGAAACTTTGTGGTTAGTTAATATCCAGGTCTTGCATAAAACCCTCTGCACTTTGACTTCATTTAGCTCTGTACTAATAAATGCTTTCAAAACAGCCTTGGATACGATATGACGAAATTGAAAAGTTAAGTATGGAAAGAGGGAAGAAATGAATATTTGTGTTCTGTGCGGCAGAACAAGAGTTAGGAACCAATCAGGATTAATCATCAGCCATGCGTAGGGAATACGGAACACAAGTCTGGTTGCTAGTAATGAAATAAGAGCGATTAAAAACAACACAGATGAACAAAACGTTGCTCATCAATGGTACATTTTCGTCTTAGGAGATTACCAGAGCGTTCCTGTATGGTTACCTGTCCAAGTGGAAGGAAATAATTACCATCCAGCGGATAGGCTTGCCTCGCACGTCAAGATTTGATGGAGAACAGTATAATGAAGGTCACTGGGTCGAGAGAGAGAGAGAGAGAGAGAAAGAGAGAGAGAGAGAGAGAGAGAGAGAGAGAGAGAGAGAGAGAGAACAGCCGGGGTAGAAACTTCCAGATTTTGTTTTTAATATGTAACAACATTCTTACAATTTTCAGTCTTTTGTGACGTAGTTTTTATTATATATTTTGTCGAAAAACTGAAGCAAATTTTAAGATATATCGCCTCCCATCCTTTTCAATGAAATTTATAATTACAGGTATTATGTCTTAGAGTAAATATAAATAAATGTGCGTTCAGAATTGGAAAATACACAGAAATAAAACTGACCTCATTACGTAAGTGGGTTTGACTTGTGTTGGAAAATATAAAAATCTTCGAAAAACGTTTCACAACACACACATATATAAATAAATAAATATATATATATATATATATATATATATATATATATATATATATATAAAATGGTCCTTTACACTCTATTATAGATTATATATATATATATATATATATATATAAATATATATTGGTATATTTACACTATATTATTGTATATATATATATATATATATATATATATATATATATATATATATATAACATCTTGTTGGTCCCTTTACACTCTATTATTGTAGATTATTACGGCTTTTTGTCTGATCGAAATCCGTGAATAAATACTGGAGGCGACAGACTTTAGAGACAGTAATGAACAAGTAAAAAATGCGCCGAAGTTTCTTCAGCGCAATCGAGTTTTCTGTACAGCGTATAATCAAGGCTACCGAAAATAGATCTATTTTTCGGTGGTCTCGGTACAATGCATTATGAGACGTGGCCCATGAATCTTTAACCACGGCCAGGTGGTGGCATGCCCTATATCGTTGCCAGATGCACGATTATGGCTAATTTTAACCTTAAATAAAATAAAAACTACTGAGGCTACAGGGCTGCAATTTGCTACGTTTGATGATTGGAGGGTGGATGATCAACATATCAATTTGCAGCCCTCTAGCCACAGTAGTTTTCAAGATCTGAGGGCGGACGGACAGACAAAGCCGGCACAATAATTTTCTTTTACAGAACACTGAAAAAGGGAATGTCTATACAAAACGTACTTGAAGACAGATTACTCACAATCGTTCATTTAGAACCTGGTATTTTCGTTACCTTGAATCTGGGGCCCCTCTGTTATCTTGCACCTACACACACGCTCCCTTTCTCTCTCTATATCTCCATACATTCATATACACATACATACAACATATGAATACCCACACACACACACACACACACACACACACACACACACACACACACACACACATATATATATATATATATATATACTGTATAAACCTGAAATGAAATAAATACAGAAACAATACGCTACGATGGAGAGGACGGGTCTATTCCAGCTTTATCAAAATCTACCTGAATCCGACAGGGATATGTGTATTCGGGCTTCTCGATGGCTGAGTGGTTTAGTTTAACCCATTCGGCCCACTGTGAATGGGTTCGATTCTGACCAAGGGAGTTGGGATTCTACTCGTGTTCCTGATTTGGATTTAAACACTTGCAGTGAGAAGCGTACCCAAAACGTGTTAGGAAATCGAAATGTCGATGTCATTACAACTACTGCAAATAAGGGAGTACTTCTCTGGCAATACACTATAACGTGGAATTCTAGTTAGGAAGGTTTAACGAATCAGAATAACTGCAGGCTACAACAGGTGTTCGAAAACGACAAAGAAGTCGACGGATTACAACACACCCAAGCGAATTATTACAGATAAACGGTGAAATACGACCTTCTGATTAGGCGTTTCTAGAGGATACCCGATAGTTATGCAAGTTATCTGAATAATTCATACTTATAATAATGAAGAGAAACCCTTTTATATATCATATTTCTCACTAGGTACTTATAAAAGAGAAATTAGCTCTTTCTAAGTATACCATTCTATCTTGTATTACCTAATTGTATTATGGAAGCAGGCTTAACCAAGGAGAGACATGCGTAATTTCAAAGTACACTACACAACAAGTAAAAGTGGAATTTTATACTCCTTTTCGGTATATATGCCTCAGAGGAGAACTTACACAAATCCTTAAAATAACTGGAGAAGGATTGTTCGTAATAAGTCTGCAAACATCTTTATCTTGTAAATAAAAAGCAATGACACTAAGCATGTACAAACACTTTGGTGGCATTCTCTGGTGCTAATGAAAGACTTTGCCTTGGAACCATTAAAATTTCTAAGAACCAAAAACAAACGAAAAGACAAGAAAAAATAGGGGTCCGAGTTCACCTGTAATTGGTTCAAAGATCGATCTCCTGGTCGCATCTGCAATGGAAAAAGAGCGATTGGTTTCCAATGCAATATCGGCTACGAATAAAAGATTTACGAGGTCCTATTTTAGGCTTGTCAGACTCACGATTTCGACATCCTCCTCCCTACTACAAAAAATTCATACAGAAAAGGACACACAAACAAGCAAGTTCTTCCCACAATGAATACTCGAATAAGCAGTTATCAATATCTATAAACCAACGAGGAAAGTATATTCCTTAAGAAAGGATTACAATGAAATTTGAGAGGGGTAATGAAAAACATAAAATTCACGAAGCCTTACTATAACCAATTTAAAATGCGATTAAACTGAACGAGACACCATTTATATAAGCTCCATGAAGTCAGGTTAAGTCATATGGTAAAAGATGAAAGATTCAACACACAAACAGTTACCAGATGAATAATTTTCCCACGATGATATAAACTGTACAGCATAAGGATTTCTCTAAACTGTATCAGGTTTCGAGAAACTGAGTGAAACCCTCAAGTGCTTCCGTGGTTTGCTAGAACGTTAAATATAATATGGAAAATCTAGATTTTAAACCGACCCCAACACTAAAGCTCTTAAAACGTAAAACACCTTTACACACCCGTAACTAAGTACGTCTGTGGGCTTATCTGGAAATACAGTACATATCAAATAATCTGTAACTTATAAGATATGAGTAGTTACGCAGTGTTATCTTCAGAAAATTGGCGAGTGCACAGGGCTGTCAGAATATACAGAATTATCCAACGACGAGGGAGCGAAATTGTGGTCAGAAGTTTGTGAGGGAAAAGAAGAAAGTTTAGCTCATTAGAGCGGAAAGAAACTATAACGGAAAGAAACATTTTCTGTTTTGTCTCTCAAAGCTTTCACTCCTTTCAAAATGCATTATTGTGCATTAAAATCTAATTTTAGGAATACAAAATTTCTGAGTAAATTACCCTAAAGCCTTTTCCTCTTCTAAATTTGACAGGATTATATATTAATCTTACACACCTCGATTCAGTAATTTTTACACAGACTATGATGGTGTTTTGCGTAAGTATTTTAAATATTCAGAACGACCCAATATGGCTAACTGTACTTTAAACTCTGCAAAATAAGGGAACACTCCAGGGAATCGAGTGAAAAGGAAAAGAATTCAGAATTTTTTTACAGTTACTATAAAATTAAACAATTGTTTTCGAGGGTGAAAAAAATTTTAAGAAAAAGGAAATTTCATCAAGTTTACGGACTCTTACTTATGTAAAACACACACACACACACACATATATATATATATATATATATATATATATATATATATATATATATATATATATATATATATATATATATATATATATATATATATTTTTATATAAAAGTAATGTAATGTGACCTGGAAGAGGACTTTTCACAGAAGGAAAACCAATTATTAAGCCAACTTCCCTCTTAGAAATCAAGTGAAGATACTGACTGAATATGAAGAGGGAAGAGAAATCTGTTGAGATGAACAGCTATTTGACCAGTATAAGGAGAGAGGAAATTAGTGAAAAGGTAAGAAAACTGGAGGTAATTAGTGGCAAAGTTGTTGACGCATGTGAAAAGATAGATCAATTTGTTTTGAGTGCGTGGGAAGAAAGTGTTTCAGAGGTGTTGGGAGAAAGGACAAGAGAAAGACAGAGAAAGCACTGAATCGCGGTGCATCAAGTATATATGTGTCGACATACTGCTCATGAGTCTCCTAAACAATGAACCAGCAATTAAAGGATAAACGTGGCAGTGACTTGTCTCGCATTTTCTCTGGGGATGACACTCGTTCTCCCGTTAGGCAAATCGGCCCTAGGTTGAAATCGCGCGTGTGTGTATACTATAAGAAACCTAATCCAGTTCACCATACCGGGATTGGAATACCATAGAAAGTAACGGATTGGTGCTTAGCCTCGAGTCGAGCTTACCCCAGTGTTCCCTGAATATCAGCAAGGGAGGCTTTGTAGACTTGCCCAATTTGCAATTATCCTGTGCTCCTCGTTCCACGATCTAAATTTCACGAAAAAAGAATATCTCCCACAATACTTGTGCATTTATAGGTGACAAATGCTGCCCTATACCTGTGGGCTGATAACTATTAAAAGTTAAAAAACTTGTAAAGCTTGTTGATAGTCTGTGCTTTACCAGGTAGCAAAGGACATTATGTTTGTGCTTATTTCACCGCATCCTGTTTTTACACTATCATTTTCATCCTTTCAATAATCACAATCTTTATTTTATAATTGTTCTTTATATATCAGGTCCCATACATACACCTATATATTTTTCATTCTATAAAATACTGTTGGTAATAATTTATAATTATTCACATTAAAGATAATTCATACAACTTCCACCAGAGTAAAGTCCACTAATTTTATTTGCTATATGTTTTTATTATCTATTAGTGTTGTTATGTGGCCTCCGTAGTGTACAAAAAGTTGTTAGCCAAGCCTCTCTTGATGTGGTGGAACATGTTCCGCATAATGGTAATCCCTACAATTATCTCGAACATCATGAAAACGCACGAAATGAGAGAGAGAGAGAGAGAGAGAGAGAGAGAGAGAGAGAGAGAGAGAGAGAGAGAGAGAGAGCACTAAGGACTTTATTTTAGAGAACTGCATCCTTACAATTCCGGGCTTAACTTGGAAGACTAAGGTCAAGGCCGTTACTAAGCTCGTGGAATAGAAGGCCATTGCAGAGTGCGCTCACACCAAATGCTACAGAATCCCCCTGACATAATAGGAGTCCGGAAAGAATTCTAAAACAGACACCGAGATCGCGGTCAATGGCGAAAATGAGGGGCTATTTCGGAAGATAGCAGTGCCATGCATACTCTCTCCATGAGGCAGTTTTAGCATCTCTGGGAATAAAAAGATAATCTTACCGTTTTAGCATCTTCAGGAAGAAGAAGACTGGATAAAATAATTATTATATCCTTTATTCAGCCGTGTGTAGTACTAAGCTCTGTTACATAACATGGGTTACATTGACGATCATTGTGAAGAAAACCGGACCACTGAAATTGTTTTTGGTTTTAGATTTATGCATATATATAATAAAGAATTAAGTACTTGGTAGGTAGGTGACTGTGGTAGTCACAACTAAGTGGAAATGCGCAAGGGATTAACAATCCTATTAAAAAAGACTAGTTGAAAATTGGAAGGCTTAACGCATTATGGAGGCGCCCCTCCCAGCGCTCTCTCTCTCTCTCCCCCCACACACACACACACACACACACACACACACACATATATATATATATATATATATATATATATATATATATATATATATATATATATATGTATATGAACGTATGCAAGTATGTATAAGGGTGTATATATGTACGTATGTGTGATTTTAACATAGCTGTCAAACGTATACGAATGATAGAAGCTGCTCAATGTGCAGTAAGAACAAAAAAAAAAAAAAATGAAAAGGTGTCTTAAGAGTCTATAGTTATTTCAAGCAAAGTGAGTTTAATTATGAACCTTTCTCTGTGTTATGTAAAATTTATATAATGATGCTGCTGTTCCTTAAACACTAAAAATGGATGATATGAAAAGGATTTTTTTTTCGAGTCATGAAAACTGAATATAATAATGTTGTGACACAAAAACAAAATTAGATAATGAATCTGTACTTATATTATTAAGGAAATCATTAAAAAATGGGCGATATTCTCTGGATGGAATATTCTAATTAAGAGGTGGTTGTGAAGATAATAGTAATGCATGGAATTAAAAGGTCACAATAGTTAAATGGAGGGGGAGGCAGGAATAACGATGACGTGAAACCTTTTCTCAGATATAAAATAAATGACATTCAAGCTACGTTCGAGCAATAAATACTAATGTAAATAAATAATTACAAGAAGAACTCATATAATGAAAATGAAGCCTGCCACACGAATGGTGATAATGAAACAACCAAGTGAAGTTTATGTTCATTAAAAGCGTTTTGTCCCATGTGTAAAATTGTAAGATTCTAAAATATATAGCCTAAATATCATAATGGAATATCGGTGAGTGAAAACTAAGATGCTACAATAATCACTGCATCAAAATGGAAAAAATATAGCTTTGCCTCAAAGTCAAAATGATTAGTGTGGCATACTTAAAACATAAAAGTAAAATGCAGTGATAAAGCATGTCTGTAAAAGAAAGAAAAACAATAAATTAAATGTATTCTAAAGTTAAAATATATGAATACACTCTTAAAATAACCCTAAAATACAAAGCCAAGATTATTTAGTTATCAAATGAGAATGCTAATAAATCATATTTATGCCACGAAAAGTTTAAATCAATAAAAACGTCGAGAATAGTGAAATGATTCTAAGAACAGAACGTACAGATGAAAGATTTCAATATTTTTCTGACATTTATCAAAACGACAGAGAAAATGGTAGGAGAATGAAAAGTGGGACAAAAGCACAGTGCCTACAAATAAGTGGATAAAATGAAAAAGTGGATTATGATACGAATTCCTCTTCCAGAAAACGAAATAAAAGTTGCAAAGAAAACCCTACCATCAACGCAAAAGGTGAATATGAAAGCGCACCCAGAATGACAAAATGAGACCAAACCCAGACAAT
>NC_089744.1:65782581-65792581 GCF_040412425.1 Macrobrachium rosenbergii | reverse complement strand
ACGTACTGACGAGAGAGAGAGAGAGAGAGAGAGAGAGAGAGAGAGAGAGAGAGAGAGAGAGAGAGAGATTTCCACTTTCAACTTGCTTTTCGGTTTATAGGCCGTTTGCATTATTTACCTTCTCCCCTTTTTGGCTGACTTTCCTTTCCGTCGGGTGTTTCACTGCTCTCAAGGGCGCTGTAGACTAATGGGAAATTTCTTTGCTTGTTTTCTTTTATGTTTCCCAGAACTGTTTTCAGAAATCTCTGGTGATTTGTGGGACTCTACAGCGATTTCCCCCCATTTTTTTCTACCTCCTGTATCTTTACCGAAGTTATTATTACAACATTAGTTCCTACTGACGTATAAGGTTAGAAATTTTGGTGAATCATTACAGTTTCCTATTTTATTATATAGTAAAACTTCCTTAACATTTACTGTGCTCGGTTAACATTATTTCAGTGCTATTACTGAGATCCAGTTTGTTAAAACTAACAGATTCACTTGGTGACATTATCAATCTGGAGATATAATGTTTTATATGCATGGGCCTACTCTTCTGTAACTTGGCATACAAACACCATCTACTTTGTCTTTGAAATAATGTTTTCAGAGTCATTTTTTCCACAAAAAGTTTTCCTGAAGATATCCAAATTTTAAATAATTTTTAAATAAGAGATGCAGTCTTAATTCTTTTGAAAGAAGTTGGTTAACAGTATTACTAAGATAACAGCGGGCCGTTCGTTAGCTTTTAGTACGTTTTAACCAATATGACAGACTACGACAATTCAGACAATAGCGAAGGAAAAGACGTTTATCGTAAAGCTTCCCGTTCTGTGTTCGTCCCTAAATATCCCGGCAGGGAACCGGGAAAACCTTGTGACGTAGAGGGATTTATCGAAAAAGTTCAAGCATCCATTGATGCTTGGCACATAACTGACGAGGTGGAAGCATTCAACCATGCTACAGCCTTCTTTGATGCTTCTGAAAAAGGGGATTTGAGGTCCTTCGTTTTCGGTTATGGATACAATCACAGGTCGGTTCTTCAGGCTTTGCTCAGGCGTATTTACCGAACCCTTGGCACTGAAGATGCTGTCACGGGCCTTATGAGAAGTTTCAGATACACCAGCAGGGACACGCAAGACTACATGAAATTTTCTTCTCATCTCTACTTGAAATTGGTCAAATGGGAGAAACTAAGAAAATTCAGACTGGGTAAACGATGGTGTGATGAGAAAAGAGGATTTTCCGAGATTGTTGGACTTGGCATTGATACTGTTTCACTTGGCTGATGAGTTGGTGGACAGGTATGAAATGACATGGAGACCTAATAACGGAATAAAAAAGATATCTGATATGGTGGAGAAAACACCTAGGTTATATTGGTCAAATGTGGGACAGGAGAAAACACTGGGAGCGAGTTCAGTCAGCAGTAAAAACAAACTAAATCTGATTTCTCGAATCTAGTCTGTTTTTACTGCTGACTGAACTCGCACCCAGTGTTTTCTCCATAAAACACAAAAGCTTAAGATGTATATTTATCGAAAAAATTGAAGAACAAATAAAATTTCTGAACATCATTGATGAGATAGAGGCCCTCGAGCTTGCTATAGGTTTCTTAGATGCTTCCTTAAAAAGGGATATAAGTTGCTTTAAATACAGTTTTGAATATAACGCTATTAAGTATAAACACATGGTCCAAACTTCGAGATTTTCTCAGAGGCACTGATGGAACACTTGACACCGATGTTGTCATTAGTCTCCTAAAAAATCTTGAAATACACCAATTGGGACGAAAGAAACTACTTCAAAGATTCTCCTCAGAGTTACTTAAAACTGGTCGAATGGGAGAAACGATTAGAAGATTCAGCTTGGGTAAAAGACGGCATGATAAAAAAAAAAAAAAAGGACTTCACGAGACTGTTGTATTTGGCACTGATGCTGTTCCATCTGCCAGATGAGCTGCTTGACAGTTTTTAAACAATGTGGGGACCAAATGACGGAGCGATAAAGATAATATATATGGTAAAAGAATTTAGGTACGTCGAAAGTCAACAAAAGTCCAACATGTGATATAAACAGTCCAGAATCAAGGAATCAAAGACATGAACATAGATCTAGGGGCAGAACTACGTCTAATCAACTGAAATTTTGTTTTAATTGTCAAAGGTCTGGTCACTTGGAGGTCTACTGTAGGGCTCCACCTTATTGTTCATTCCATGGCCTTGTAGGTCATCGAAATGAAACCTGTACATCACGAAGATATCACTGAGATGCCTAGAAATAAATGAACTCTATATCCTAATGGCGAATATCATGCGTCAGTTGCTATAAGTACATATCATTTTAGTTCAATAACTAATATTTTTCTCTTTTTATTGCTAAGTCTTTTTTCCAGACAACTTAGATTTGATAGCTCTGAGTCTGTTCCCCGGTCAAATATTAATGAAAATAAATAAGTATACTAAATAAGCAGTTGCTAAACGTGAAATGAACTATTTTTTGGGATATAAATAGGCTCTGTCCAAAATATGACGTAATAATATAAAAGTAAATGTTCACACTTTCCCTTTAAATCAAGGGAAACATTCCGCTGGATCAACCGAACCTATGTTAATATTATGAAAACGAAAACAAATGTAATTATAATTAAAATTATTACTAAAGTCTGACCAGTCTTTGGATGGCCTTAATCTTACGATTAAGACTTAATTAATATTTGCACTTTCTCGAGCATTAATTTACACCATTTATAACCTAGCCTACCATTATGACTTTAAGTGACCAATTACACTTCAAGTAACTGATTACACTGAGTACTTATCACGTGAAGAGAACGAACAGCACACGGAAATCTCTATAACTTTGCAAAATGCACGATGTTTGAAGCACTGATTACATCTGACAACATTACTGATTTTAAAATCTCTCTCTCTCTCTCTCTCTCTCTCTCTCTCTCTCTCTCTCTCTCTCTCTCTTCATTTCTGGTACCCAGTGTTCACATGAACCGTAAGAAAATCTAAATTAATACAATATGAAAAATTTCAATATCTGATATCATCAAAAGCATAATTAAATGTTTATAGTTTCTTTATTTTTTCATTTGTGAGCAATTCATACTTCAAACTTGAAATGTATGGTTTATGGCTTTTCAGAGTTAACATTGCTGCTTTCACAATTACATACGAAGTGTAGGTAAAAGTAAGCGACAAAGAACATGAAAAATAAATGAATAAAAAATAAAAGATATCGTTGGCTTTCGACGAAATTCGGCCCAAAGGGATACTGGAGGATTTCGGGCAAGCTTTTGGCGAAGGGACCTTTGCCTTAATCATCTGGGGTCGAAACTTCTCTCTCTCTCTCTCTCTCTACTTTTCTGTTGATCTTCATATTGATGTGCTCTCACGAAGTTCGATTCACAAGTTTTTTGCTTTAATTATCTTGGTTGTTAATTTAATCACGATTCCTTGAGCTTTAAACTGTAAATGTTTTTATCCCATAAGTTACTTTAACAATTGAACATGAACCACTGGCTAATACACACAAATCTGTTCTACTTCTACATTTACGGACGGACCGAATTTTTTATAACTGCCTTGTAAATGGTGCACGTGAAACAATAAAATTATCATAATAATTTTAGAGGTCAACAAATTTTTTTAGAAAAAAAAGGAGAGTTAAAAGTTTGAAATGGAGCCCCGGCTTTCGTCATGCAACTGTTCAAGCACCCTCTGAATTTTAATTAGTGAATGCGAGGGGTATTCTACAATATTGCAGTAAAGTGAAAATTAGAGACAATGCAAAAAATAGATAGGATATTACCATTTCATTATCGTTCCACCTAGGTACAAATAATATATATATACATACATATATATATAATATATATATATATATATATATATATATATATATATATATATATATATATATATATATATATATATCTACAAAGCAGAAACTTCATTCCTAACAGCCCTAACGTTGGGTACACGTGTTCTCCCAAACAATGCCGCCTTTTGTGTATTTGCTCTTCAAGAAATCACGAACATTCTCCTCACAGACGAGAGCAACTTTAAAATCTCCCAGTGAAATATTTCCTTCGAGTTTTACCGCAGTTATATTTAGGTCTTTGCTTCACCTGGGTGTGATAAATACCTTTACTTAAGGAAATTGCGAAAACTGACGTCTTCTTTCACCTTTCACATCTCCCTTTTGAGTGAAGGATATAAAATCCCACACCTGCAACACATCACTAAACGAAGCAAAGCAGAAAATAAACTATTACCCAAAAACACTCTGCGGATATGAAACGCCTCCTTTAATTGATGGCAAGAGGGTCCAGGTTAAAAATTGACGAGCGTAAAGTTAATAAACAGAGCGGGTATCACGTCGAAGTAAATAGAAATTAGATGCGAACTATCAATCACTGTCATGGACGTGGCAGAGATAGCGAAGGGCAGAGAGAGAGAGAGAGAGAGAGAGAGAGAGAGAGAGAGAGAGAGAGAACCAATCCCCTTTCTTTGTTAATAACTACAACCATCTCATACGAAAGAAAGGAGGGAGCATTTAAAGATACAAAGATTAAACGTAAAAATAAGTCCCACCTTTAAATGCATTACCGATTCCTTCACTTTCCCTAACCCTACCTTGAGGAATTCTTTGAGGCATTTTCAACTAACAACAAACTTCCCTCACCTGAAGCCAAAGTCAGAAAGTTGATGCAGCTTCCACGCACCGCGTGAGTACTTCAGGGAAATCGAGAGACTGCACGCATGCGCAGTGGGATGATTCAACGACGCATACCGAAAGATAATATTCTATTTTTTAATGGATGAAAAACTATCGTACCAAATTAATCACTAACGTAAAACTCGCATCAGGTACTGTAATTCAACAGCGACGGGAGTAATAAGATGCAGACAGAAAAGGATATGACTGGAGGTATCTCATTAATGTCCTCCATAATAAATAGTATGTAGCGTGCTCGTTTGTCATTCATAATGATAAATCGAGCATTCCATTAATGATGTTATTATTCTACATTTTCTCATGGTCTTATAAAACAATTACCATTAAATAAAAAATATTATATACGATATTCACGTAACGCTATTATTCACCATATGTTCATCATTGTTCACAGGATGATTAAATTTATTACTCTTGTTTTTTAATAATACCCTGAGGTAAATAAAAAAACATACAATAAAGCAATAAAAAACTGCAGTATACAAAACGTACTCTAAGTCTACCTGCAGTAAAGCAAAACGAGCGTTTCAGAAATGGGATTAAGGACAGACAAGGAACTATCTGGTTTCTGAAAGAGATTTTTTTTTATTTCCATTGCAAATAATGGTATTGCCTTCTTTCCAACATTACCTAACGTATTACATTTGACATTCATCCCAGAAAGTATTTTTTCTATATTAAACGTACTAAATAACACAACTAAACAATCAGTTACTTCGTATTAGCTTCAAAATTTGTATATTCTGCCTAAGATCTGTCCAGTAACTTTGTTGATAAAAAATACGCTTCCATCAAGTCACTAACTTTACGTCTTTTGCACTGGAAAACTATCACACAATTTCACTGTTTTTGACAAGAATCTATTTCTATGCAAGTGCTGAAGGTCACATCAATTTGGTAATTAAAAATACCTGGCATTTACTGCATGTGGTATTTGTTTCATACCTGCCCTATCCTCTTCAAATTTAATTATGTTCTGTACCATGGAACTAATTTTTTTCTATTCATCATATAGTTTCGCATAAGATCTTAAATATTTCAGCAACTTGTTCCGGTTCATAACTATTTTTAATTACAAATCCTATTGAACGTTAAGCCAATTAATGGTTCCAAAATGCTTTGATAACACTAATTTACGCTTTTCAAATATGTGAGGTAATTTTTCTCTGAATCCGACGAATAATTCCTAAAGCCCCCAATAAATTTCATTATGAAATTAACTGTTTGTAGTGTAAGCAGTATCCAAAGTTAGCATAAATATTTAGTCTCATCGAGTGCTATAGAATTAAAGTAAAATAAAATTTTATTTCTTAAAATTAAAACTGAAAATAAACTAATCAATGAATACTGGAACGAGATACCGCATAATAAAGAGGGGAAGAAAGGCGGAAAATTGCGTCAAAGCAGAAGGACTTAATGAGTGATGCCGAGGGCGCACACAACAAAGCAAGCGCCCCAGATAATGGGTATGAGGATTTTGTAAGGAAGTAGTTTTAAGAATTACAAAGGCACAGAAGCTAAAGATTCAGCTTTCTTGATTATGGATTATTCACCTCGATACAATAAAAATTGACAAAGCGTATTTTTACACTCAATCATCTCTTAAATATTATTAAAAGAAAAATATCATGGCTAATAATGAAAAGACCAGGCTGTTTCTTAATAATACCAATCAGTATGTTCAACTATTTATCTATACACACAGACAGGTGACATCACTCAAACTCACGATCTCTGAAACAAGCATCGTGCAAAAGCTCTTCGGGTACAGGTGCGAAAGGCAAGAAAAGTAGTACCAGAATATTTTTAAGACTGGTCTACATCAACGTTGCAGTCGAGGGGGGAAATGAACCCGCCGCTTCATGGAAATATGCATTTAAAAAACCACTACCAGCTGATAATTCACAGGCAAATAATTTTCTGATATTTGTACTGCAAAAGTATCTGAGATATGTGAAATTAATGCTACCTTCGAAGTGAATACAGGAAGCTTTCGGGACAGTATCTGGGTTTCGACATCAACAAATGGCATACTTTTAACCGTAGCGAGAAAACAACCTAGATGTCTAAGACAACACCAAGCAGTAGCAAATACCTACACCAATTACTGACCGGTACTAGACTCTGTAAAGTCTAGCAGTTGCATCAGTTCGCAAAATGGGTTGGCAAACAACTAAGGAGAAATGCACAGGAGTTGTATAATCTACACACAGTACCGTATTATTCTTAAGGCCAAGGATCATGGTGCTTGTACAGCCTACAAGCAACAGAGGTCCTAAAACAATACTTTGTGGAATACCACACACGATAAGCAAAGGCTCACTAGAAATACTTTGGTGAAATAAACTAATCTATTTGCCAGGCTTTCACGGAAAAAGATGGCCACATGTTACGAAAGGAAACGAGCAAAGAGGAAGTAATATAAACAAACACACACACACACACACAGAGGCATATGTATATGTATATATATATATATATATATATATATATATATATATATATATATATATATATATATATATATATATATATATATATATATATATGTGTGTGTGTGTGTGTATAATATATACATGTATAATATATATATACATACATATATATATATATATATATATATATATATATATATATATATATATATATATATATATATATATATATATATATATATATATATATATATATATATATATATATATATATATATATATATATATATATATATATATATGCATAAAATTAAAGCCAGAATTAAGGAAAGCTCAAGCAGTGGGAAGCCAATGTAAAGATATTCTAGAAAAAGTATTAGTCACCATCCACGATAACTCAGCAATAACAATCGTATTACAGACGCTCCAGTTTGAGTACTCCTTCTACCCGATCAACTAAACAGCTTCCAACACACACATTCAGAAGCCCTTATGGTTAACCAAGTCAAAGGCAACACCATAATCGAATTTAACGCAGACGTAGTCTTCCTTGTCCTGAATTTGCCAAGATAGCAAAAATGGAGCATCGAAAGTATATTATAATTGTTACTTATAGTAAAAAGGCTTTCAGGATGTATTTGTTTAAAGAACAGGTTAGCAGTGGCCGTAAAGAACATGAGAAAGAAAAGAACAAGTCTATACCTGTTTTAACCAGTACTTATACTACTTGGAAACTAGCAGAATAATTTAAGTATCAAGTTTACGTCAAAATGTCAGGATATGAGTAAATTTCAAAATAAGTCTTTTTAAATGACCTGAGCCCTTCAACAAAAGATCCATTTCTCCGTTCAACCTCTTTCGCCTTCATTTGCTGGTCTACCATTTTTCTGTTACTATCAGCAACTCAGAGACGGCTCAAAACCCGCAGTTCATCACAATTTTTTTCCCCTTTCTGAAAAAGGGAAATTCATAAGTGCTTCTCCATGTAGCCGGGCACTCAGATCCTTTCAATATCACCTACCGCGTTCCTAGCCTCAAAGGAATCCTTCGAATGATGAATTGATTCTATACTACAAACTAGTGTCGCGAATCTAGAATCACGACACCGACTTTTCGTTCAACAGAGTAAACAAAAAAAAGCCTTCCTAGTTATACTAATAATTTATCTGTATACATCCCATATAGATATTTTTCTTCCTAATAAGAAAGAGAGAGAGAGAGAGAGAGAGAGAGAGAGAGAGAGAGAGAGAGAGAGAGAGAGAGAGAGAGAGAGACGACCACCACTAAAACAGTAATTTCGGCCCCGTAATTAATTATCTTCCGTAAAAAACAAATTATAGCTTCAGTCCACCTGACTGACATTAATTACATTCTTTTTATCTCCCAAGGTCTGAGACGGACAAAATGTCGAAAGAGGCCTAAAGATGGAAAGTCACTAAAGAAGATGATTCATGGCTATTTTCCTTTTTTCCGTAACACTTTTATTTTCTTGGGAATTTAAATGTGCCTAATATATATAACTTTAAATTTATATTTAGCATTTTATATACAAACACACACACATATATATATATATAATCTTACATATATATGTGTATATATTGGTATTGTCTTTACAATTTTGATGTGCCTAATACACGAAACCTTTAATTCCAAAGTTATATAATTATATATATTATATATATATATATATATATATATATATATATATATATATATATATATATATATATATATATATATATATGTAGAATCTACTGGTCACTTTTTACCAGGTACCTATGTAACTGTAATAGACACAATGCCCTCTTAACTTCTCGAATTCTTCGCGGTTTTTTGGATACACTTGTCACTACAAAGCCTTAAGATCCAAGTGCAAGAAATATGAAGAAATTATGATGTTCGGTAGCGTCAACGTGACCTCGTTCTGATTATGGGATGTGGGTTCGTTTCCAGCTACAGTAATTTCTTCATATTTCTTGCACTTGGATCTTAAGGCTTTGTAGTGACAAACATGTCCAAAAAAAAAGAGCGAAGAATTCGAGAAGTTAAAAGGGCATTGTGGCTATTACAATGTAATTGTAATATATGTACAGTACACACACACACACACACACACACACATATATATATATATATATATATATATATATATATATATATATATATATATATATATATATATATATATATATTATGAGTGATGAAGGCCTATCATTGTAATAATGAACTTTAAATATCCAATAAATGTAATATACAATTCAGCTTTATCAGCGATAACATCTGCAGCAAAACCACGAATTGCAGGACAAACTAATCCATATTAAATTTATTTCAACGACTGATGCAACAGTCTATTCATAACCTCATCGCCGTTATATCAGAGGGAATATTGTCATCAGTGAAGGATACAGATTTTTAACTGAATACAGATTATACACGAAATATTCTAGGTAGAAAATGAACAGTGTGATACCAGCGTAATCTCCCTATGTCAGAACAAAACCATATGTGTATGTTTGTATATGTATGCATATATATATATATATATATATATATATATATATATATATATATATATATATATATATATATATATATATATATATATTATAATATAATTTTGAGATACTTTTTCTTTCTTAGATACTTTTTTTTTCTGACATGTGTGTTGTCTTCTGATGTGATTTTTCTTTCAGCTGTTTCATATGTTGTGAAGTGTAATGAGGTGACTTTGTAATGCACGCTTTTGTACAATGCTTGTATGGACTGAAATAACATTAGTAATGTTTTGTGGGAGATGTTGGGAGTTAAAGTTTCAGTCTCTGTGGAGA
>NC_089744.1:65767581-65777581 GCF_040412425.1 Macrobrachium rosenbergii | reverse complement strand
CTAGGCGACTGAATCCAAACTTTGTTTACATGTATCAAACGAAGTTTACATATACTCAGACACATACACACACACATGTATATTACATATACATACATATAATATATATATATATATATATATATATATATATATATATATATATATATATATATATGTGTGTGTGTGTGTGTGTGTGTGTGTGTGTGTGTGTAATTTCATTACTGTCATCGTCACTTTCACCACTAAGCGCCATTATGATAATGCAAATATATATGTATAGAAAAAAAGAACTAGTTTGTGCAACAACTGCATTACATTTATTTAAACTTTCCTGTAGAATTCAATAAAAACTAACGACACTTAAAAGCTGACAGTGGAAGCTATTTCCATTTCCATTTTACTGGAAAAAAAAACACAAAAACCCTTCCTGTGAAATTCATGGGATCTGACAAATGTCATTAGGTGATTCGCCTAATAATTCCCTTAAAGTCCTAATCTCTGTGCCATGAGGTCTGGGTTATTAATTAAACCTAATCAGGTGGTCTAGTATGATTCTGATGATGACATGGAGAATGGTGAATATAAACACCTTAAATTAATCATCTGGGGTCAATCTAAGCCATCGTGGATTGACTGTAATACCTGCATAAAATTTCATTCATGACCAATTTAATGAAGATTCATATTCAGTTATAACGAATACAAGACAAAATGTTATCGAACCAATATGTCAACGAATGTATAATTTTTTGTTTTCATCCGTAATCTTCATCAAAATGAGTGGTAATTTAATCATATGGACACAGACAACGCTGATGATAACGCTAATTTTCACTAAAATGAAAACTGCATGCAGAGCATTCGGCATATTTGCTTTCAGAGCGCCTTAAGATCCAAGTACGCTTACCTAATCCATTTCGTTCCTAACCAACTAAGAACATCGAATTTTTCTGTTTTTACTCTCCTATTTTCATTTAGTTACTTAAGAAATTTTTTCCATACATCTTTTCAAAAGGAAACCGAGAAACTTCGTGCCGACAGTTTTTCAAACTTCATCGGTTGCCCTGTTTACGAGAACCCATTTAGGAGTTTTTTGACGCTCTTGTTAATTACTTTAGCCAACCTCCTTGACATAAACTTTACGAACCAATTTAGCATTTTAATCAAGTTTCTTCGTTCCACGCGAGACTCCTGTTGTAAAATAATGTGCTCTGAACCTCTACATTCCATATTTTGTTAATGATAAGAAGCTTTACAAGTATATATATATATATATAAATATATATATATATATATATATATATATATATATATATATATATATATATATATATATATATATATATATATTACACCTGTGCATTACAGAAAAATTCATTAAGTGATCGTCCCAATCCCTCTGTAGCTGATGATGGCCATCAAGTGAAATTGGTCCTCGGTATGATCAACACCCAGTACAGTTCATTATAACACTACTAGAAAAGTTGTGCGAGTGTGAGACATTTTGACAGCTCTATCGGAAGCGATGACAATCTGACGAAGGAAAAAAGTTCACAGGAAATCTGTAAAAATGGGAAATCGAACAAAAATAATAAGAAAAAAAAAACAAAAAAACCAAAGCCATCCTTATTTAAGACAGTACATGTTAATTTAAACCATCTTCTATTTTACCATTTAACGTGAGGTTGTTTTTTGAGTCCAAAGAAAGATGACCGTTCAAGAAGATGAATGAGAGCGTAAACACGTGTTAATAAAGATGAAAAAGGACAGGCGATGAGAGCAAGGAGGCCGTATTTCACTGGCGTACCTTATTTACATATTATTGCAATATAAGTTCCCTTTGGCTGGCTAAACGACCTAATGAGATTATCTAGAGTGACTATACAGGATTGTGGCAAGCGGTTATTAAACGAAGTTCGTTCGTCAATATTGGAGTTTATTCACATACCACCTGACTTTGCTGGAATATGAGACAAGCCTTATGCAAGATATATTCCTTACAATTCATACACAATGACAAACCTTACAGATAATATTTGGAAACAAAAGTGCAGTGACAGGATATTGCGTCGTGGAAATTCAAAAAATTAATGTGACAGCCTTTCTTCATATTAAGCATTAAATCATTTCGATTCGATCTGGGAACTCTCTCTCTCTCATTGTAACTGAAAAACAATAATAAAATTCCATGAAAATGACTGCTTATTGAAAAGATTGGCACTGGTGTCTCGACAAAGTAATAATCTAATTTTAATGAGATGAGTCTTTCATATTTAACCATTATTCTCTCCTCTGATCGACTATCTTACTAATGGACGTGATATTCTCGCTTGATTTATGACTGTTTCATGCCTCCCTAGTGATAAGTCATGGTGGTCTACCTTCATACCTGTGTAGGGACACTGAAGGCAAAACATGGGCACATATTGAAGGCAAAACATACGCAAACTTATTTACGAGTTATAACTACTGTGATAATTGATGAAATAACATTGTAACAGATTAATAAAGAATCAGTCTGTGCAAGATTAATACTCGCTGAATGTAAGCACGACGAACTTCGAAATTGTGTCGGCATGAGAGAGAGAGAGAGAGAGAGAGAGAGAGAGAGAGAGAGAGAGAGAGAGAGAGAGAGAATTACATTGCCTGATTAGCAACGTAACTTTTAATTATACTTCTGTCCAATAACTTTGCCTTTCTTCTCTTCCTCATTATTCAAAATGAACACAATTCCGAATGGATAAGACTTGAAATGCCAATGAGTTGCAGGAAAAAAAACCCAAGTAAAACAAGATAAAACATAGACAGGAAATTAACAGATAATTAAACCATTACAACAAATAAATAAAAACATACAAATTAGAGAAATTAAAGAATTGAAGCGTGGAACTTGAAAGTGGTATTTTAGCGTCATTTAAAGTAATTAACATTAATTTTAATTGTGAATATATACAAGCTTTCTACAAAGATGATTCGAATAATATTCAAAACTGTATCAAAGGCCAAAATGTTGGAACAATAATAAAAGGCACTAAGTTAAATATGGGTTGAAAAGTGCTTAGATTTACGTGCAACAGAATAAGACATTGCAATGACGGTTTCACCAACTTTGCATATTTGCATTATATGTAAAACTATACCTGCATAATCTCCCTCTCTCTCTCTCTCTCTCTCTCTCTCTCTCTCTCATATTCTGTCTCCTTATCTGTATTTTTTATCACAAAGTAACTCGGCAGTATCCTTTTATTTTTCATAGTAAACGAGATAGTCGACAACTCGCTACGCCAATCCTAAACTAATAGAAAAGTAAGAAACCAAATTTACAGTTAACAAGAGACGCGAAGGAATGGCAATAAAAAGTTGAGCAATTTCTCCAAAATTGTTCATCGACTGCTCGGGAGTAAGTTCTCGAAGTTGAAATGAGATTAAGATGGATGGAAAGATAACTTTGGAAAATTAGATTTGCTGATGGATGTCTGCGAATCGGCAGAGAGAACGATTAAGAGGTGGTAAGGAGATGAATTCGAGAGAGAAAATGTACCAGACTTCAAGTGTAATTCAACTCTCAAGTAGCCTAAGGACAGTATATCTATAACCGGACCAAAAGCGAGTAGCAAGACTGGATAAAATATTAAAGGGATTCCACATGAACATAACAAGAATAGAAGGAAGCAAAGCAAGTCATATGGATCTTAGACCTGGAGAGCTTCACAAATCACCATCACCATCATTACAAATTCCCAAGCCGTGCCAAGCAAAGGGCCTCTGTGAAATTCCGCCACTCATGACTTTCCTGTGCTTTCACTTCACAAATCTTCATTCATCTCCAGCCTCCTGTCTCATAAGTTTCACCAAGTAGGTCTGGATCTTCCAACTCTTCTGGAGACCAGAATTTCACAAATATTGAACCTAATAACTTGGACGCTGTCAAAGATCAATGAAGAGTAAATACTACTTAGAGAACCAAACACACAGGAGGGCATACTCTAAAGCAAAAGTACAGAAAAAGTGTCCAAAAACAATGCCAGAGGAAAAATGTACTGTAAGTGTTTCCCAATTCCTTTGGAAAAAGCACACAAAACACCAAATGGCTTATTTAATGCGAAAATAGTCACCAGAGGAATCAAGGCGGCGATGAGACCAAAACTACTTTTGTAAAACAAGATATACAATTAAAACTGTTGGTTAATATAAGGATGTGCACAACAACAAGATTATAAAAATAAACTACGATAATGTAGTACACATCATTTGAAACAATTATTAGAGAGAGAGAGAGAGAGAGAGAGAGAGAGAGAGAGAGAGAGAGAGAGAGAGAGAGAGAGCAAAATTTTGCTAAAAACAATCAATTTAAGAGCTCGTATTTGACATCATCAATATAATACTGCCTATTGGGCAAAAAATACCGCAAAAGTTATATTTCTCTTTCATTTTCGGTGCATCATCAAATTATGCCATAAAATGTAAATAGACATAAAGGCATTCTATTACTGTGTGTGATGTGCCACAAAATTTACTTTAAATTCTGCCTCTAGTTTGCAAACACACACCTACACTTAATCAAAATTCTATCAGTAGAATTTACACTTAATAACAAATGCATATATATATATATATATATATATATATATATATATATATATATATATATATATATATATATATATATATATATATATATATATATATATATAATATAAATATATATACAAACACACACACACACACAAACACACACATATATATATATATATATATATATATATATATATATATATATATATATATATATATATATATATATATATATATATATATATGTATATGGTATATACAGTGCTGAAGAAGATATGCAAAACAACAACCGCATTGATTCCGACCTCTATGGAACTAGCTCAAACGAATACACAGCCTCTTGCTGTCTGAGAGACTTGACAATGGAAGTGCAATTTCAAACTTTTTAATCAACAGCTATATTAAAATTCATAGATTTTTCATGCTTCACTTGAATGAGGGCTGACGTCCAGTGTCTGATGTTTTTTTGAATGACAGAATCATATTTTCATGATTTTTTAAGACCTAAATTAAAAATTCAACTTAAAATTAAATTAATTTGCAAAAAAAAAAAACTGTAATACTGAGACCTGACAAATTTAAGTCAAGAAATGAGTTTATTCAATAAAACGTTGGAAGATCCAACATGGATATAGATATCTGGAAACACACACACAAACAAAAGGAAGGTACCAATAATATTAATTGTTATTTCATACGTTCCAGAAGAATATGGAAAGGTAAAAAAAAAAAAAAAAGTCTAATATTTTTCTCGACCGCAAGAGTTCCTGGAAACATGGGCTTCACAAGTGATCTTTTAGAAACAAATCGCACCTCTTAACTTAAGTTATGAAGAATTAGAATAAAAACAAGATGAAAAGAGCGAGGGAAAGGAGGAGGAGGAAATGGACGAGGAGGGGGACGAGGAGAAGGAAAGAAAGACGAGAAAAGACGAAAATGAAGAGGACGAGAAGAAGAAGTGGTAGGAAAGAAAGACACAAGAAGAAAAAAATAAAGGAGGAGGAGGAGGAGGAGGATGCAAGAAAGACGACACAACGTCTTCTGAGCAACTATGCGATGCATTGGCACCTTCCTTTAATCCTGAGAATTAATCCGACACAAACATATTTCTCCAGCACATGAAAGAGCTCATTTAGATTATGATGAAGCCGTCAAGTATGCGCTTTATTCTATCCAGAAATTCATGCATACATTACGTAACCACTGAGGATTGACGGTCCAAGTTTTCTAACAAAAACAAAGGCTGTTTAAGTTGTACTCTGAATCTGCTCGAAGACTTGCCCTTGTAAATAAAATGCGAAGATTAGAGTGAGGCTGAAATTAAGAAGATATTCTTATTATACATTTCAGCTTCTGCCTCCAACAAATACACGTACAGCGGCATGCTATTACATAAACACACACACATACATATATACATACACAAACACACACACACACACACACACACACACACATATATATATATATATATATATATATATATATATATATATATATATATATATATATATATATATATTATATGCATGTGTGTGTGTGGGAGAGCTGTAAATTTCGTAACAAGATTTCTTAAATTAGTAAATAATGTACATTAGTTATTTTATCACGATATCACCGGAAGACAAATCAAAAAGATATTCAAAGGTGTTGAACGAAATTTGTGAATTATTTACCAGAAACGAAGAAAACCATTAGGCTGACAGAATTAAAAAAAAAAAACGTTTTTAATTACACTAAAACGAACTATACAAAAGCACAGACTCTGAAGAGCAAGTTCTAGATATTTTTCTTTCATATTTCCATCTTTAATCTCTTTAAATCTGAAGGCAAGTCAACGCTACCGACACCAAGTTTCCGATGAAGAAATTTCAAATAAAAGTACTGGAAAAATGTTGAGAAATAGAGAAGTCTTTTTGGTAATATACAAAAAACAATAAGTACACTTGTCTTTCGGCTAAAGTTCATAAGTTACAAATTTGTAAATTTTCTTTTTGAATTGAACTATATTAAACTCGACAAGATTTTTGGTTACATTAGAGAGCCTGCTTGAGGCAAACCCTACAAATTTTCAGTCATATACGTCTTGGGCACACTGGTAATAGCCACTCTTTATGTCGTTTATGGGCTTGAATTATTTACTCTTGTAATGATGTATTAAAGGTCCTCAGCTCCCACAGAACTTCTGGAGCACATAAAAAACGCTGACAACAAGCCACCTAATATCTTTCCTCGGCATAACCTCTAACCACAGTCTTGGCTTTTCAACCAGCTTGATTTTGGAATTATTGAACTTTGAGGAAATCTGACCAATCTTATGCTTAATTGCTAATTTAATAAGCAACTGAATAAATTTAGTCTCTATAAACTTTTCTTAAGATCTGAACATTGAAAATGACAAAAACCTGCCCACAAAATACGCACAGAAATTCAGAACACTGCCTCACGTCACATAAAAACAAATGAGGCCTCACGGGCAGAGACATGAGTTAAGGACAGTTCTCTATTCAGTGAGTTCAAAAACATGGAAAATTTTAATTTCTCAATAACTGACATGTTACGAATATAGTCGTGTGGTAGGTTACGCAGTCTCTTGACTTGACTAATGAACATAAAACTTCATAGATGAATAATCCCGCAAACTGACTTAAAACCCTACTGCTTTCTTACCAGAAATATTAATAAATTTACAAACTATAAAATGATTGGTCTTTCAGCTCTATGAAAGTAAAACATAATTTACCGCTATTATATAAAACAAAATGGTAATCGTAAATTAAAAACTTACAGGAAGTCTGGTAACTCTACTAACTTTATATCGGATATTGAAACTTGGTTTCTAATCATTTTTATTTTTCTAATAACTGACAGTCGAAATAAGGACAATTTTAACTGCATTATTGGCAACTGAGACTACCATCATATCTGGGTATTCATAATCTATTAATCATTGTACCTTCATGGCGTGTACACACACTTGGATATACACAGTAAGTATATGTATATATATATATATATATATATATATATATATATATATATATATATATATATATATATATTTATATAAAATAACAAGATCCTGCTCCTTCCACTAATAAATGTGAATATAAATAACAGTCCGACAAAGGACATCGTAACGTTCAACCTTTGACTGATGAAAGCTCAACAACTTTGGGTGGAGAACAAGCACTGTGTCATTCCATTCCCCTCTCTACTTCAGGCACTGAAGTGCTTCCTGATTTTTAGGGTTCTTCCTTTTCAAAACATGTGCCACATCTTGCAGCCGAAACGTTCTAGGTCTTCCTCTCCTCTTTTCAAACAATCCATCCTAATTATACACTTCCGTCACCAACTTAACCTTCAATTTTTCCTCCTGAACAGACAACTTACAACGTTCATACCTATCTTCCCATGTACATTAAACATTTTACAATAAACTCTAAAATCTAGACAGTTTTACGAATTTTCAACCTTCTTAATAATACTAATCCTAGACAGAAATTTCATTTCGATTTTCAATCAACATTTGCAATTCTTTTCCATACAGAGGAATAGGATCAACAGTCCGTTCATTCAATCAAGTGTTTCAACGAGAAATCGGCATGTCTGTCAAAAAATCTGTAGAGACTTTGCACACACTCACAGTTTTCATCCACAATACATAAAATTACGATCACGAATGTGATGGGGGCTATTGTACTGTTTTTTTTCTGATGATGAATGATTTATGAAATTTAAGTTATAAAGTCAAGCGCTGGGGTACTTTCAGCCATTCCGAGTATAAAACAGTGAAAAGGAGTTGAAGTGATTTGACAGCAAGATAAAGAGATCCAGAAAATAAATGAGAAGAGTAGGGTAAAAGGTGCCATTTGGCGTCCTCAAGAAAGGGTGTCATTTGGCATCCTCAATTATTATTATTATTATTATTATTATTATTATTATTATTATTATTATTATCTATTTTATTTTTATATTTTTGCTGGAGAAAATAACATGCATATATAAAAAAATTATGTAGTAAGTATGGTAAAAGGTGCCATTTGGCGTCCTGGCGTCCTGAACATTTGGCGTCCTCAGGAAAGGGTGTCATTTGGCATCCTCAATTATTATTATTATTATTATTATTATTATTATTATTTAATTTATTTTATATTTTTGCTGAAGAAAATAACATGCATATATAAAAAAAATTATGTAGTAGGGTAAAAGGTGCCATTTTGCATCCTGAACATTTGTTAGTAGGGTAAAAGGGCCATTTGGCGTCCTGAACATTTGGCGTCCTCAAGAAAGGGTGTCATTTGGCGTCCTCAGTTATTATTATTATTATTATTTATTTTATTTTTATATTTTTGCTGAAGAAAATAACATGCATATATAAAAAAATTATGTAGTAGGGTAAAAGGTGCCAAGGCTCCAAACTGATATGAGAGAGACCCACTGCATGACTCATCAACGGCTGTATGACTGATAAGAGTTGAACCAATATAAATTATCTGTTTTTAATCCCACTTTATCGATAAGAGTCTGATTAGGAGGAGGAGACACCTGCTGAACTGATATGGCTGAACTGATATTATACATATAAATATATATACAATTTCTCTCTCTCTCTCTCTCCATATATATATATATATATATATATATATATATATATATATATATATATATATATATATATTGTCATCTTGTAGTCATTTAATTGTTTGATTTTACATTATTATTGATTAAACCTGAGTGTTAAATACTGTATTAGTCTTTTAGCTCGTTCTCCTCCTCTCAGGTGGTTTGTGTGTTTGAAACTATTTGCTAATGGCTGTTTTGTTTTTTTCATATTTGGTGCGTGAGTGGAGGTGGCTCCGTGTTTTTCCAGGCGGTGCTTTTGGCCAAAACGAGGAATCGTTTCTGAGCAACCTTATAGAGTGGAATAATGTTGGCTAGCTGCTTGAATCATCCGATATATTTGGATTTACTTGAAGCGCCAGGATTTTTCTGCCACATATTTCCAGCTCCTCCTTGCTTAGTTATAAAGCCAAGGGTGCCTATCTGAGCCACGGTATGGTGATACTTAAATTATATTTTTGATCACGGCACAGGGACCTTACACAGGTCTTTGGGCTGTCCCTGCTATCTGTGCTGTTTAGCGAAGCACGCCATATTCATTTCCCATTGCTGGGAGCCGTGATTTGATATCTTCCTGAGTTAATCTCCAGATGCAGAGAGTTTATTTTTGAAGAGATCACAGCCAATTATTGAGAAACAGAGAAAAACCACCTTAGGAGTTACTAGAGTGTATTGGTCAGGATATTCGTCCTTTTTGTTTGCCTCCTCCTGTCTGAACCCCCTTCTTTTGTAGATAATTGTGTTGCACGCTATCTTTAGTAGTATGAGTGTGTTTATTATTGTCATTAATTACTTGAGGGTGTTAGTTACTCATTTATTT
>NC_089744.1:65752581-65762581 GCF_040412425.1 Macrobrachium rosenbergii | reverse complement strand
TTTTCAAGGTCACGAACAAGGAAAAAAAATTGAACTTTTTTTGTAAATAAAAAGTTACAAATAAAGTTAAAAAATGAATATAAAAAATCCTGCGGGCATAAAAATCCCAGAGAATAGTAAGAAAAATTTGCAGTGCTTCAGAGATATTGCTACTACAAATGCAAGACTATGCAAGAGTAAAATAAAATTCTCAAGCTCAAATGGATGCAATCTTGCGATTAAGACATGTTAGAAACCGAACAGGACGAATCATTAAATGATGGCTGTCACTGTTTGATTCACATAATATTCCCAAAAAGACCAAGGATGTCCTGTTATGTTTCTAAAAAGTGATGGAAATCCAAGTGTTGGATGTCAAGCTTGAATTGTTTTTTTACAATAATACCTAATAACAGAGAATTCTTTTTTATTACTGAGGGTCAAGCTATTGGGGTAACTAACATCTTTGTGGAAATCAATTCTCGAGCTGAGCACATGAGTAGAACATCCTATAAAACACCCAAATTACTCCCAGGACAAGAAAATTTATATACTTCGACCCAACGGAAAAGTTTATTCAGGCAGAGAGAAGGTTCCCTTTCTACAGATTTATTTTGACTCCGTAGATTGGAAAGCGAAAAACACTTTCGTTTTAGGGACTGTGGGAGAGGGCTAGGGACGTTTAAAGCGTTGCTTTAAATTGTCTGAAGAACATTGGTGAAAACAGGAAGTACGTTTTTTATTTTAACTTAAAAAGGAATAGCTACAGAGAATTTCGATCACATGAGATACTTGTTCTCTCTCTCTCTCTCTCTCTCTCTCTCTCTCTCTCTCTCTCTCTCTCTCGGGAGACACAAACATACACAAACACACACACATATATATATTATAAAAAGAAAAATAATGTTCCTACTTGATTTCAGCAATTAATACGATCTTTACAAAGGTGGTAAACATGATATTTGGTCACAAGAGGTATTTAATACAAGATGTAAAATAACATAACAGCAAAAGCAGAACTAAACGTAGAGCACAGAATGATACAGTTTACACGATGGAATCATTTGAGTAAATTAGATTTCGGACATCTCCAGTATATATGCCGAATTAAGCAAATGGAAATAAACATCTCTCTTCCAATTTGTAGATTACATGAGCCATTTGTGTAATACAGGCTACCCAAAGGTACATTTGGTAAAGTTGGAACTGATTGGAATCATTTTACCTTGCGTGTTTGAGAATTTCGACGTAGAAATGCGCCACATACATACATACATACATACATACATACATTATACATATATACATATATATATATATATATATATATATATATATATATATATATATATATATATATATATATATATATATGTATATAATTCCCAACTGTAAAACTTTCTCGTTACATGGTGTTGCTCCAGGAGCTTTTAACCGTCTATTTCTCTCAGTCAGCATTGAAAAATGAGATTGCTGGCGTCATGCTCAACTTCATCCTGGCCGCAACCCACGACAACAACTATATACCACATTTCCACTCGATGTTAACGCCTGGGATTTGAACTAATATAACCATGTAGGTGAGATGGGTGAAGATGAGTACAGCTTTATATATCTCACAAGCACCTTTAATTTTGCTGAGAGAGAGAGAGAGAGAGAGAGAGAGAGAGAGAGAGAGAGAGAGAGAGAGAGAGAGAGAGAGAGAGAGAGAGAGAGGTATCTTTAGAGCAATTCACATCAATGTATGAAAAACATTACGTGACCCCAAGTTCGCTTAGAATCCATAGCAACTCGCCAATATTCCATACAGAACAAAATTCAGTTCATACTGCGTGGCTTTGCCGTGCAATAAAATGGACACTATTTACTCAGGTATCTTTAACATCTTTCTGTACTCGTAACTTTAAACAATTAGTGTTATGACTTATTCAATCATTCCAAATGGAAAATAATGTTAATGCTTTTCACTATTTACCTCATAAAACTAACTGGCATACGTTCTGTCATTCAGTCCTCATATATACAAATGTTACTTCAAGCATTAAAGACAACATTACCTTATACATAATTATTAAAAATTACACAGACTAAAAAAATTAATGACTGATAATTTAACAATTGTCCCTACAAGCCAGTTAAGAAATACGATGACAAAAGTACGATATGCGTGTGTTATATATATATATATATATATATATATATATATATATATATATATATATATATATATATATATATATATATATATATATATATATATATATATATATATATATATATATATATATATATAATACCTAATGGTAGCGCCAACCATTCAGTGCTTCGAGTCCACCTGCTGGTGGATCGCTTATCACTTATAAATTCCCCTTCCGTGTTTATTTCAAGGTTGAGTGAATTTTATACTGAACGACATTTGTTTGAATATATAAAAAATTTCACGGTGTATATGACATAAATTCATATATACATAAACAAAACATTTTACTTACAGAGTGTCGTCAATACTCTTCGCAAATGTTAAGCAAACGCGTAACTCGTTATTAAGCGAAAAACTTACATACTGACAATTTGTTCGAAGAAATGAAGACTATAAAACTACAATAATATTTTTCCATCATCTTGTCCCTTTCCTCACAGCACTAAAGAAACACATTTATTCCTTTATATTTAACAAATGAGACAACTATCTGTACGTGAATATTCGTCGACACAAAATGTTTACCGGAAAAGTGTCGAGTCACTATAACCCGACTGAATATAAAAATACAATTACCTTTTAATCTTACAACCTGTCAGCACGCCAAGAATAGCTCACTTCTGCTCATAAAGAAATGATAACTTTAATCTCCTGCCACGCACCTTTTTGAAATAAAAAGAAAATACTCGGCCAAAGACAATTGCACACGAAGTCATTTTTAACAAATAAACAAAAAGATTTTCGATAACAATACATCAACAAGATCTGTTTTACCTCAGATTAAACTTTAAAACATGATATAATTTTACAAAGACCGAATACCGAGGTATGTAGTAATTACCTTGTTGGAATCTTGATTATAATTAATACCATGAATTGCGTCCACACTAATACATTGAAACCAACTTGCGTGTTTATCATGACAACAGACATTTTGGTAATACGACATCTTTTTGCTTTCATCTTTCCATATGGATTATACTCGTGGATGATAATACTCATCCACGAAGGGAAATAACTACGCAAATAAATGGCACTCACCCTTTCTATAAAAGACCGGACCAGAACATCTGGATAAAGGCCGAGTCTGGAACTGGAGAATTTATAGAATGGTGGCGTCCAACAAATGTGTAGGGCCATAAGCTTGAGAGAGAGAGAGAGAGAGAGAGAGAGAGAGAGAGAGAGAGAGAGAGAGAGAGAGAGAGAGAGAGAGAGATTTATGAGTCTCTTAGGCTACTATACATTACCCTATTTCCATTACCATGTAGAGACTCGGCCGAAAAATTATGTTTGTAAGCGGGAACATGGCCTTCATTCTCTTATTCCCCCAGCAGCTCTTATCAATTTCCATGCATCACATCCTCACAATAAACGATTAAACCAACGCAAACACATTATACTCACAGCTATGAATAAATAAATAAATAAACACACTGTGCAATATATGCAGGCGCACATGTTATTAATATTATTATTATTGTTATTACTCAGAAGATGAAGCCTCTTTGTATGGAACAAGCCCACAGGGGCCACTGACTTGAAATTCAATCTTTCAAGGAATATGCAAGTGTGAATGAATGTGTGTGTATGTTTCCACCTTTTTTACTTCTTTCCCCCCTAGAGGAGTTGAGGCCAGAAGGTATAGTTTTCCGGTTCTGGGTAAGCCCCTAACGCTGGTAACAATTGCCAGCTGCGCATGTTTATTGCACAGATACACACACACACACACACACACACACACAAACACACAGTTACACTACATTCCTCAATATTCTGAATACATTCTCTTATCTTTTTGAAAGTAAGAGGCCCCGATCTAACATTTTCGTAAACTGAATTCCAACAAACAGCTACTTAAACACTAAGAAAGGTAGTGTTTATTCAGGTTTTATAAATATAGTCAACTACGCCCCACACGTCACCATTATCTGATTTCGAAAAGTATCTATACCCGTACGCTAAAATTCTTTATGTCTACATAGTAGGAAGTCGAAATTCAACATCTCGTGAACGTGAGAGTTTTTTCAAATATATCCACTAGGGATATAAAGTTCCCAGGTATAGGATATACCGTATCAAACAAAGTTCAGGAAAGAAGGAAGTTGAGAATCCAGTGAGGCCCCGGTAGTATTAACTTACACATACATGCATACATACATATATGTGTGTGTGTATATATATATATATATATATATATATATATATATATATATATATATATATATTATATATACTGTATGTGCGTCCGTCTTCACCCGAACAGATGCCCTAGCCCACTACAAATTTGTCCACTAATCCGAATTTTCGAAATGAATATGGTACTGCATATCGGATTGAAAAGTAGTCGCCCTCAATACCAAAATTTCAGTTGAATGATTATTTGGCTCAGAACTGTAAATACGTGAAATCTGGAGGACCATGGCTGAAGAATTTGTAACTTTGCATATAGAGAAGATTACGTACATGGAGACAGACCTCCCAAGAGACCACATCTGACTGATCCTATTACGGAGGTTTTGTTCATATCTCTTGTGCCTTTTAAACCCTATAAAAAAAAAAAACGCTGATAGTAAAACTGCTTTCCAATTCATTATTTAACCCTTATCTTACTCAATATTCATGAATTAGCTATATGCCATTTATACAACAACATTATTGAGTACATTCTCATTAAGCACTTCTTAGTAACTCACTGCCTTAGATACCGGACATAGTGGACAACCATTTAATTTCAGAAATAAATCGAAATTGTTTTCATTAATTGTAATTCTCAGACTACTAATAGCTACTTTTCATATATATCTATATATGTATACATTTGTGTGTTGGTGTGTATAATATATATGTGTGTGTGTATATATATATATATATATATATATATATATATATATATATATATATATATATATATATATACATACATATATGTGTGTGTGAATCTTCCTTTAACAAAGACGGGGAAATAACACGCTTCGTCTTTGTATCATCTCATCTCCGGAGGGATATAAACCAAAGGGTAATAATCCACGCGATTACAATCTCTATCACAAAGACCACCAAAAGGAACAACAAAGGAGGGTGACAGCGGGAGAAATGTACGAAACAAAAAGAAAATAAGAATGGCTACAACGCAAGATAATAACGATGGGACGAAACTTCCGTAATGTAAAATATTGATATCGTAATCACAACTACATAAGCAGTGAAGATCATGATGCGGGTATAACCTCGAATTATTTTCACATATGAGACTCATGTACAAGAAAAAAAAAACGGGATTCTAAACAGTCTACATTACATCTACACATTCAACGTTTTCTACTCACTTGGGAAGCTGCTCTCTGTGATTGTTGAGTACCGGCTGCTCCTCTGGTACTACGGGATCTCTGTTCGACTGGTCGGTGCTCAGCCAGATCTGAAGGCGGGGGACCTGTTGTTAAAAGACCTGTTGTCATATCAATATAAACAAAACATCAGGAAATGACAGGTCATAACGTTAAGTACTTTATATTCAATGATGTGCTATGTCATGGTTTCACCTGTTGTCATAACCAATGTAAACAAAACATCAAGAAATGACAGGTCATAACGTAAAGTACTTTATACTCAATGATGTGCTATGCTAAGGTTTTCTGAGGAAACGACTGAAATGACGCAAAAAAATAATTAAAATTTGCATTCGTTCTAAGTACTGCCAGAAATTAAGATCTTGCCCGTTTGTATCAAGGGAACTGAGGTGTGCAACGTGTTTTTAAAAATACAAAATTTCATTTGTTGTTAAATGCTGTTGCTATGATTTTTCCACAACCTTTATTCCGCTTATCAAAATATTATAAGATTGTGATTTGAATAATTAACCGTTCTGCAACAATTCAGTCGTATGGCCATAGGACTTTATGATTAACGTAGCGTTTCTATTACTTGCAATTAAAGCAGATCTCATTAAATGAACCAATGGTCCGGGAAAATAATTAAAAATAAATGTATGAAACAAACGAACCAAATGCCTTGTAAACAAATAAAAAGAATGTGTATGCAAAAGAAATATCATCACAGATTCCAAGCGGATGAAAATGTAATTCCCATAACAGTCTGGCAAAGTTACAAAAGAAACGTTTGGGAGAAACCAAGAATTATTAATACATTTGTTACTTACTGCATTATAAAGTAAAAATTTATTTCAAGTATAGAGAGTAATATTCAGTTGGGTTGCTAGATTGCCTTGTATTATAAGAGTTTGAGTTTTGCAAAGTTTCTTTTCATTATGAATTAAACCATAAACTTCTCAACGCTCTTGTCAATCTGCTCAGCATTTAAACCTTCCAATTCTTAAAAATGACATTCGGTTTTTCCTTCATGAAAGGAACACTTCATCAGTTACTCATTTTATTTACCTGAGTGATAGATAATATAACTATTATTTCCCTCCCTACCACCGTTAAGCAAAAGGTCCCAACCAAGACTTAAGATGCACATAACTCTCTCCCGTTGACAACTTCATTAACAGGACACTGGCTTTTTACGCTCAAACTATTTTCTATTTAATTACCTCGTTAATGCTTTTCAAAGTTCACCTAAGGGCACAAAACTTTTGGATTCTTTCAGGTCAACATATTGAATTCTAATGACTCGACGCAAAGACACGAAGAATGTCAACGGGGCTCAGTTTCTTTTACCGATATCTACTTTTTTTTTCAACTTCTTAAAACTTAGCCATTCGTCATTTCTTCAGAATTTTACCATTTCCCCTCGTCGCTCTACATTTTAACCCAACAGTCTACTTGATTTAGGAGAATATAATAAAGTATTCTCCAAATGACGATTCCAGTTATGAATACACACAGCTCAAGTAACAAATTACATGTGCAATTTACATTAGTAAAAATGGGAGTGCATTAGGAGATGTTAAGTAAAAACTGATTTCTCCAGTGCCACAAAATTCTGAAAAATCTGAATTTCCCAGCCCTACAAAATTCTGTAAAAGCTGAATTCCCAAGTGCCAAAAAGTTCATCTCTAAATATTAAGGGGCCATGAATCAATATACTTTGCAACCTGCAGTGAAAAGTGAATAAAATTTTACATCAAAATAACACATGAAACTAACCAAATCATATTTTAAAGACAAAAAATAATTTACAATAATTTTTACTACTAAACAACGATCAATCAATTTAATGGGATTACATTAAACATATTCATTATGAAAAGCGTCAGGATTTGTCGGCAACTAGCTGGAATGCGCTAAAAAGCAAACATTCTTTCGAGTTATGTCTAAGATACACTAATGAGTTCAAAATTTAACCACAGCCCACAGAAATGACTTTATGACGCTTGGTGAAGTGAGTAATACATCCTAAATGTATAAAGATGCAGATAGTAACAGAAGTTCAATCAACATTTCAAGGCTGCAACATAGAGAATCACCAATTGGTAGCTACTTATATTCTGCACTTTCTAAAACATTTCTGGGCACCAAAAGATAAAAAAATTTGTGATTACGAGACAGTTACCAAATTCATTATTCATTTGATATTCACCATTTATTTACGGAAGAGCAAATATTGCTCCTTTACGCTATTAGTGCAATATATCAGTTTATGGTTAAAATTTTGGTTAAATTAATTGTTAAAAAAACGTTTTGTATACCTAAACCAATAAAGATAGCCCATCAATGATCAGCATACACGAATCAGGAACTGTGAAGGCATATGAATTATTATTACAATATGAATTACGGTGCAACTGAAATGTTGCATGCATGTGTTCACAAAATATGCACTCAGAAACTGTAACCTTAATGTTCCCAGTAATTAATCTTATATTTATAAATTTACTCTTTTCAACACAATCATAACAGTACTTAACACAAAATAAAAGGAAAAATCACTTAGAAAATATCAATTTCTGAAAGCGTAATTCTATCTCATTTCTTCCTCTCTCTCCCTCTCGCCCCAACACAAATGAATTAAAGCTTATCAGACCACATCTGAAAACTCACAGAATTATTTCATTAGGTATCTAAGCAATACTAAGACAGTTTACTGGCTACCTTGTTCCTATAAGTGTTACACTTTATTGAACAAGATCTTCCACCGTTCGCTTTAAATAGTAGCCAGAACAGAAACAACTCCCAAAGAATTAAGTTACCCCTTTTCCTGAACGACACAAAGAAAACGTAACTATATTAGAAAAAGTGGGTCAATCTAATAACTACTGTAGTAAACTTTTGTCGAGAATAATCGAGAGGGGACGCGGAATTTGCTGGGGGAACTTTTGATGAGGGGGCGAATAATGTCTGACCTACTGGGGCCTAGTCCTCCAACATACTACACAGGCCTAACTGTTTTCGGTGGAAATGATGAATGTGGTCACTGGGTAACTATATATATATATATATATATATATATATATATACATACATACACACATTTATATACACATGCACACATATACCGGGTGTTTCGAAATTAGAGGCCCCCCCGTCCACAGAACAAATGGAAAGTTATGTAGTTTTCTGCTATAGCCTATCTCCAAGCACATTATTTTAAGTTTCTATTAAGCTATTTTTCATTTTACATTTCTTGTATTTTCAGACTGAGTGACAGAGTTACAGTAGATACAGCCATGGCTAACAACTCAGAGGAAATCAGATGGATTAACCGAATCCGGGCTATAACCTTCAGAGAGGCCAGGGATGCTGGCGCATCCTTCATTTCTCGTTCCTGGATAGCTAAATACATTAAAAGAGATGAATCCATTGTTAAAAGAAACTGGAAAAAAATCCACATGACTGTTATCGCGAAAAGTGAGAATCCGGAAGGCCTGAAGTCCTTTCTCAGCAGTCAAAAGATATCATAGCCGAGGCAGTGGGTAGACCAAGAAAGTCTTTGCGTAAATTGGCGCTTGAACTAGAAACAAAAAGGGGAAAGAAGAGAAGTTATAGTGCTGTATATCGTGAGTTGAAAAAATCTGGTATCAAGCCATTTCATGTTATCAGCAAGCCCAACATCACTCGGCAACAGAGAGAAGACCATGCATGGTTTTATGGTTCATTTCTTACAGATTGGGATGAAGCTGACTTTCTCCATGTTGCCGCATCAGATGAATTCTTCATTTACACAGTCAGGAAGCCAAATCATAAAAATGACATCATTTGAGCTGCAAAGTTGGATAATATCAGCGATGACGTGCGCTATCGCCAAGTTGTGAAATTTCCTGAATGTTTGGGAATTTTTCTCTGTTTCACAGCCAACGGTTAATGTGGATCATCACAGAAAAAGGACACTCATGCAATGGCAAATACTTCAGAGAAACTGTGCTTACTGGTGGAGTATTTCCTTTCCTTAAAGATCTTGAAAATGTGTTATCTGTTGAAGAAGTCACATTCTTGCATGATAAGACACCATGTTTCAAGGCTCTTCAGACACATGAGCTGCTTCGAAACAGTGGTATCGATTTCTTCTCGTCAAGTGAATTTCCAGGTAGCTCCCCTTACCTTAATGTGTGAAAACATTGGTAGTATCTTAAAGGATCGTGCTGAAGCACGCACAGTGAACTACGATGGTGTACCAAGCCTCAATGACCTGCGAAGAGAGGTGACCGAAGTGCTCAGGGAAATGGAGTTTGAGTCTCAGCTTTTTTGCGATTTTCTGAAATCATACCCCTCAAGAATGCAGGCTGTGGTACAGGCAGATGGAGGCCACACAAAATATTAAATACTCAGAGAGAAACTTAAATAACTACCTGTTCTGAATTACTTTTGTTTTTGTCCATATCAATTTTAGTTTATGCTGTAGAGGGGGGGCTCTAATTTGAAACAC
>NC_089744.1:65527581-65750081 GCF_040412425.1 Macrobrachium rosenbergii | reverse complement strand
TTTATTCCAGGAAGAAGAGACATATTTCAAAAGGTAATTGCGTTGAGTGGAATGAAGACGGAAGAGGAAAATGCATGGATAACAACGGTACGCTCGTATTGTTTGTGTGTGTGTGTGTCTGTGTGTAATCCCTGAAAGCAATCTCTCTCATTCTCTCTCTCTCTCTCTTAAATGAGTTGCAACTAATAAAAGCCATTTAAGAAGACATCGAACATAGCAGTATCAAAATTATTCATAAAAGGAATTTAAATAAGAAGAAAAAATGATACCAACGAAGCAATCCTAGCTCTGCGTAAAATAAAAATAAAAAACCCTACCAAATAAAAGCAAAACGATGAAGAATAACAGAAAACGGGCGCTAAGAACGAAAGAACGAAACATAACACAAGAAACCAAGGCACCGTAGGGGTCTCCCCTCCCATCCTCCCCACCCGGCACTTCCTCCTCCTTCAAGCTCAGAAGTTAATGTGGAGCAGGGTCCGGCAGATATCGAACCACGGCTTACATATCCTTAAGACGACGGCTGAGACAGAATTAATTTCCTGTGTGACTGACGCCCTCCGGAAGGCTGCAGGATACGTAACAAAGGCGATGAAGGACGAGGACCCTTGACGCAATCATCGTAAAAAAATGGGAATATTCAAAGAGGCTGCAAAATTACCGGTACTGTAATTGCTGACTGGGAAGATGACATTGCTAAGGTTTTAACTTCTTTCGTGGTAACAACTAAATGACTCAAACAATAACTATAAATTTCTCGTCCTTTAGGTTAGAGAATGTTGTCTATGCCATGAAAATAACAAAGTACTATTTTTTCCCAGCGAGTTAATCCACACCGCGATAACGTATTGACATATAAATTCAACTTGTAGAGCAATAATGGTTATAAGGGATAAAGCGAAATATGTAGGCTAAAACCAGTTCTACAACATTTTACCGCTTGCGAATCTTTCTTTTCGAAAAAAATGCTGAACCACTCTCCTTTCGTAGTAACACATAATCTAACCGTCTTTTTTCTCATCGATTCCTCTCTCGTAACTCCATTAATTTGTAAAAGACCTTTCTACTCTTGTATATATATATATATATATATATATATATATATATATATATATATATATATATATATATATATATATATATATATATATATATATACATACACACATATACATACATATATTCTATATATATAAAATGTATATATATGTATAATATATATATATATATATATATATATATATATATATATATATATATATATATATATATATATATATATACATATACACACATGAGTAGAAAGATCTTTACAAATTAATGGGAATTATGAGAGAGGAATCAGATGAGATGAGGAAAAGACGGTTAGATTATGTGTTACTACGAAGGGAGCGTAGTTCAGTATTTTTTCGAAAAGAAAGATTTTCAAGCGGTAAAATATTGTAGAACTGTGTTTAGCCTACACACACACACACACACACACAAACACACACACACACACACACACACACACACACACACATATATATATATATATATATATATATATATATATATATATATATATATATATATATGGAGCAAAAAAGCAAAAGCCTCTACACGAGTAAGAAGATCTTTTACAAAAGACATTTTACACTCGAAAACACATGCATCGAAAATTATAAACATAATCTAGCTGAAAAGCTAAGCAATTAAACGTGTGGAAATTGGCGTATGAAGGATAAAATCAAATGCTACAAACCCCATGATATGCAGCTAATACTAGCAACCCTAAAGTAAGTCTTGATAAGATAGGAGAATGGTTATTTCAAAAAATAAATAGCAAATAAAAAATAAATAACTATAGCAACAATAAATTTGTTCATCACATCGGGATCGAACCCAGATTTTTCAAATGAAAGGTTTCGGTGCTACCAACTGACCCCCAAGAATTTCCATTTGAAAGTTAAAAGTTCGATGCTGATATGAGGTAAAAATTCATTTTTATTACACGTGTGACGGTGCTGATAATTTCCCATAAAACTGATAATAATGTTAATATCCTGCAAAGGAATGACTATGTGGGCGAGAGGGACGGAAATACTGGACTTGTATCGTATGAGATTAAATACCTGTATATAATCTTAAGGATGTAATGTTATTTGATTTTACCCTAGTTGTCGGTCTTTCAATGTTGTTAGCGCAACGATCAGTCGCACGGAGTAATAAAGAATAGCAAATATTAGGAGTAGCAGCACAAGTACTGTTATTTCATTAATTTATGGACCACCTTAACTGATATACAAACCTGCTGTGAGGAAATTGCATTCCAGCACTGTTTCATTATCTCTCGCTCTTTATACGAAAGGGAAAAATTAACAACAATGAAATGTTGTGAATTTATATTCCCCAATTAACTAACCCAAAAGCTCACACACTGAGTTGAGTAAGATCTTGTTGCAAGCTCTCGCCTACACGTTATAAAGTAAGAGAGAGAGAGAGAGAGAGAGAGAGAGAGAGAGAGAGAGAGAGAGAGAGAGAGAGAGAGAGTATGCTTTCATATTTCAGCGTGGTTGTGTTAATTCTTAGTTATAAAGTACATCGATGAAAATAAAATTGCGATTTATGGCAAATACCGTCAGGATTTATTTTCAAAAGTTTAATTCCTGCGCATTCAATCTCCTTTGGAATAAGCATCCGGGGGTTTTATACAAATACGAACGCACCCAGTATATGCATTTGAATAAGTGTGAGAACTATATGAAAGCGGATGTTGAAAAAAAAATATTCCATCTGTACAGCTAAAGCAGTAAACAAGATTGTGGTAAAAGTACGATGAACGATAGAGAAAAATCACATGTAATCCACTTTCATACAAAGGAATCAGATTCAACAGCACGAGGAAACTGATGAAAAAAAAAGATTTGGATCGAAAACTGCAAGTTATCCCATTAATAACAGATGCTGGTGGGGCATAGAGTTACCGAGAACGATTTGAGATTATTAAAGTTTCCAAGAACGGAACCTTCCACTCGTTGATGCTAGAACTAAAAATTTAAGACCATTATACCGGGTAAAATGATATCAGAAACTTGTGGAAAACTCTGAATTAGACGGTTCATTCTCAACTACTTCTACGGTATTTTTGTGAAAACCAATTATAACTTGTAGAAGAAGAGCCTACACAGCGATACTATAAAATTTCACTCTGCGAAGTTTACACAGTACGGTGACTTAAACCTACAAAACAGGCGAAACTGATCTAAACTAGGACCCCTTTCAGTGAGATTTTTCTAAGAAATGACTTCGGAGTGAGTCCAAAGGGGCAGCCTTTTCACTGCAAAAGTAGGACCTTTATCCATTTCTATACAATAGTACAATACAGCATAGGACAATAGAACCTAGATGTGAAAGTTAAGATACACAGAAAACTTGTATTTTCATTTTAGTCCTTTAAAAGTCCACAGTAAGACTTGATTTTAAAAATAAAATAATTTGTGATTTTACAGTTTTTAAGAATGGCACCATTTCAAGTCACAAACAACCTGACTGAGATTACGAAGATATACTGTATATTCCCTAGCAACCCTTTTCTCTTCTCTCAAAGATACAACAAATTTCTGCAACATTTCTTTACATAACGATTAATATTTTAATAGCAAAGGAAAACGGGTTTATACCAGTGATAAAAGTATCCCTCTTTCAATTACATTAAAGTAACTGGAAGTTTTACACAGACATGTCACATCACTATGAAGTTACGATATGACCTAATTTACGCTACAATATGGTTGCATTAAAGTTTCCAAAATAAGCTTGCAAAAATTCAGAGAAATTTCCACTTACCATACGTTACCTTTATAATTATCGTGCCTATTATGCAGGGATTTTAATATAATTCCTTTGAATGTCTATTGAATAAACTAATCATTCAGTATATATATATATATATATATATATATATATATATATATATATATATATATATATATATATATATATATATATATATATATATATATATATATATATATATATATATATATATATATATATATATATATATATATATATATATATATATATATATATATATATATATATATATATATATATATATATATATATATATATATATATATAGAGAGAGAGAGAGAGAGAGAGAGTATATGACCAATTCATCCCTTGTTTTCTTTACCAGTCTGATGACAGAAGGGTGACCTCTCAGATAACCATAACAGAGGTCACTGCCATATTCAACTTCTGCCGTATCAAAAATAAACCTGGGTTTGCTGAATAATGAAGCTTCTTTAAGTACCAAAAGAACTATTTAGCCCAATCAACCAAGCACTTTCTATGTCTTTCCCCACTTCTGTTAAGCATCTCCTAAAATAAGTTCTTACGCGCATCGATTTTCTAACATTCTCTCTGCGTAACATTTTGAAAAACTAAGGGTTAATTTTTTTTTTTTGCTACATAGGTAATTTACCACGTTTATCATCCTTTGAATCGTCCTTGCCCCTCATCCACAACAGACTCTTTCATATAAATATTAATTTGTGCTTTGATCTTGAAAAGGTTTTATGTTCGCTGTCGCCTCTTCTTCAGCGATACTGAAACCGGCAAGACTTGCATTCCCACAATCAATGAGGGAAAGCGTCAAACTCAGTATCAACAGGTTAAAATAATTCTTTATATTTATAATTCACTTCTGGAATGAAGAACTCCCCGCTTCTTTTTAGCTGTTAAACACACTTTTTAAGTAGCACGTTTGCCAGCACTTCAGCAACAAATTTCACCGACATTTTACTTTCATTCAACACGCTTGACTTCAGCAGTCCCGGTCGTAGGACTGTTTCTATTACAATAAAAAAATTCAAGAACGCCTTCCATTAACACTTTTGATTTATAAACCAGTAATCAAATATTCATATACAGAATTATCTGTTTCTCTTCTTACGATTTTCCCCATCAATTTGAAATTTCTTATAATACAAATCAGACAAAATTTGGTCACTCATAGCTCTACCCCGTCTCTTGCAGTGGCACAAATAAATGTACTAAAAATATGTGGGAACAAAATAAACAGACGTTGGAGAAGTAAGCTTAATAAATTAGAGCGGGAGTGCGTGGTTATTTAGTTACTCAACATCCACTAGACTCAAAAATCCTCATGATATTGCTCTGTGGAAAGGATGAGAACGGATTTCTATTATGGATTACACCGTAGGAGGTAGTGTCAAAGCTGACAATTGTATGACACACTGTCGGCGGAATTAAAGGCTCTTTAAAACGTCAGTTGGATCACATCTGTGCTGGTTTCTGTCTTTATTTTTAGCCGTTCTCTCTGGTTTCTTCCTACTTGGCTGACTAATTCCTATCAGTTTATTTTGCACCAATATCTATTCATTATTTCTAGAATCCTAAGGAATTCTATAATCTTGTGAGACTATTTATGAATAATAATAATAATAATAATACAGTGAACTATTAAAAATGTCTTTTTATTATGAAATCTGATCCAATACTAATGCATACCAAGCATCAAAATCTGTCAAATAATCTTTAGCAGCAAAATTCGAGCGACAAAGAACAACTTGAAGAAGCGAATACCCTATCAAGGCTGGAATATACAAGAATTACTCCCCTCCCAAGTGGATCATCATCTTTTTCTAAAGAACCTCATCTCAAACTACTTTAAATGAATACACACACACACACACACACACACATATACATATATATATATATATATATATATATATATATATATATATATATATATATATATGAATAACTGCTTTTCATAAACAAAAAAGACCTAACATAATACCATATCTTACCAAGTTAGAACGCCCAATATAGAGGTAATTCGTATTCCCGTGTGTAAAGCCACTGAATGTAACAATAAAAGCGAATGGTAGGAAATAAAAATGGAAAGAAACAAGAGAACAGAGCAACAGACCCCAAAAAAGGAATCACAGGCCAAGAGGTCTCCAGGGAAGGGTTACTGCAACACTGCCTGAATCCCATTGATTTCCAGTAATTACGATATAACATCATCCCAGTTATGTGACCCCAGTTAAAGTCTTATTTTTTCTCCTCTTAAGGACGAAAGCATCCTTTTATTACTATATTTATCCAAGCTGCCAAGGTTGCCCCTCTCTCTTCTTTACTTGCGTTTCACGAAGGAGAATGTTACAAATATATCAAATTGGTAAAAGTTGCTGGAAAACGTCTTTAGCTGCATTTAAGATGGAAAGGTAATTGGGTCGATAATTTCATTTTTGTCCATAAGCATAGCATGACCTGAAGTATCACATAAACTTAAGCTCAACTCTCCAGGCGATCTATTTCATCAACCAGTTCACCTTCGTCAGGCTTCAAATCTGCGTTCAATTCCTTGTTTATTTAGTTTATTTAATCCAAGTCATAGATATTATCAATTTATAAATCTGCTCTGTCATCATATTTGTCGAGTTTGATGATTCAAGTAACTGGATTTCTACTGAGCCAACATTTGACTGAAAAACCAACATAGCTCAAGGAACAAATACGCCTTGGAAAAATTAGGCGTTTTCTTTCAGTGCCGTAAATTCTTTTCTGTCCCAACATTATGATGGCCGTACCAGGCCCAGTCTGAATATTTTCTTAGTATCTGGGATAATCTCTAACATTCCCCTTATCAATAATATTGGACCAAAGACAATTCTTCTGTTCAATGACGTCCAACTATCTCGCAACTTCACAATACCTGACAGGCCAGAGCTTCCAACATTAACTTCGTGGGGACACGTAATCCTTGGAACGCAGGATTCGGTAAGTTTCTTTCTCTATATATTCAAGTTCTGACATCTTCATTGTATTTCGGCTTTTCATGAATGTGACAATTCTCTATCTTTACGAGGTTCGTGTATCATACCTTCCATCTCCATCGGATCTGCGCTTGATAACGTACTAGATTTCCTATTTATAGACCTTGTCCACTCACATATATACCCATACTTACAAATATATATACCTAGAATACACTTAGACTCACGTTCGCGTAACAGATATTGCACGCATAAATTTTATATAAATACACAGGGGAATTCTGTTATCGGAAACCCATTCAACTGGTCTTTGCAATGAGGTATAAATAATATATCACAGGGATGTCTCGGTCAGCCTTAAATTTCACGTACCACCGAGCTCGAGCTGTAAATCACCAGCATCTTGCCATGATCTCAAGATAAAAAGGTACACCGTAGTCCAGAAAAATAACATGGATCCATTTCAAAATATTGCCAGAAAGTTTACTTTGAGAATATTTTATTTTTAATAGGTATATGAGAGAGAGAGAGAGAGAGAGAGAGAGAGAGAGAACGTCCAATTCTTTACTCTAAATTCACTTAATTGCACAACATTTCACGTCATCATTACAAATTACAGTACAGTAATATGAATATATTTTCATATTTCCCACTTTACATAAGTAACTTCATTAAATTGATTTTTTCTCCCAGATGGCGCCGATGATGGGGCCGCCTACATCGCAATATCGTTCCTTTTCCATGAAATTTTCTATGACAGTGAAGTGCAATTAACGGCAATGGGCGTAAAAATAGAAGCCCTCCCTCCTGGTGTGGCGTCACGGCCTTATGATCTCGGCAGACTAAGGGGCAATGACTCAGAATTCTCGCCTCGTAAAATGAAGTTCAGTGCCGCCGCGCCCATTCCTGGAGACCCATTTCATTTGCGTCAGTAAACCATGAGGTAATTAGCTTCTAGTCCAAAGAGTTATGAGAGAGAGAGAGAGAGAGAGAGAGAGAGAGAGAGAGAGAGAGAGAGAGAGAGAGACAGAGAAATTTTGCTGGGAGGCTAAGCTATGGCAGTTTCACCGTACAGCTCAGGCGACATGAATACTTTAATCTTTCCTACAAGTTACATCCAGTATGTGTGATTGTTTGATATCACGGTTTCTTTTGAATGAACAGCCTTCTAAGCACAAGGTGTTTTTTTTATGTCAACACTGACAGACTCCACGATATTAGCTGAATACTGCCTTTTGAACAAGTAATCCAGTTTTTCACAAACTTATCTAAAACTAGGAAATATAAGAACCAAAGGTTTCATGATTTCGCTAAGGCTTTTGAAAGGGCTAACGTTTATGCTTGAAATCTTAGAAAAGGAGGCCTTCTTACTTTAAAACACGATGGTTTTGTCATAATTTCATTATATATATTTTTAGAGCAGCTGACAGATTGATTGGTTATTCTATTTGCTCCCCTTCGTCACGTTGTCATTTATTAATTTAAATTCTCTTTTCCTTTTTTATCCAGTGGATTTTTTCCTTGGTAACTTAAAAAGGATGTCTTTTTTACTTGTTCATAAGGACGAGTGTTCTTTTAATAATAATAATAATAATAATAATAATAATAATAATAATAATAATAATAATAATAATAATAATAATACTCAGAGTAGCATGAGTTTTGAAATGGAGAAACAAATCCACAGTTATGTATATGACATATTTAAAAATAAAATTCTAAAGAGAGCTTTCGGGAATCTGTTCGATTCCCCTTGAAAGGAATCGAACAGATTGCCGAAAGCTCTCAGAAGACATTTATTAATAAATATAGGTAACCATACATAACTGTGAATTTGTTTCTCCAATAATAATAATAATAATAATAATAATAATAATAATAAGGAATGGTGCCGTCTACACTTTTCTCACAAGTGAAGAGGAGAACCGGTTCTTGCTCAAAGGTTTGCCTGTAGTCTGTCAAATACCCTAAGATCACTTATTCGCCGCACACTGGCGATCTTAGAGTATCTGCCACACTATAACAGCTATGGTTTTTGGCCCGTGTTGGGCTAAGGCTCAGAGACATAGGAAGCACTGTTACTTGGGCTTCGTTGGGTATCTACTGTTCATCATCGCCATCCACCAGCATTCCTAAACACGACCTTCCCTTCTGTCTTTCAGTTTCACACCTAATCATCTAAGTTTTCCCTTTCCCTAAACTATTCTTGCCCTAATCACACCACTCACAGGTTTCATTCGTTCTTCTCGACCTTCTAAAACAATATATGTGCAGAACAGTATACGCATTCACTGTACTTGTGCATTCACAAAGACACATTAAGATGTGCATAGCAGTCGAGGATTTTAACGCTCAGGTAAAATACCAAACATTCCTTTTGAGCTGAATATAGGACAAAAGTTGCACGCAATCGGGGGAAAATTGCGTTCCAGAAATAGCTGCACTGGCATGCTCAAACTTAGATCTAATTTATTCTTGGATCGGAATGGCACAAATAATTTCGATCTCCCTACAAGAGTGATGCCTGAGGATGAATGACAACTAGACAACAGAGGATCTTCCCGTAATTTAAATTCAGCTTCAAGTTTGATGAAAATCAAACATATTGAATGGTATATAGGCTATATTCCTTACAGGTACCACTTTATTTTGACGATTATCACTCTTCTCGGCCGAAAATCCTCCTCCAACAATAAACAATATCCAGATCAAATTGTCCTTTCCAAATTTTGTAACCATGGCAAGCATTACTGATGAGGAAGACAAAAGTTCCTTTTTAATCAACTTTAAAACGACAGGCATGTACGTCAAAAAATTCTAGAATCCAGATCATTACTGAACTATATCACGTGACCAACGACCGAAAAATGTTTTCGCAAGCAATTTGTTAATAAAAAAGTAAGCACTTGGGGGTCCATAGTCATTATTATTTCGTGTTTTCTCTTTTACTGCATTTCATTAACGATAATATATCCCCGTAACGGTTTATAATATCTATTCGAGTAATTGACAATTGAGCACATGCAAGTGTTATTTTATTTAGAATTTAATTTTCATTATCTAGTAATTTATTCGTCTCCAGATTTATGAATAATAATGTGAAACAAAATAACCTTCAATAATTAAAGACATAAAGAAGCCCTTTAAATATGAAAACCTAACATCTGTGGACAGACAAGAACCACTTGATTACTTTAGCAATAGAACACCCATTATGCAATGACAATAAACTTAAGGAAAGATAATAATCAGCGGCTTTCGTTCATAAAGGTTTAAAACTACTATGGGCGTTGTAAGCAAGCACATAAAAGAAAACAAATGCAGATTACAGGTGGGCTGAAAAGGAGCGATCAAACACTTGTATGTACTGCAGTTCCCTATAATTCCTACGCATAATCTCGATAACTGAGAAGACGATTACTTCCAAGTGTGTGTCTGCTCAAACTGCTTTGGTCAATGCTTCGTCTGCTCCCACTAAATTATTCTTTTGTCTGCCTACAACAGGGGTTTCCAACCTGGGGTACATGTAATCCCAGTGGTACATTTGCATTCTTCAGGGGCTGCGTTGGATCTGAAAGAATAGCCAGTACTGCGCAATACATGATGCAATCCACATTGAGACTGCACAACATCGTGTCTTTTTTTTTTTTTAATTTCCTCATTTTAGCAAGCAAAGCTTTTACTTAAGTTATACTAAGAGCAGGGTGAATGCCATTTGTTTTTCACTATTATGGACCTTCCCGCGGCTGTAATCTGTGCGTACCGGTACCGAGCCTGAAAAGATGGAGTCTACACACACAAAGATTTCATAATAATATTATATCACAATATCAATTTGTTTTTCTTTTTCACCCTCAATCTTTAGGGGTACCAATTTACCTATAAAAATGCCCAAGGGGTAAAGATGAACAAAAAGGTTGGGAACCCTTGGTCTACGAGGTGAACCTTCCATTACCTAAGAATGATGGGCATTTCTTATTTGCTTTCGTATTACCAGCGATATGGTCAAGCATAGCGTATGCAGGATTAAAGTATGGATTCAAATTCTCAGTAGTTTTAATGATGTAAACAGAAGAACATCAAAAACAATTTACTACCTCTCCCAGCTTGAAAGCAGCTAAAATTAAAATAAAATCTTGTAAGGTTGTTCAACTTTAATTTTCTAAGTTAATTCCCTTACAATCTCTCCTTTGTTTGTAACTCAGTGAACCCCTAGTCTGGTAATTAACTTCATTTTTCTGAAGTTAATTGACAGCTGGTTCAGTAAACGGTACATTCTGACATGAAACAAACTAAATCGTTTTATATAAATTAACCTCAAAATCCGAAGGAATCATGAATTAAGACTAAAAGCCACCTAAATTTGAAAAAAAAAAACTCACTCAATCCAAATTCTCCAATATATGATGGATGTTATCAATTTCATGGCTGAGCCCACTGTTCTTCACGTGGGAATAATCAAGCATTTCCCCAACTGCAAGTGATTAACCCCATAAGCCTTGTTCAGTTCACAAGACCTTAGCATTCAAGATTGCAACATGGACTTTGTACTCCTATTATTAGTAAAGTATTACACTTCTGATAATTAGCCAATTACTGAGATAAAAAAAAGAATTCTAGATTGAAAATACACTTCTATGTTCTTAGTTGGAGTAAAAGCTGTTTTAAAATTACTCTTGGGCTAATCACTTCGACAACTTTGAGAAGTACTGACCTAGTCAACGGAATGTGGATAATCTTGAAATATTTCCTTTACAAAGTCTTGAATGAAAACGCGATTTTGTTCAAGACAGAAAACTCTTGGAATGAGATGATTACACCTGGTTTTATACCCTTCAAAGACAATTTCGATAAATCATATAAAAGATAATTAAACAGTTGGATCTCTCTCTCTCTCTCTCTCTCTCAACTTCATTTCATGGATGGACGCTTAGCTGGGATTCAAAAGGTTTCTATTATCTCCAGATTGTCTTTAATTTCTTTTTCAAGACGAGCAAACTTCACTTTCTTTAAAAATATGTTGCGTCAGTAATCTTTAAAGTAAATGACTAAAAAAGACAGAAAGAGAGAAAACTGTAATTTATTCAACAATTGGACCATCATTTTCTTTACTGTCATCAAGTATCTATAGTTACATAAAGCATGAAGTCATCTAGTTTCTCCCATAACAGAAAATAAAACATAATAAATAAATACTAAACTTGAAAATACTCTTGGTGTAAAGGTAACTGAACTCCCTGTCAAGCTGTAATTATACATCATCATGCATGCAGGAATTTCATTAGTCTTATGAAATAAAGCCTCCATATATATGCAGACAATAATATCATAGATTCCTAGGTAAATTATTAATGGGATGTTCTGATTTACTGAAATACATTTCACATATAAAAGCAAAATTCAGTTTTTCCTAAAGAAGGGAGCAAAACTGCTAAATTACTACAAAAAGAAAACGGCACTTACCCTGGATAGCTTGCGTTCCTCCCTCCTCAGCCTCTCGGGTAGTTCCAGGGTCTTGTTGTGGAGGGAAGTCCAAAGCTTGGATCTCCTCAGACTGAGGCTCAAGCCCTTCCTATCCTTATTAATAGCCTTCTTGGTCTTCTCGACCGCCCCTCCTCCTTTGATGGAATTCTTAGCAGCATCCTTTGCGACGTTCTTCTCCACAGTCTTTGAGGAGTCCATGTTTGTGGTCTTCAATCGGGCCAGGTCATTGTAGTGCTGAACCTGGGTCAGTTCGCATGACCCCGTGGCATCAGAGGTCAGGTCGTTGAAGATCTTTGTGGTGGTCGCCGTGGTGGTGGTAGGCGAAGAGGGTCGCTTGACTAAAACGGCTGTTGCAAGGGGGAGGGTGAGGACACTGGCAGAAGGTATTTCTTGATTAATATATTGAGCTCTCGAAAACTAACTACACTTAGGTTTGCAGGATGGTTATTAAAGAAGAGGTTCTACCTGCTATCCCTCGTCTCTAGTTGACTTGAAGACTGAAGAAAGAGTTTATTAAGTGCGTACAAAAGACAAGACAGAAAGTCTAATCCCTGAGAATTTCAACGGTCTAAACAACACTAGTCAACAGAACTAACTACGGTTTCTATACTTATTTTTTATCTTCTTAGCGTCATTTCATTTTCTGTTGTTTCAGAAACACTTTATTCCTATCTCTCACTGTCGTTTCCTCGTGTCCTTCTTCTTCTGATTATATTGACATTAATTTGTTCACGCCTCTGACTCTCCATCACTTGAGTTCAACATGGTATGATTCCAGTTTTGTGGCGGGCAAAGAAAACGAGGCATTACTATCACTACGGTGACTACTCTAAAGGTTCCTTCTCCGTCTCTTCACATCAACATTTCTTAGTCACACTAGTCGTTTCCGGCGAAAGAATTCTGCGAAGTAAAAGTAATTTCTGTTACTTGTTGAATAAAGGCTTAGCAGAAAAAAAAATCAACAAAATCTTTCAATATCGTGTAAAAATAAAGCCATCTCTTATGAGGTGGGTTGGGGTATAAGTACCGTATCGTAGGTGGTGGCTAAGAAAAATAAACAAATAAAAAATCTCCCCTATGCTTTTGTGAATTTTTTCCCTCGCAGACATCTTACTTTTTTTTTTTAGCTTTCCCTAGTACATGCACTTTATCAACAACTATTCTAATTTTGCGTTTAATGGAGATAAAACTGAAAGCAAATACCAACAAGATTATTATTTCAAGAACAAATGTTCACTCAAATTTGCACAAACGAAGGAGGAATGGAAGTGGATGATTCACATCGTTAACTAAAAAATGTATAGAATGGAATCAAGGGTGAGGCTGTAGGGAGTTATTGTTGAAACATGACTTTTAAAAGGACTAAAATGGTGTTGAACGTATATAAAAGGCAAAAATGGAATCTATAAAACTGAAGTGGACATAAATCAAACAAGTGGAATGGAATGGAATATAGAACTTATGCCAAAGGGCAAGGACTGGGACCCACGAGGTCATTCAGCGCTGAAAGGGAAGTTGAGAGTAGAAAGGCTTGAAAGGTGCAACAGGAGAAAACCTCGCAGCTGCACTATGAAACAAGTGTTAGAAGAGGTTGGATAGCAAGAGGGAAGACAGAATATGAATGGAGGTACGGTAAAAGGAATGAAAGGGGTTGCAGCTAGGGGCCGAAGGGAGGCTGCAAAGAACCTTAAGTAATGCCTACAGTACAATGAGTTAATGCACTGACGGCACTACCCTCCTACGGGGAAATTTAACGAGTGGAGGAGGAAGAACTGAAAGGTTTAGAAAAGAAGATATACGAAGGCGTAGCAGAAAAGTTGGCCTCGATACATAGACGAACCATAGTATGCAAAGATGATGAGAAAACCAAGAAGAAAAATGGTATAAAAATGATTTATCTGATGTTGTTGACAAAGGAGAAGGATAGAAATGAAGCTCTTGAAAGAGGGAGTGAACGAGAAGAGTCTGGGTCTTGGATACCTAAAGGGTTTTATGTGTGCGAGGAATCTGAATGGTGTACCAAGTGTAATGTTGTGCTGACTTGCTGATGATAACTTTTAAGAAGTGACATAAATTAATGGAAGGTTTTTAGCAAAAGAGTTACAACAGTGATAAACGAACCATCAATCCTGTTGCTATTTCCTATAGAAAACACTCTTCAGCCAAATAGTTACGTTTTTTACCTTACACTGACACTACTTCTAATAAAAATAATGATGATAATAAAATTAGTACCCTGACGAACTACTGTTACCGGCACTTCAATTAACATTGTTGAAAAAAAAATGAAGGGACGAGATATCGATTGGACGACACAAGAGACGTGGGCCAGGTTGACAGGACAAGATTGATTTGGGCATCACCAATTAACAGACTTAAATTAATTACAGAGTTTTTCTTATTCAACCCATCCGTCACTAGAGTCACTGCGTCTCAGTTGTCAATCGAATATTATCGTCGTGTAACACCCTAATTGACTCCAAGTCTTTTTAACAAGGATTTTCTAGAGAGAGAGAGAGAGAGAGAGAGAGAGAGAGAAATTTTTCCTTATCCTCTGCCATTCCTTGATTACTTCCCAATAATTCAGTTATAAGCTGTTAATCACCAGTCCGCCTCTCTCTCTCTCTCTCTCTCTCTCATGCAGATAACTGAGGGCGTGTCTTTATTTGACAAACTTTTATTTTGTCTTTTCCATGTACTGAAAATTTTGGTTATGGTGTAAAACCTGGGAAGTATTTCTACTTTCCACAACTGAAAATAGCATAGATTAAAGCAATGGCTGCTTTAATTTTAATGATAAAAGCTTATAGGGTAATTAAATATCTATGAAAAGTATCGATGGAAATCTGGAGCGTAAATTCTTCAAAATAACATCTTTCCACCCCTTTACCATAAAAACGTTGAGAAAATTAATTTTAAATATTTCTGACAGATGGAATAGTTGTCTATTCAGAATGTATTCAAATGAACCGATAAAATTATAAATTCAAAATGGTATGTATGTATGTACGATATATGTGCATATATATATGTGTATACATACATATATATATATATATATATATATATATATATATATATATATATATATATATATATATATATATATATATATATATATATATATATATATATATATACCTTTTTTCCCCTTGGAAGGGGTGACTCCAGAAGGTGTTCAACTTTCGTTGCATTCAAGTTGCGAACCACATGACCTTCTCTACTCTGGCTGCAACCGACCTCCCAAAGGAAACGTGGGAAAATTAACATTACAAGCGTCCAAACCACGAAATACAGATGCATCACTATCACATAAATAAAATCTTAGAAAAACGCTTGAAAACACAAATGCTGCGTAGAATGACAGGCACAACACGTTAAAGTAACACATAAAGTTTCTTGAGGATTAGGAAAGTGAATGAACACTAAGGGACACCTTCTGACAGAGGACGTGACGAAGATTACGAATTTTGAATGAGTCCGACAGGAGAAGGATTTTGGGGAAGACGTTCGGAGTTTCTGGGGAGCATATTTTGAATGGTAAGAAGGACACAGTTTCAATCATTTAGGTAATGGATGAAGCTTCTTTAATAATAATAACAATTATCATAAATTTGGCTGTTCTAGATATCATTACATCAGTCATGAAAAATAATTCTGCAGGGCGATGATGAGAGTGATATTCTAGAAGAAAATAAAACAAAACTCATGTGACACAATGTTAAATGGACGTGCTCCATATGAAAACTGAAGCCAGGAGAAGTTAAATCTCCGCATGAATTTGGAAATTCCGACAGCAACTTGAAGTCCAAAGGGAATTACCGGGCGGAAATCTAAATAGATGAACAAAGTGGCGAGAGAAGTCCCTGGGTTTAGTGTGACCTAGATAAGACATGCCGGACCCCAACCCCCTCCCTTCCACCCCCCTTGGTGCTGGAATGCGATTATGCTTGGAAATGGGTAGGTGGCGAGGGGGGAGCGGGTGTTACAGAGAGCAAACATGCACCTTAATGCGAGAACAACTCAGGATCTCGCTAGATCTTGGTCATGAGACGCGTAGGATATGTAGTCTATATTTCAGGCAATTAACTCGCACGGCTAACAGGAGATGAAAACGCCGATTTACACGCTGCTATTCACATCTGAGCTGTCTTGATTAATCAGATTGCAGGGACCGTGAACGCTAAATAGAGCCCACTCACGGACTTCAACTGAACACGATGAAGAATCAATGCGCCGGTTGCTAATTAATAGGCGACTGGGTGACTTTTCAAATATTAAAGGATTCATACGTATTTTGAATAATAATCTCTCTGGCTCGTTCCCTGACTCATTCCGTAATTTCAAGAGGAGCATCAATGAATATTATAATCAATCAAATATCGGTTTAAGTATCAAAGTTGTAACTTTTTTTACATCTTACAAATTATGACGGCGATCTTTAGTCTTTAGGATCTCTCTCAGGATATATAAAAACTCGCGGGGAGAATATTTCATCCCCCCCTACCATTTGATAAAAATCCTCCGCTTGTTAACCCTTCATACAACCACCTCTATCAACTTTTATAATCATTTCAACAAGTACATTATAATCTATAACTTTAAAGAACTTTAAGTTAACAATTTATATGCTGTAACAAAGAGCAATAGCATTACGTCAGATCGGTAATGAAAGTTGTCCGTTCGTTAGCAAAAATACTGTCTAGCCAACCAAGCCTCCACCGCATAGAATGCCCGTATTTGAAAACAGAGAATTGTATAACGTTACACATGTGAAAATATCTACTTAGCATGTAAAAACAAATACATATACAGGCTACATGACTAACCGCAGTTGAGTTTAGGGAACTGAAAATACCGGAGAGCGTTACGCAACTTTATAAAGTAGCATATTAGACCCTATATCAAACTTATGAAAATCAACATTGACTGACACCGTTTGGAAGACAATTCCAGAGTTTCAGAGTAAAAACACTGGGCGACATGACATCATGCCACCTAACCAAAATGTAAATGGTGATGCCATGGCAAACTCTAGAGGCACGCATGAGCTAAATGAGAGAGTGGCGTTTCACTAATCAGAAGAAGGGTGTGGAAGATGGCTAAGCAAAGACCTTGCAAAGATGGTAGGAACCACAATAATCATTATTGGAAAAAGCAAATCCCAATCAAACACTACTTTTTTAATTCCAAATACACATATCTCCAGTCAGTTACGTAATTCGCTGCACGGGAATTTGTAGAAATATGTGAGATGATAAAATCAAACCATTAATAGCAAAGGGTTAAATGAAATCATATTGATATGCGAGCAGCTGGGAGTGTAATGTCTTCAACTGAAACAATTTTTCTAATAGGTGAAAACAGTATGAGTTCCGCTGCAGTAATCCTGCTTCTGGCCATTACGTGTTGCACCAACTATGGATAAAAACGCATAAAGGTGAAAGATATCGATGGTAGGAAATTACTATATAGCTAAACGGCTGCAACTTCTAAACATCATTAAATCTTATGGAGAGACTCAATAAAGTTGGCAATGTGTTTTAATAAGTGTTAGTATTATAACTTTATTCCCGAGGCATCGAGGTACTAGATGGGTTAATCTGTAATTATCTTAGAGTTTGCGTGGTAACATACACACACACTCTCATAATAATATATATATATATATATATATATATATATATATATATATATATATATATATATATATGTATGTATGTATGTATGCGTTCTCACTACAATGAAGGTGTATATGAAAAATACTTGATTATAGTAGCAATAATAAACATACAAAAATGAGCATGCACTAATTAACTGTCTTCAGTCACTTCATTTTTGTATCAATACCTCATCTATACATTCCCCTGCATTACAATTTGCCATCAAAATAAGTCGTCATCCATTTATTGCGTCGTTTAATCTTTGTCCACTTTTGCGTCCTCACCCAAGAGGAAACCTGTGCAGTCAGATCATCCAACTTTAATTCATGCGGTTGGAGTTTGACCTTGCCTTGGGACTTCGGTTCATTATTTAAGGCACGATTCGTTCTAACTATTTTCTCTCAATATCCTTCGCTTTAGAAGAGAGAGAGAGAGAGAGAGAGAGAGAGAGAGAGAGAGAGAGAGAGAGAGAGAGAATGTCTCAGTATAATTTCAGTGCAGGTATACTAACCTTGAAAATGCTGCTCGCGTTAAAATGTCTCAGCATTATTTCTGCAAATTATTCATTCGCAAGCCTCTCAAACTTTTATTTATGAAATAAGTGAAATAAGGCACATCCATTTATTCACACACACGCACACACACACACACACACACATATATATATATATATATATAAATATATTATATAGTTACTATGCATTTAGCCCCAGTGGATGCATTTAAACATTTCAAACATAAGGATTCTCTGACTTTTATGACCTCATCCATCTAAAAATCGAGTATCCAAGTTCAACTACTTACTTTTTCCCATTTAAACCATCAAATGTTTCCCCAAACCCTTTCTCTAAATACTTCAAAGCATAATGTTCAACGTTTTCATTGCCCATACTTTAATCGAGGATAAATATTTCTTCTTTAATCCTCCTTCATTTTTTTGCAGCCATCATAATTTCGCAGTTATTGCTTCAAGAATTTGCACTTTTCTTCTTCCATGCGGTTCAGCAATCATAATGATCTTCATAACATGATATTTAGTTCAACAGAATACCAAGAGCTTAGATTTTCTGCCATCTTTGGTCCCTTCGCTTTCCTGCACGAATGCTGGTGTTTTGATTTACATCCTGCATGTGTGTTGTGCATCAATTTTTCCTCTCCACATTTATTATTCTGAACTTCTCTTACTTACCTTTTTCTTTTTGATTGTTTTCTTTGTAAAAATGTCAGGTAACCATCAGTCCTAGGTATTTCCCTTCAATCTTGCAGTCAGTACAGAATCTTTTCAATACAAAATATTTTAAACCAGATTATAATCCTGTATCCCGTCTTTTTCATTCCACCATTCAAAGCCCACCTAGACAGGTTTATGTGCTACTTTATTAAATTCTCCGTGAGTGTAATTCTTTCGCACTGAAGTTCAAGAAAAATCATCTTTCGCGCTGAAGTTCAAGAAAAATCACCAAGAAAAAAAATCTGAAAAGTTTCAACTTGCCATGCAAACCAACACGTGCCACTTTTATTCTCACAAGCATAAAACCAGCAAAATTAAAATTCTCCTCACTGGAAAATCTTTTACCCTAACTAACACTAAATAAAAAAAAAAAGGTCACTTGACTTTTCCTTTGTCTAAGCGTTGCTGCTTTTCTCCAGGGATAAAGATTTATATATAACAGGTCATTTTATTCTTCTCACACAATTGATGATTCACAAACACACACACAAACACAAAAATCATCATCTCTAACTCCGACTCATTAAAATTTCTTTCATCAACGTCTTTCCTGTGTTTTATCTTCCACTAATCTCCATAGTTCTCATCCAAGTAGGTTTGGGTCTTCTAACTGCTGTGATGGCCACTGGACGACTCCAGCTGACACCATGTCAAAACATACTCCCAAGGGTTGTGCGAAGGACATGGCCAAGCAATCTACATCACTCCTTTATCATTGCCTAATTTACATAAGGAACTCCAGTAATTTCTCTTATGGTAACATTCTTAACTATGCTATCATCTGCTTCCTGACATTGTTATCAAAGTTTTATTCTCAAATCGATATATACTTGTATATACTGTCATACAATGATTACTGTGTCTTTATAACAATACAGATCATACTAGACTTATCTATAATCTTACTTGCGCATTTGATTTGATCAAATCTTATTCAACCTGTCTCTCCATTGTTTGATTTACTTTTTTAGTCTTTCATTGAATTCAAAACCTAGAGACCTGTACTGGACATATTTCACACATCTGAAAGTTTCATCCTCATTAATCCTTCTTCCATAACATTGCTGATGATGAGCGAGTCCTCACTGATTACCTGCTCCTCCTCAGACGTGTTTTCCAGAATTTCAAATCTATTTCAACATTCAGTTGCATAAGCCTCTGTATGTTCATCATCAATAATCTTTATTGTTTTACACCTAGAGACTGTCAAACTGCATCCCATTTTCGTCTGCTGACTCTCCCATTCCTTTGCATTTACCCTCAACCATATCTCACTCTTCCTACCAACTTTCAGCATTCATATCACCAGCAACACTTCTCATATCTCATTCTAGTATTTCATCAATAACATTCTGCAGTGTTATATAAAATTAACACTTTTTTTAGCAGAATTCTTTCGTTTGTGCATAGCGCGCTATAATACTCATACAGCACTGTTTCTATTTGAACTCTTTTTAACCGTGGTTCAAAAAACTGATTTGGGTGTCAAATCAATATCTCTTGAATTAGTTTCCTACCTGTTCTTTCTTTCCCAGTAAGCTCAGAATTCAGGGTCATTTCTAAATTGTGCCTATCCATTAACGTGACAGAAAAACCCCTTACGAATAAGCATAAAGCATAAAAACTACAACTATAACATTTCACAATTCAAAAATACAGAACAATAATCCAAAACACCTTAGCAGGGGAATTTTGATTTTGTACTTAGAAATTTCTCGTTTTTTTTTTTGCCGAAGGTAATTTTTAATAAAAACTGGCCCATGAATTAAAATTAAAATCAGAGGTTAAATAGCCGGATCAATTTGAAATCTAAGTGCTAATTCTGCAACAGTTTGCAATAAGTTTCAAGTAACTTTGATACCTAAAAGCATTTAAGGTTGTTCCACATTAATCTGATGTTGAAAGTCTGTGAAAAGCCCAGTTCTGCTTCATAAATGCATAACTTGGGTTGTTTCTCCTATTATTTATAACTTTGATTTGGAAGGCAATCACAGCTAAGATCCTTGGCTAAGTCAGATTTATGGAAATTATCTGACTCTAAGGTGGTCGAAATTTTCGTCACAAATATAGTGAAAAGGCCCTCGAGAGGCCTAACGTGATATTATCACATATGACAAACATCAATTGCTGCAAAAAATATAACTGACAAAACAAATCGAAAAGGCCGCTCACTCCTTTACAGTTTTATGAGGTCGAAATATTGTTTGATATTGAGTGTTTTTTACAAGAACTCCTCAATCTCCATATCTTCTTGTGTGGAAGTCACAAAACTGAGGCCAAGTTTGTTTTATCATCTTTCCTGCCACTCACAGCGAAAGTGTAATTACTAACACTTTCCAGGATTTGCTAAACCATTTTACCTGCAACTACACTAGACGAATTTGTCTCGTCCTCTACAGCATAAAAAATAAGATTTTTGTTTTAGATTATCATGATTTAGAATATAAAGATTGTTGGCGAGCTAAGCAAAAACAAACAGATACATACACACACTATATATATATACATATATATATATATATATATATATATATATATATATATATATATATATATATATATATATTATATATATATATGTATGTATAAATATTTTATATATATATACATACATTTATACATGCATACACACACACACATATATGTGTGTGCGTGTTTCTTACTTATCTCACCCATAATCTATATATTCTAGATCATGATAATAAAAAAAATAAATCTTAAGGAAAAATTGTCCACAGAACAAAAGAACGAGCAGCAAGGTTTCCACGTACGCTACGTCGACAGATTTCCAGAGCAAAAGTCAAGCGAAGTACCGGTAACTGAAATATTCACTGTCACTCAACATTAGTCTTAACACTACCTCCACTTTGCAATAACATTAAGAATTAAAATACATCAAAAGACATCTGTCTTGGATATTTTTATACAAAACTTTCCTTAACCTCTTCAGCGCCGAAAAAGATGAACCGAAAAAAAAAAAAAAAAAAAAAAAAAAAGCAGCCAGAGTACAAAAGCCAAATGAATGAATAAAAGTATTGAATCCCACCCCATCGTTAACGCAGCCCCAGAGATAATTAGCCTTTTCAGGTTTAACTCAGTCCCCCATCATTAAACTCATTTTATCGAAGAGTCACTCCGAATTGAGGTGTAATTTTGAGCTCTACCTTTCCCTCGTACGCTCATTAAACATGGCTCATATAGATTTAATGATCTCGGACCAATCATTACCTTGGATTAGGTCTTGTAATTAACTTACTTATTCATTCCTGTTACTTCACAAGATGTGCCATACATACATTACAGTACCTACACATTATATATATATATATGTATATATATATATAAAAATATATATATATATATATATATATATATATATATATATATATATATATATATATATATACACATATGTACATAAACTCTCTCTCTCTCTTATACACACAATACGGTAAACTTACAATGACGACTGCGTAACTCCTGTATAGCAGCATAACATTACTTTGTATACTAGGGAAGGTGTATTTACAGCTTAATCAAAGCTGTAAACACACCTTCCCAGAGATAAAAGAAATAAAAGAGATAAGCCAAGTATGAGGGTAACTGGATAAAGTGTTTGTTAAGAAAAAGCTATGAAAAAAAGTTTGAAAGGGAAAAAGCTGTAGATAAATGTATAACATATGTTTCGCATTCACTTATGAGAGAGAGAGAGAGAGAGAGAGAGAGAGAGAGAGAGAGAGAGAGAGAGAGAGAGAGAGAGAGAGAGAGAGAGTAATTATAAAAACGCGTAAACACACAACAGCACATGTAATTTGACCATTATAGAGCCACAAATAAAGTTACATTACAGTTTAATACAAGCAAACAAATGAAAACAGATGCCTTCTGTCCAAATATGCGGTCAAGACAATGCGGGAGAGGCGTCCACAGCCAGAGAGAGAGAGAGAGAGAGAGAGAGAGAGAGAGAGAGAGAGAGAGAGAGAGAGAGAGAGAGAGAGGAGGCCCTAAGTGGCAGCCATTGTGCAAGTAATGAAATTACAATCGAAACAGACCGAGCTAAACCCTTGGCAATGACGTCATCGAATAGCTCTTGCCCTGGCCTCTGAGTTATCTTTAGGCACAGGTATATATATCCGGATGTGCTCTGAGACAGGAAATTTGGAGAGTAAAATATTCATTCGCTTGTCGTGGGGGCAAAGTTTTCATGGCAAGAATGTGTGCAGTAGGAAGCTGATGCTCTCTCTCTCTCTCTCTCTCTCTCTCTCTCTCTCTCTCTCTCTCTCTCTCTCTCTCTCTTCTACAAATCAGTATTGAAATTGTTTCCTAAAAAAAACATAAATTTCCTTTTGTTTTTAGTCACTATTAATCACGCATTAGCCCACAATAGTTTGAAAAGGTATCGCTGCATCAGAATGTGTATGCCCCGACAAATCACAATAAAATTTCCATTAATGAACAAAAAAAGACCTTTCTCCATTACAACCCAATCCATTTTTTATTCAGAAAAAGGTCTCTGGAATTTCACTTTCATATCTCGCACTTTCCAGGTACCTTCCAACCAGGAAGAACGCTGCAGATGATCGAGCAAGCTGTAGGATCTATCTCCTTCGACAATACAATGTGACGAATTCGTAGAAGTCAGCGAGGCCCTAGCTGAAAAGAAAGAAAGAAAAAAAGATTATTATCAAACATGAAAACTAAACTTGGTGTTAAAGCTGTGAAATTTTAAGTGAATTCATATGTGAGTGGTTGGATGGGTGTGTGGCTGTGTGGTAGAAGATAAGGTCCTTGTTTGTGTGAGGAGGGAGCAGTATACATACATACTATAATGCTTGATCTTAAGAATATGGAGTACCTGACATGTTAAATTAACAATATTCTATATATGTATATATATATATATATATATATATAAAATATATATATATATATTCCATTAAAAGTTTACAGCATCAGAAAAACAATTAAAATTATTCTATTATGAAATTAAACAAGAAAATATAACACTACAACGTGGTTCTTGCAGGCTATCAATTTCAGATTTGTTAAATATACTACACACAAAACTCACACACACAACAACAATATATATATATATATATATATATATATATATATATATATATATATATATATATATATATAATTAAAGTAAATACTGCACGAAATTTAGGTATTGTTCGTAAGGCCTGGTATATTTAGAACAAAATGATAGAATCATTGCAACCTGTTTTAGGTCATTTGTGCTCCCTTTACTAGAATAGAGCGGTTCGTGGTGGTAGTTTCTGTTCCCTAACAGTAGCAGTTATAACTTGGATCATCAACGGATGATCTCTTGTTTGTCACTTTTTCATACGTTGTATTTTAACAGAGATCTTTCACATTCACTGTATTTTAACAGAAATCTTTCACATTCACATTAATACCTATTCCCCTTTACCTGCCAAGAGTAACCAGATTAGCTAAACAGCAGCACCAATATGCAGTAAATGTGCCTCGCTGTCGAACTTCTCAGTTCCAGAGGTCCTTTATTCCTCACACCGTTGGACTGTGGAACAGCCTCCCAGAGGATGTTGTGCAACTGGAACTTCTGAAGTTCAAGCGAGGATGCAATGCGTTACTACCCTATAACTCTTCTCCTTGCATTTTAATACATTCTTATCTATTTATTATTTTTTTTTTAATAAGTGAGATCTCTTCTTTCCGTATTTCCCTTTACCTCCTCTTACTTCTTCCTAATGAACACCATAGTCTTTGAAAGCTTCAATTTGAAGTCAATGGCCCCTGTGGGCTTGTTCAATATGAATTGGTTTCATCATCTGAATAATATACATATATATATATATATATATATATATATATATATATATATATATATATATGTATATATATATATATATATATATATATATATATATATATATATATATATATGTGTGTGTGTGTGTGTGTGTGTGTGTGTGTGTGTGTGGGCGCGTTTACAAAAGTCTGAGTCTATTAAACACGTATAATTGGTGATAAAATCAGTTCAGAGAATCAACATCATTTCGAAAATGGAATCACGTCCTTGGGTTTTCAAACCACTCTTCCATTTCTTGTCGAGTATTCAAAATTAACTATTATTTACTTTTAAAAAGAAAAGCGACGAGAAAGATATCTTTTTATCTTTGTTATCTCTTTTTGTTTGTACACAAAGTTGTACATCTGTATTTTATTACTCCTACGCGAGCGCGCGCGCGTACGAGAGAGAGAGAGAGAGAGAGAGAGAGAGAGAGAGAGAGAGAGAGAGAGAGAGAGAGAGAGAGAGGATCGAACCCATAAATCAGGAACAAGAAATGTAAAAGTCCCACAGCAGCATCTGTCAACATATATCATGCGCTGGAGCGTGGTTGGGTTGGATAATTATGATAACATTCCCCATCTCTGCCGCCCAGGGAAGGGTGAAACCGAAATTTATATACGTTAAGAAGTGAATATCAAGTACCACTGGGTTAATCCTTTAAATAATAATAATAATAATAATAATAATAACAATAATAATAATAATAATAATAATAATAATAATAATAATGATATTAATAATCATTATTATTATTATTATTATTATTATTATTATTATTATTGTTGCTGTTGTTGTTTAAAAATCAAGCTGCAACCCTAGTTGGAGACTCCTACAAGCCCATGGTTCCAATATGGGACTAGCATAGCAAAGAAATAAAAACAGAATAGTAGAGAAACAGCAGCGAAATACAAACAAAACATAAAAATCACAAAATGTAAATAAGATGAACAACAACAAAAATATGAAGTCCAACTCATGTCCATCTGGTCAAAAAAAGCAATTTTTATAGACGTTAATCTTCACTTTAAATCAGCAGACATTTCCTGTGTTCATGCCAGCTGGCATTTTACTTTTCACAGAAATAATCCCATATAATAGAGCAAACCATTATTCTCCATTTACTTTCATTCTTTTACAGAAAAATAACACAGTGTTTTCACAAAAAATCTTGCAAATACCCGGTAGGCTAAGCCCCTTAAGACAGTCGTGTATAGGTCTCTCTCTCTCTCTCTCTCTCTCTCTCTCTCTCTCTCTCTCTCTCTCTCTCTCTCTCTCTCTATATATATATATATATATATATATATATATATATATATATATATATATATATATATATATATATATATATATATACACACACACAAATATATGTTTTTCTAGCAACATCATAACCTATTGTCACCAAGGGGAAAGATGTAACCACAGCGGATGGCATGGCATGTAGTTTAAAAACAAGGAACGTAAAGTAGTTACAAAATCAATTTTATAAGAGAAAAATAAAAATAATAAAGCTCACAGAAAATAACTAAAAAAATTACATATATCAAAACCAATACGACAAAGTACATAAAAAGAAAAATAAGGAAATATTGAGGCAAGAACTGAGGCATGAAAGTAAGAAAGAAAGAGATTGCTGAAATTTAAATAAAAAAATGTTTCACCGAACTATCAATTAATTGCTCAAGAGCTTGAGACGTAAGACAATGCCCAAGGGAGATTAGAATGCAAGTTCTTTTTGTACGTCTTACATCTGGATATTTCTAACAATTCGGCCACCTTTTATTTTTCACTAATTTTAAAATAACTCACACGAAACTACCCTGTGACGAACTGCAAGGGACATTTAAATACCGTGAAATATGTCTTATTTCCATATACGGTGCAAGAAATACAGTTTTACATTTACTTCCTTTGGGAAAAGGAATAAATGGTATAACAATATTGATGAACAGAGAGACGTTAAAAGCGATCTTTCACCGAAAAATGATGTAATATGAATGTGGGTCGAATGTTATAGTCCTTCAAAAGAAACCAGAAAAAAGATAGATTGATGGAAGGAATGTCATGTGAAAACGTCATATTTGTAATTTGTATTTCGTGGAAATATAAGAGTATTTGGGACTTAAAATCTTTACGTGAATTTTTTATTAGAGTTTTCGAAACAGTCGGCATTTACGGAAATAAAACTCTGCAATTTTGATAAAGGGCTCACGTTGCCCTTTTGCAATTGCAAAATTACTCACTAATCCCTTCGAGTGTAAAACTATATTCGAACAAAAATCAGTAAGAGGAAAATGAAAAACTATCCTTTATTTGAAGGACGATGTAAAAAAAAAATTGCAAGCCCTTGACGGGTCAAGGTCTGTTAAAGAATTATGTCACTCTCCTTTAAAAAGAAAGAAAAAATAAAGTAAAAAGGAACAGAATCCTGACATCAAAGAAAGCAAGACCAGTGTCTCTGGAAAAACAACTGTTAAGAAAAGCAGGAAATTAGAAACATAAAAAGTTTCAGGAGGCAGAGGACATGACGCCCGGTTTCTTTGTAAGTAAAAATTGAAAAGTGACGGTCCCTCAAGATACAAAGACAAAAAGGTACTAGCAAAAAAACAGACAAGAGAGGAAGAGGATCTAAGATAAGAGAGCGAATCGGCACTGACGAGGCTTAGAGTCTTCGATGAACTTACTACTTACCCATAACAGGATGATGAAGTCTTTGTAAAAGTTAACCAACTTAATGAGCTAAATGTCGTTATGCAATCAGAAAAGGACACTGAATTATCTTGAGGGTGCGTTTATGAATAAAAATCATACGATTCACTTACCGAGAACTTCTAAACAATGTATATATCAAAAGCTGAATGGAACTAGCAATAAAAGACGCGTCTTAATGAAACCAAACTTAACCAGATATAAAGCTGTTCCTTCAAAAATAACTTTAATAGAAATAGCTTTAATACATAATAAGTGAAGACAGAGATATTCAAAATTAAGTGATAAAAAAGTATAAGAGATCTGATAGAAGAGTGCAGCCTTCACTGACGATTACATCAATTTTTTTTAGAATATGTGTTTTGAGTAATAACGTTGGGAAAGCTAGGAAATAACCATCCCCCTGACAACAAGACTTTGAAAGATACCAGAGACAGACATACATAAATTAGATATTACAAAATGTCACAAAGAAGGAGACTCGAGTTCCGGTGGTAGCTGAAGATTCGTAGGACATCAGGCTGAACTACAAATTGTATCCAAGTGAAATATCAGTTGTCTTACTTAAAAAGCTAAACCAAATTAACAAATATCTTAAAACTATTCTGCAGCGTAACTAGGCCTGATGCCTCATCTTATTTCTAGAATAGCTGGCTTTAGACATTTCAAGACTAACAAATGGTGACGAACGTTATAGGTTAGAGAACCGTGGAAAACTAGTATATAAAACTCTTGATGCTGAAAAGGAATTAGCCACGAGGGATAAAAGTGAGCCATTTCGACCGCATGATACGTATTCATTGAGACGTAAAGATGATAAAACATCAAATTTAGAGTAATTTGAATTTTTCTCAAGTATAAAAACCATAGCTTTTCATAACTGGAGCTATTCAGCGCATCGCGCCTGTCGGCTGTGTACTGACTAAAAACAAAAGGGTGTCAGATGTAGGCCTGGGACGTGTCTGCCCTCACCTCCGTCGGCCTACCCCAGCCAAACTCCGAACAGGACGAATGGCCCAAGCACGGAGTCGATGTAGGTCGTGAGCTCTACTAAAATCACGGGCCGCACGGACCCCGCTACCAGTACGGACAAGTCCTGCACCCAATAACGTTAAGCTCCGGTCTCGAACCTCGTCAACTATTACGAACCTGGCTCTCAGCTGTAAAGTACGCACGAGTTGTGCGCGGGTTCGCGACTCGAGTCTGGGTCGAGTCCCGAACCTGTGAAGTGGAAATGGGTAATGGACGAGCAGCCTGAATGGGTCACGACCCCTTCTCCCCTATTTTTAAATGTGGTAAGGAAGGAACTTGAAGTTAACGGCAACCTTCTAAGTGATGAAAAACATTTACCTCCAAGCATGACTTTTTCACAATGTTGGCTCTTCGATAAATCTTTGACCTATTACCGATCACACCAGACTTCTAACATTGCTGCAAGTTCCATTAAAACTTTGTCCATTTTGCGCTTAACCTTACTCTTAAATCGAGTCTCAGATGATCGCAAAAGAAAAACGCCATAAGGGCAAGAAGCAAGTATCCGAAGGGTAAGAGAAAGAGGTAGGTAGCGTGGCCAGCTTCGCAGGTAGAGGGAACAAATGATATAACTGAGAGAGAGAGAGAGAGAGAGAGAGAGAGAGAGAGAGAGAGAGAGAGAGAGAGAGAGAATTGTCGATATCCCGAATATTCTGCCTTCTAACATCGATATAAAAAGCAGTCCTTGATTCCATTAAAAGTGATGAAAATCCATAAGGACAGAGGCTTGCTAAGATTTGTATACTGGCTCCGTCTTAACTGGTTACAGGATTGAGTATCTCATTAAGCAGCTTAAATGTGTCATTAAGTAAGAAGTTAAGAAAGCATAAGGGAGGGGACACTTAGTAAAGAAAACATATCCAACGATGTAACAGGAGCAAACTGTGGATATGAAGGAAGTCTGACTTTTAGATAAGAAAGTGGGTCCAGCTTCATTCGACAAACTATGATAAAAGATGAGAAGATTTACTACTTGGAAGAAGAAACGATAGACAAATATTATAAGCTGTATGTTCTATCGAACTGATATCGCAATTATTGACCACGCCTCTAAAGCAATACCACGAAAATAAATTATAGTGACACGCATGCGGGAAGGGTAGGATTAAGGTGAAATGTAGAGTCAATATTCAATATTCAAGAGGTGGATGGAGAGAGATGCGCCTTTCTCAAGGAGGTACAGGGTAATGGGCAAATCCAAGACACTAGCTCTGTAAGTTCAATATTCGTCAACAACAAAGGCGCTGCCTTCTACAAATGCAACGCTGAAAATTCCAAGACTTTCACAAAGAACTCCTTATTTACTAAAACAACAACGTCAAATATAAATTGCATCACCACAAAGGCCACAGACAAGACGAAAATAAATTCACCAGTAAGATGGATGACAAACAAACAAAAAAAAAGACTCGACATTTCCATTGTCGACCCGAAGGAGGGGACAGGCAATTTCTCCTGAGAAAGATAAGAAGAAACAGCATCAGCTATCTTCCCTCACATTGACACTTGTTATCTGCATAGCACACTGCTATCACAACCGGAGCTACAGTAACAAAAGGAGGAAGTGGAGGCTGACGAGAGGGAAGAAAGAATAAATAAAGTAAAATCGAAGCGATAGAATATGCTAGGGTAGACAGTAATAAGGGAAACAAATATAGAATATTGGCATAAAACAATAAGAAGGAAAACCACTGGAAAATAAAAGAAAAAAAAAAAGGATTCACAATGAATGAAAAAAAAAAAAAGAGATATCAACTGGGAAAGGATCGGAGGAAGGAGAAAAAGTATTTCTTGAGTGTTAACGTCAACAACCAATGACCAGAGTATCTAGTTACACTGCGTAGTTGATGCATTTTTTCTCCCGACGGACCATCGATGATCAATAGAACTATAATAAACTTTGTTTTATATAAAACTTTCAGATAAATTGGAAACTCCATTAAAATAGTAACAATAACAGTCAAAGGGATGATCAAAACGTTTGTGTCTTTTTATTAAGCTTTGCTAAAATATACTTCCTATAAACAGTGTCGGCTGGTTATGTGTCTCTTAAAAGTACACTGCAAACAAATCAATATTTTCTGTCATAGACAAGAGGACAAGTGTGACGTTTTTCAATAGTGCATGGGATCCATGCACCTTTGTTTAATGTGTTACAGTATTTTATGTTAGCATCGGGTGAAAGGTCAGGTTCAACCTTTTCCCAGGCTAGAAAGATTTGTGACAACTAGTCCCTATTTATGCTCATAAATTGATGCTGATTAGTCGTGGTACCGCTAGCACAACAGAAATAAAGTTATTTTCACTCTTCCTAACATTAAAAATCAAAATGTCAACATGATTTCTTTTCTATGATACTGAAATGTTCGGTGAATGATTACTAGTAATAATACTACAAGTTAATGATGAGAATTCTTTATAACCATACAACACTTTTATCATTTTAAAATAAACGACTAACTGATAAAGTTAGCTCGATGTGACCCACTTGTGATTTGCAACTGCTAATGCATATGGTATTTAAGAAAAAATACGCCCCTTAAATGGCGAAAGAATCTCTCTTTACGGCCAACAGCAGTCACTCAGATGGCATGTAGGACACTAGAAATTAAAATCCAGCATCTGCAGTGCTCTATGTGGCGAGTCAGTAAACAAATGGGTTGGAACATGAGGACGAGACTTGCAGTATTCTAGTGACCTACTGCTGTTCCCATTAGCCTAGATTCCTATCTATATTCATCCTCGGTCACAGGGGTCTATGTTCCAATAGCATCTGGTTGAAAATGGATGACGGTTATCCACTTTACTTCTAAAGTATCGGTGTGACTCAGGAGATCGACGTGCTCTTGATGAACATGCTGTACAGAAAACGAATGTGGCAGGACCACAGTTTTGGTCTTCTCAGAAACCACGCGTTTTCTGAAATAAAACTGATTGGAATATATATATATATATATATATATATATATATATATATATATATATATATATATATATATATATATATATATATATATATATATATATATATATATATATATATATATATATATATATATATATATATATGAGAGAGAGAGAGAGAGAGAGAGAGAGAGAGAGAGAGAGAGAGAGAGAGAGAGAGAGAGAGAGAGAATGATTTGAAAATTCCACCGTCATTCACAGAGGCAAAGTCATCCGTCCCTAAAAAGGTAGAAAGGGGAAAGTAAATGAATTGAAAAAGAGACAGAGAAACAGCATAACTCTTTCATGCTCTGCCAAAATGAAAATGTCAGGTGTCGAGACCCTGAATTGCTAATTACCCGGTCGGGTTCATTTCTGGGTGTGAAAGATGTTCAAAGGCTGTGAAAAACTAAAGCATTGTAAAAGAGAGGCTTTATTGATGAATTACCGTATATGGAGTTATAAAAGCTCGAATAATTTATATATTTTAGTTCACTCTTCTTTACTTGCGAATTATTTAATCATCGTTCATATTACAAGCATTCAATTTTGTGGAAACTTTTGGCTTCCTTTAGAGGGCTGTTAGCACATCAATAATAATAATAATAATAATAATAATAATAATAATAAAGCAGAGGATTACACAAACAAAAACTCGATTACTCAAACCAAATATAAGACTGAACGCGGAAATGAATGCATGAAAATTAATCAAACAAGCAAATAAAATTATGGATGTATGAAAATGAAACAAAGTTGACAAAAAAACAAAGTTGATAAAAGCCAGACCAAAATAAAATCTGCGTGGCAAAAACGCACAACAGTGATATAGGAACATAAGAATTTACAAAAACTTAAGAAAAATACGGACGAAAAGTTTAAACGCTAAAATAAGTACCAAAACTGATTGATTTCTTTAAAATTATAAGCTAGGGTATAATTATTTCCTGAAATAATTATTTAAAAATGCTCCCACGCCTGAAAACTATGGAATTCTATAAAAAAAAAAAAGGCTGTCAGGAATAAAATTATAATAGATAAACTTATATTTCGTGAGGAATACCAACTTCTTCAACAAACTTTAAAATAACTCTTGAAAACAACTCCCCCTTAAGAACTCAGTATGGAGTTTAATTACCATCGTCATTCCAACACTCGGAGAGGAAAGGCACTCTCTTGGAGGGGCCTGGGTACTCTCAAGTCCCCAGAAACTACGCCACTCGACCAGAGAGTGCCCTACATTCAAGGGCACCAAGTAGGCGTCGTCGAATGGCTGCGGTTGACCAGCCATTAAAAACCCGAGAGTTCCACGTGTGGCCAGTTCTCAGTCGGTCAAGGTCGGTTTCCTACCCTCTGGCAATATTACTGTGTCCCAGAGGGAGAACTGACTTGCTAATATCTGGTATATTTTCACCTGGAGCAAACATACAAACGCACTCAGTCTGACAAAAAGCCATTTAGATGCACATCCTTAAAAGAACTTGCACAAACATCCGTTATTTTTAAACATGGAAACAAAATAGAATTGAGCTTAGAAATAAATATATATACATATATAAGAGCACAGAAGTACATAATTTTAGCAAGGGACAAGGATATAAAACAAAATTTCTTCAAAGCAAACAAAAACAGAGTACTGATAGGATAAAACTGAAGAACACTATAGATATGTATCTAACACACAGATGGTTCGATATATGAGAAGCATGTCTTCCAAGTATCATCAAAATGACTTTTAAATTTTAAATAGATGAAAACAAAGTTTCACATACGTCACAAACTTTATTGTATGACAAAAAGACCTTAAGTTCCATTTTCCCGTTCTTGTAAGAAGGAACTGATTTTTAATTACAAGTAAAATGAAAACATTCATGGACAAAATCGAATCGTAAGTTCTAACACGTGTCCCAAACTTCTCATTAAAATGGGAGTCAAAACTAACGGTAGGAGTTTTAATGAGAGAGAGAGAGAGAGAGAGAGAGAGAGAGAGAGAGAGAGAGAGAGAGAGAGAGAGAGAGCACGTAATCGGAGGCTGAATTGAACTGAATATAGAATTTAGGCCAAAGCATGCAAAGGCCAAGCACTGGGACCTGAGGTCATTCAGCGCTGAAACGGAAATTGACAGTAAAAGTACTGACAGGTATAACAGGAGGAAAACCTCGCAGTTGCACTATGAATCAATTGTTAGGAGAGAGTGGAAAGTAAGATGGAAGAAAGAGAATATGAATGAAGGTACAATAAAAGGAACGGAAGGGGCTGTAGCTAGGGGACGAAAGCACGCTGCAAAGAACCTTAAGTAATGCCTACAGTGCACCGCATGAGGTGCACAAAATATATATATAATATACATAATATACAATATATTATACACACTGTCAGAACAGACCTACTCCTGAGGGAAGCGCCAGACAGACTGACAAACTGACAGACCTATTCCCGAGGGAAGCGCCTCAACCATTTCTTACATGGAACATTGTAAGACGAACATCAAGAGAAACATACAACATTTGACTGTGACTCCAAAGAAAATATGGGATGTATCAAGGCCACCAGATAAGAGGAGGAACTCTTTTTAGCACAAAGAAAAGATAGCCAAAACAGTATCTGTAAAATAACGACAAAGCTATAGTAGCATTACGACACAGATCCAGAGTAAATGTAACGCCAGAACTACTGGTCACTTAAATGGCCTTTCAATCACTCGTGTTAAGAAAGGAAGGGAATAAACCGCCGAAAGAACGACGCGTACATTATTTACACACACACACACACACACACACATATATATATATATATATTAACTTTATCACATACACAATTGTTCTGTGCATTAGTAGAATTACTAAAAGGACCTCATTCAAACTGGATGGTATTTAATGGAGTTTTTATTCAAAAAGTTACAAGCTTTCTTGGACAAACAGTCCACATTATCAAGTATCCGTACAATGAGCAAACGCATAGTCCGGCTGTATTTATATCTGTGTGCTGGGTACTTTTAATCCTATAATCGCCTAGCTCTTCCTGTGTGACCTCCACCCTCTCTTGACCTTGGTCTTTCTCTGATCCCTGGTTCCAGATGTCCGTTTTCCGTGCGTTCTCTTGCGTTTTTTCTTCGTTTCCTTGCTACTGTGGAGTATATGATTTTTCTAGATATGCTGTCTTCAAAGCCGTTTCCGGTGTTCCCTGCCATCGTGTTGTTGGCGCAAGTTATGAAGGCGTTCTCTACAACCAGTCTAGATGTTTTGTTGGTGTTCCTGTACAGAAAACTCATATTTTCCCAGTCTATTCTGTGATCATTTTCCCAACAGTGTTTGGCAACTGCCGACGTCTGATTATAATGCCTTATGTTCTGCAGATGTTGTTTGCTTCGCTCTTTACATGATTTGCCAGTTTCGCCATAGTACCCTTCTTCACAGTCTAGACACGCTGCCATATAAACCCCCCTCTAATCTCTTCCCCCTCTACCGACTTTTTGTTTCTAACTATTTTATTCCTAATGGTGTTTTGTAGCTGCCTATCAATTTGAAATTATTTAGCTTCCTGTTGATGGGTGCAATAGAGTTGTTGTCCGGAACTGTAATTATTTTCTTTCCTACCAAATGTTCCTTTTCAATCCTTTCCCCTCTCCCCAAAATAGTTTTTCCTTGCTTTGATATGTGCCCACTCCCACCAATACTTAGGGTAGCCTAATCTCCTAAAACTCTCCCTCAGGTAATCCAACTCTTCGTCTAAAAATTCGGGACTGCAAATCCTATAAGCCCTGATGGCCAACCCTGTCATTAATCCTATTTTTATTTCTTTCCTATGACTGGAGAACCTATGTATGTATGAATTGGTGTGTGTCTTCTTCCTATATACCTTGAATTTTAAATTCTCCCCTACCCTCTTGACCAGGACATCCAAGAAAGGAATTTCTCCTTCCTTCTCTTCTTCTAATGTGAACTTGATGTGTTCATTTAGTTTATTTATGTTTTCTAAAAACTTGTGTAGATCTTCCCTTTCTCCCTTGTAAATGATCAAGATGTCATCAACGTATCTTACCCATTTTACGATATTTAAGTTCCCTTTATTTACTTTGCCACCTCTTCCTTTTCAAACCATTCCATAAAGATATTGGCTAGAATTGGTGAAAGACTTGAACCCATGGCCACGCCATTTTTTGTATATAATGGTTTTCGCCCCACTTGAAAACATTAGCGCTGAGGGCCGCTGTTAGCATTTTTATTAAAACGTCATGATCTATGTCGCATGTATAGACCCCCTCCTCCATATTCTTTTTATTATTTCCATCGTCGTCTTTACTGGTACGTTAGTGAACAGGAAGTTACATCAAACTTGCAAATTTGCAGTCTTTTACGTTAATTTTGGATAATTCGTCTATCAGGTTCATGTTATGTTTTAAATGCCCTTCGGATACTAAGCCTACCCATTTTCCCATTATGTTGGAAAGAAATTTCTCAGCCTCCTCTGCGGTGATCTCGTCGATGCCACGATCGGTCTTAGCGGGCACCCTTCCTTGTGGATCTTAGGGCTACCATAAATATATGGGATCTCTGGACTTTCCATTGATTTTACTCTATGTTCTAATTCTTTTCTTTTGGTTTTGTCGTGGATTTTTGTCAACGCTTCCCTTACTTCTTTGTTAAAATTGCACTGTACCCCCCTAATGTCCGGTTTTTTGTTGCAAACCTCATATGTGTTTTCATCGTTTAACAGTTGTTCTAACTTATTCTCGTATTCTGCGGCGTCCATTACTACAACCGCCCCCCCTTTGTCTGCCTTACAAATCTTTATGTCCTTGTATTTTCCTAACCTATCAAGGGCCTTACGTAACCTCTCCGGAAACACGAATCTGTTCGACCTAATCCCCGCCCACATGGCCCCCCTGCAAAAAGCTGCTTCATCCCCATTTTTGTTCTTATCTAGTTCCCTTAAGCTTCTACACATTTCGATGAAATCTTGACTTTCGTTCCCCATGCAAAAATTAAGGCCATATCCTAACACTAGCACTTCATCCCTACTTAGGAGTCTCTTAGAAATATTCTTGACTAAATCAAAGTTCCCTTTTTTTACCCACCCCGACCTATCGAAACAAAAAGTCGGTAGAGGGGGAAGAGATTAGAGGGGGGGTTTATATGGCAGCGTGTCTAGACTGTGAAGAAGGGTACTATGGCGAAACTGGCAAATCATGTAAAGAGCGAAGCAAACAACATCTGCAGAACATAAGGCATTATAATCAGACGTCGGCAGTTGCCAAACACTGTTGGGAAAATGATCACAGAATAGACTGGGAAAATATGAGTTTTCTGTACAGGAACACCAACAAAACATCTAGACTGGTTGTAGAGAACGCCTTCATAACTTGCGCCAACAACACGATGGCAGGGAACACCGGAAACGGCTTTGAAGACAGCATATCTAGAAAAATCATATACTCCACAGTAGCAAGGAAACGAAGAAAAAACGCAAGAGAACGCACGGAAAACGGACATCTGGAACCAGGGATCAGAGAAAGACCAAGGTCAAGAGAGGGTGGAGGTCACACAGGAAGAGCTAGGCGATTATAGGATTAAAAGTACCCAGCACACAGATATAAATACAGCCGGACTATGCGTTTGCTCATTGTACGGATACTTGATAATGTGGACTGTTTGTCCAAGAAAGCTTGTAACTTTTTGAATAAAAACTCCATTAAATACCATCCAGTTTGAATGAGGTCCTTTTAGTAATTCTACTAATGCACAGAACAATTGTGTATGTGATAAAGTTAATTTATATGACCTCGAGATGGATTGGTTCAGGAGTTTTAAAAGAATGTATGGAGGCAGAGCCATGCTGGAAGTAAGAAATTATGAGAAAGTGAGACGGAGGATAGCGGTGACAGACAACAAAATCCGGTTCCTTAAGAATTGCATAGCAGACTGTGTGGCACCGAAATCGTTGGACAAGATACGAGAGAGAGACACTGATGAACATCCGTTTCCTGGTTTTGTAGAAGAGATCATGAAGGAAGACATAAGGAAGAAAAAGATCGAATTGGAAGAACTAAGGATGAAAAGCAGAAAAATCAGGAGAGAACTGACGGAGAAATACGGAGGCCCCAGCCTAGACAACGTTTTCAAAGGAATTGCCAGTTATGTAAAGGTATGTGCCCGCCGTAGTTCTCAGCTACACGAGAATAGACTCGTTGCCATTTTCGATAGGTCGGGTGGGTAAAAAAAGGAACTTTGATTTAGTCAAGAATATTTCTAAGAGACTCCTAAGTAGGGATGAAGTGCTAGTGTTAGGATATGGCTTTAATTTTTGCATGGGGAACGAAAGTCAAGATTTCATCGAAATGTCCTTAGAAGCTTAAGGAACTAGATAAGAACAAAAATGGGGATGAAGCAGCTTTTTGCAGGGGGCCATGTGGGCGGGGATTAGGTCGAACAGATTCGTGTTTCCGGAGAGGTTACGTAAGGCCCTTGATAGGTTAGGAAAATACAAGGACATAAAGATTTGTAAGGCAGACAAAGGGGGCGGTTGTAGTAATGGACGCCGCAGAATACGAGAATAAGTTAGAACAACTGTTAAACGATGAAAACACATATGAGGTTTGCAACAAAAACCGGACATTAGGGGTACAGTGCAATTTTAACAAAGAAGTAAGGGAAGCGTTGACAAAAATCCACGACAAAACCAAAAGAAAAGAATTAGAACATAGAGTAAAATCAATGGAAAGTCCAGAGATCCCATATATTTATGGTAGCCCTAAGATCCACAAGGAAGGGTGCCCGCTAAGACCGATCGTGGCATCGACGAGATCACCGCAGAGGAGGCTGGAGAAATTTCTTTCCAACATAATGGGAAAATGGGTAGGCTTAGTATCCGAAGGGCATTTAAAACATAACATGAACCTGATAGACGAATTATCCAAAATTAACGTAAAAGACTGCAAATTTGCAAGTTTGATGTAACTTCCCTGTTCACTAACGTACCAGTAAAGACGACGATGGAAATAATAAAAAGAATATGGAGGAGGGGGTCTATACATGCGACATAGATCATGACGTTTTAATAAAAAATGCTAACAGCGGCCCTCAGCGCTAATGTTTTCAAGTGGGGCGAAAACCATTATATACAAAAAAATGGCGTGGCCATGGGTTCAAGTCTTTCACCAATTCTAGCCAATATCTTTATGGAATGGTTTGAAAAGGAAGAGGTGGGCAAAGTAAATAAAGGGAACTTAAATATCGTAAAATGGGTAAGATACGTTGATGACATCTTGATCATTTACAAGGGAGAAAGGGAAGATCTACACAAGTTTTTAGAAAACATAAATAAACTAAATGAACACATCAAGTTCACATTAGAAGAAGAGAAGGAAGGAGAAATTCCTTTCTTGGATGTCCTGGTCAAGAGGGTAGGGAGAATTTAAAATTCAAGGTATATAGGAAGAAGACACACACCAATTCATACATACATAGGTTCTCCAGTCATAGGAAAGAAATAAAAATAGGATTAATGACAGGGTTGGCCATCAGGGCTTATAGGATTTGCAGTCCCGAATTTTTAGACGAAGAGTTGGATTACCTGAGGGAGAGTTTTAGGAGATTAGGCTACCCTAAGTATTGGTGGGAGTAAGGCACATATCAAAGCAAGGAAAAACTATTTTGGGGAGAGGGAAAGGATTGAAAAGGAACATTTGGTAGGAAAGAAAATAATTACAGTTCCGGACAACAACTCTATTGCACCCATCAACAGGAAGCTAAATAATTTCAAATTGATAGGCAGCTACAAAAACACCATTAGGAATAAAATAGTTAGAAACAAAAAGTCGGTAGAGGGGGAAGAGATTAGAGGGGGTTTATATGGCAGCGTGTCTAGACTGTGAAGAAGGGTACTATGGCGAAACTGGCAAATCATGTAAAGAGCGAAGCAAACAACATCTGCAGAACATAAGGCATTATAATCAGACGTCGGCAGTTGCCAAACACTGTTGGGAAAATGATCACAGAATAGACTGGGAAAATATGAGTTTTCTGTACAGGAACACCAACAAAACATCTAGACTGGTTGTAGAGAACGCCTTCATAACTTGCGCCAACAACACGATGGCAGGGAACACCGGAAACGGCTTTGAAGACAGCATATCTAGAAAAATCATATACTCCACAGTAGCAAGGAAACGAAGAAAAAACGCAAGAGAACGCACGGAAAACGGACATCTGGAACCAGGGATCAGAGAAAGACCAAGGTCAAGAGAGGGTGGAGGTCACACAGGAAGAGCTAGGCGATTATAGGATTAAAAGTACCCAGCACACAGATATAAATACAGCCGGACTATGCGTTTGCTCATTGTACGGATACTTGATAATGTGGACTGTTTGTCCAAGAAAGCTTGTAACTTTTGAATAAAAACTCCATTAAATACCATCCAGTTTGAATGAGGTCCTTTTAGTAATATATATATATATATATATATATATATATATATATATATATATATATATATATATATATATATATATATATATATATATATATAATGACTTTGTGGTCCTTTTGGTTGTTTACATTATATATATATATATATATATATATATATATATATAGATATATATATATATATATATAGATATATATATATATATATATATATATATATATATATATATATATATATATATATATATATATATATATATATATATATTTTCAAGTTATTTCAACAACAGATGACTGCATGTATTAACCATGCGCAGCCATCTGGATGATAAGTACACTGCTGTCCACTTACATACACATACACACACACAAACATACATAAAATATACATATATATATGAATATGTGGGTGTGCGTGTATTGAAAGAACGAATTCGAGAATAGCCGAACACTCTAAAGTCTTTAACCTGATGTGAATCTGACCTATCTAAATGAGAGAGAGAGAGAGAGAGAGAGAGAGAGAGAGAGAGAGAGAGAGAGAGAGAGAGAGAGAGAGAGAGAGAGAGCACAGTTAATTAGATGGAAACTTGGCGAACTTCAAACTAAATTTCTAAGACGGTACAGACAGTGTCTAACTACCAATAGACCAGATTTTTCATAAGATTCATGGTGAAAATTTCCAATCTAACGCAAGCATACAGATTTGCTAACGGTATGATGTTCCTCAGGGTGCAGAGATTATTACGTTTATTAGCCGACCTCGTACCACGCAACCAACTCACACATTAACTCTTCCTTGCTAACAAAGAATGACTCAAAGTATTTTGCTATAACTAGTATTACTTCAGAATCCGAGCTAAATTTTTCGAAGTACTGGGATTATATTATCAATATCACATACTCAAATCTTGTTTTCGCTACTGTCGGTATCTTGTACTTAACTGTCTGGATATTACAAAAATATTTCTTTATTGTACGACTAAGCGCTAAATCACGTTGAAAAAGTGTCTACCTTGATGCTGAAACGTTACCGAATTTGAACTAAAAATACCAAATTTGAATTGAATATCACAAATGAAAGTATTGTTATCTTGGAAAAATACCAGATCTCTGGCGAGACGGGAAGTTAGACAGGCAGAGTAACTGATACAGGGCACAGCCAAATCAGCCGGATCCTAACATTCTATAATAATAATAATAGAATAATAATAGCTGAGGAATTAGTCTCACGCAGTTTTGATATTACGCATAAGAAAATGAAACATTTTCGTCTTCTAAGCTGAGCAGAAACAAATATTTTCAAATATCTTAAAAATATCATGAATAAAAATGACATTTACCTCTGCAAGATCACTGAAGGTTCTAGTACGAAAATGAAGGAATACCTGGTTGTTTTTCTATGTCCCTGGCCTAGCTCAGCCAGCAAGGTCAAAGGACATTTCTATTTCTATTTTGAGTCAGCTTTGGTTTTGTCCCTCTAGGCAGCAATGCCCCGCTGTAAAATAAAAAATAATGAACTGAGAAAAACTTTAAAATTTCACGGAGCACCGTTATTTATAAACTCTTCAAAATGGAGTCCATCATATAGGAGAAAATCATTTATGGCGTTCCGCCCAACTTTTGATTCCCTATCGTCGCTCTGCTAATCTTCTTACAGAATGCAACTGCATTCAACGTGTATACTTTTTATATCCATTTCCAAAAATAAATAAAATATATATACATATACACATACACACACGTACATACATGCACACATACACATATATTTTACACACACACACACACACACACACACACACATATATATATATATATATATATATATATATATATATATATATATATAATATATATATATATATATATAGCGGCAAGCTGTCTTTTGGGTTTTATAGCAACCGCATTCAATATATATATATATATATATATATATATATATATATATATATATATATATATATATATATATATATATATATATATATATATATATAGGCTTGGTTGCAGAGAGTGTTAACTTACGGTTCTCATTAACAAGTACCTAATTCATTGCTACGATCAACAGAGGCAAAATGAGTTTCATTGGGATCCCAGCTCTTCTTGAGGGGAAAAGTATTTTCTGACAAATATAGGGACTACAACGAATATTTATATATATATATATATATATATATATATATATATATATATATATATATATATATATATATATATATATATATATTCTGTATATTCAATAGTAAGCCGGTTCAGCTTATCATGGATGAATCACCTTGCAGGAAAACTTCCGCAACATTAGGCACTTGCTAAAATTACACATAAGTCTCATCAGCAGCACACATAACCCCCTTATTCATTTCCTCATCATACAAGGCAGCTCGAGAAAAGGAAACTCCGAAATGCAAATGAGATAAGCTCAAGCGCCGTCCTAAACTTCTCTAAGGCACTGTCGGTTAAATGCAAAGCAACTAAGATGAGGCGGAATGTCTACAAAATTGGATTTTGGCGATTACCCTACTTTTGGAAGTGACATTAAATCCATAACTCCAGGACTGGAAACTATTACAGAGGGTAGGAAAAGCGGTCAGTGGGATGACTATTGCAAGAATGTGTCGACGATCATTTCAGCCCTACCCTGAGTTGCATAAAGGATCAAGGTTCCCAAGGGAAATTTTATAACATTCAGTTTCATTTTGCCAGTCGTATTATACCAGCTAATATTAGTAAAGTTCATAAAGAACACCTAATAATAAATAATTTGGCTGTGATGGTCACCCTGCAGTATCTTGCAAGTTCTGATACAAATTAATTTACATTTTGCTTGCTGCAATACTCAGAGCAGGCATAATACACCAGTTTCTCCCAGAATCCCTACTCTTAGCCACTTAATACCATCAATTACAATCTAGCTAAAAAGGTACAGCGGACCCCGGCAACTATCATCCGATTGCAATGAGAATTTTCCCTACTATACATACTTCCGACACCAGCTTTGATTTAAAGCTAACCAATCAACTGACACTTCCGTCTATATCCTGAAAGAATTGCTGAACTTTACTTTCATCAGCCTCTCCTGTTTTCTTATGTTTTGTTGATATGTGAAGAGTATCTGGCAGAGTAAACTGTCTGAAACTCTTCTTGAAGCTTCATGAAAGAGGTATAACCTACTATATAACAGAAATATTATATTACTGGTTCTCAAAACAGCAACTCTGCTTCAAATGGGGCAACACATTCTCGTACAACACAAGCTCTTCAAATGGCCTGAATGTTAAACTGAATTAATTCCCAATCAGATACACTATGAACGGCATAACAATTAACCTCTTTCACGCCTATGATATAGTTCTACTCTTTCCAACAAGGCAAGGCCTACAGCAACTAATCGACACCAGCCGAAGGTGTGCAGATGAATTAGACATACAGCACAGCGAAACTAAGTCCCAGTGCAGGTCGCTGTTTCATGAATCATTAATTTGGTGCGTACTCTAAACATTGCATGAAAGTTGACTTCGATGAAAGAGGCAACGTTTTACCATTACCTAGCTAAAATGTGAAAAAATACGTGAGAAGGTTGAGAAAGGTTTAAGCTATTTCCTAGTAGCGTAAAACAGGGGATGGTAGTGTGTTAACAATGAATACTTCGATTGCACTGAATTTGAGGAGGACTGCAATAAAATCTATTATCGGTGCACATCACGGAAATTGGGTGTCCATATAGCATTTTATCTGTTATAAATAAATCTTTGGATCTATATAACTGCGTGTACACATCATAACGATTTTATTGAAATCTATCAGTTTGATAAAAAGATTATCGAAGATTTTCTGTGTATCATCACGACGATGCCTCAAACCAACGAAGTAAGGCATAATTTTAGATTTCGATAATAAACAAGAAACTTTCATTACTTTACTTTTATAATAATGTTTAACCTTGGAAGCGGAATAGTTAAGATAATCAAAGCTGAACTGCATTCCTCCAAAGGCACAACTACATTGACTGAGACTGTAGTTGCAGCATAATCGCGATGCCATATTACTTAATATAAACTATGGAAATACTTTCAATTTCCAGAGGAGTTTTTAGTACAAAGAATACATTTCTATCCTTTCCGAAGTTTCCCTCAAACGATATCAGTCAACATTAAATATTATTTGTAACAGAAACATAACAAGACGTGGAGTTCGAAGTAGAAGCAAAATAAAGCATCCCTGCTGTATCCAGGCCAAAAGAGGTGATTCTATTGACGGTCCCTAATCGTCTTAACGAGCAGTTTTTCTCCAACAACTGGGTCTCTTTCTAATTAGGTTCGTTTCTTTCTCTGTTTTCGCTTTCTGGAGGTTGAGTCGGCAGATACTGACTCTCATGTTTATTAACGCTAAATGTGATGAAATGACATAAATAAAATGTAAATTACAAAATTAACAGAAATTTAATTGAATTGAATATACAATTTAGGCCAAAAGGCCAAGCACTGGGACCTATGAGGTCATTCAACGCTGAAACGGAAATTGACAGTAGAGAGTTTGAAAGGTGTAACAGGAGGATACCTCGCAGATGCACTATGAATCACTTGTTAGGAGAGGGTGGAAAGTAAGATGGAAAGAGAATATGAAAAGAGGTAGAGTAAAAGGCATGAAAGGGGTTGCAGCTAGAAGTCGAAGTCACACTGAAAAGAACCTCAAGTAATGGCTACAGTGCACCGTATGAGGTGCACTAACGGCACTGCCCACCTACGGAGAACAGAAATTTAAAGAAATATACGACGGTGACCTGTTATTATTATTCCCCAACCTCCCCGATCAATACAGCCAAGAAGGTCTCACCGTCTGCGAGTTTTGCAACAAAGACCCTGTACGTCGGCAACGGACAATGAAATTCAGACCCACCAAGTCAAAACAAGCCTTCCTGCCCACTTAATTATTAAATTCATTGTCTGTCGATGTCCGCCCGTGTGCGCATCGAAACGTAAGAGTAAAATAAACAACAACAACAAAATATCTTTCCATTCCTTTGGAAACTTATTATTTCATCTACCTGCCGGAGAGAATATAAGAAGAATAGAGAAGATTACTGAACAGTATATATACTGAAGGCGGTAAATACAGCAACTATATTATTACTATTATTATTCATAACAGTCACACTTCCAGAACAAACCAGATGGCTTGGAGTTTGACTCTCAATTTTCTGCAAAATAGAATGCACCTATGCGTTAAAATCAGGAAAAATAAGTCAGATCAAGCGAAAACGTATGAGAGAAATCCCACGAAATATAGACGAACTTACAAGAACATTCGGGAGAAAACATGACCCCCCCCATGGACACTCACCAATTAATAATTCAATTTATACAAATGAACACGGGAACTTATCATAATATTATCAACCCGCTGAAGTGAGATTAGGCCGACACTATATCAAGGTTTAAAGGCGAGGAACCAGACATATGCTATTACTTCTATTGCTTAGTCTTGGAATCATAATAGGAATCCTGCATCATCTCACTAGCAGTAAGTATACATTTAATCCTTCAACTCAAAGGGCATAAGATGATGTACATACATGTTATAATAAATCAATCTCGCCTGGAAATATTTGAAAAAACCCACCCATTTCTAGAGAATTTTCTGCTTTTACAGTATATACCAAATCAAATCCTGCAAGGGAAATGAATGACCCCTCACTTTTAGTAGAACGGGAAAAAGTAAAACCATAGGTACGGAAGCATTGGGCCTTCTGTAATTACAATTATGCAGTAGCATAGATTGTAACTCTCCTTTTATTCCCTACGTGACACATCGTAGACAGTATTGGCCTGTCACTGGTAAAAGCTTCAAATAACCATTAGAGGATGTCTGACTTTTTATTATCAGTATTACATTTGATAGTAGTTGTTACCCTTACTGTTTTTAACGTTGATACTGCTGCTTTTTATATTTTTTTTATATGTGAGAGGATAAAATGCATTTGGAGATTTTTTTAAACATTAGTATCCCATTATTACGTTGTTAGTGAGAAGTGGAAGTGAAGACAAAGAAAGTTGCTCTTAGATAGAAAACTTTTTCTTTAGGGAAATGTAAACAAAACTGTAATGTGACAGAGCAAAGGATGTCATATGTCATACCGAGGTTTCAGATTTCTTTAATACAAGCGTGTGATAAGGTAGCCTGATTGGTGTTACAGGGCGTTGCGAGGGAAAGTGAAGCTTCTGTCGATAATGCCTGTCAAATTTTCCTATTACAGAACGTGCTAAAAAATCCTGCTGTAAAATCTTTAAAAATCAGACACAGCTTACATAATAATTATTAAGTATTCAAACTAAGGTACTAGAATGTAGGCTATTACTGGGGAGCTCTCTCTCTCTCTCTCTCTCTCTCTCTCTCTCTCTCTGAGACACAATTACGCTATATCAGTGTTATCAACAAATATAAAACTTTATTATTATTATTATTATTATTATTATTATTATATTATTATTATTATTATTATCATTATTATTATTATTATTCAGAAGATGAACACTATTCGTGTGTAACACGAACAGGGGCCACTGTCTTGAAATTCAAGCTTCCAAAGAATACGGTGTTCATTCGAAAAGAGTAAAAAAAGGTAAATGGAATTACAGAAAGAGCAGATCAGTTATAAGAAAAACAGACAAATTAACAAATTAATAAATAAACAAATAAAAACGTAAATCATTAAAATCAAGGAGAATTGTATTAGGGTAGCAATGCATTGCATCTTCGCTTCAACTTCTCAAGTTTCAATTGCACGACATCGCCGGGGAGGCTGTTTCACAGTCCAACGGAGTGAGGATTAAAGGACCACTTGAAAACTGTAAGAAGAGGCCTTTGTTAGTTCACATATCCCGGAACCCGCCCCCCCCCATTTCATAAAGCCATCATTACCATGAAAAAAAGAACTGTCTGGATTACATGACGGTAGATCTTCATTCAGTCACCCCTCCGCCAGCCCCTTCCCCCAAAAATACAAGAATCATCTGGCGAGGATAACAAGATAGCACACACTTTAATATCAACCCCTACGAGCGCATGGTTGATTTTAACCACGTCTGTCCGTGTGGACCTGAGATTGGATGACGGAATTTAGGCTAAATTTGGTGGTACCATTCAGTGAGATTTCTTTCCCATGATAAACTTTGGCTGGTCTCTACGGACACCAATAGCCAGATCTTTATCAATAGTCACCAAAACTTAATTATCAAGAGGGATCTTCAAATGAATCCTCTCACCAAACTATATACAAAAAACGTTCATCCGTTCTCGAGATATTCTAATACACAAGATGAAGTAAAAAAAAAAACTATCTCTTCCCAACTACGCTGGTGGAGGTAATAGCGAATAAGTTAACGAACAAATACGTAAAACGGTTCTAAAATAATTAACCTAAATAACAAAGGTTATGAGTACAAAGTAAATTTAAAGTACCAACATCCTTCAACGGTCTTCCTGAATACCTCGAGAGGCATCATCACACCAAATTTCAAATAAAAAATAAAAATAAAAGAAACACATGGTTCTATTAGTTTTAACATCCGTCACTATTTCTCCAATTTCTTAATAACAGCGACCCCTTGAATTAACATTTTACTTTAAAGGATCGCTAAAAATATTCAAGTTTTTAATAATCAACGCATATATACGAGTTCCATATTTATATCTAGAAATCATACCCCTCTTACTATTTCCTAGGAACCATTTAAGAAACGCAATTCACTATGACGCTACTAGTTTTTTCTTCACTCTTTCAAACTTAATAGGCGGAAATTTACGTCTGATCTATAAACATTTCATATTATTATTATTATTATTATTATTATTATTATTATTATTATTATTATTATTATTATTCAGAACATAAGCCCTACTCATATGGAACAATAACTGGAAATTCAAGCCTTCAAAGAATACGGTGTTCGTTTGAAAGAAGTAACAGAAAAAATAATTAAGAGATCAGTTACTAGAACAGAAAAAATAATTTAATAAATAAATAGATAAAAGTGTAAGTAAATGTTTAAAATACAAGGAGAATTGTTTTAGGGTCATATAAAAATTTTTTGGGATCTTTTCAACACTTACCTTTAAATTTTCAATCGTGTATCTTGCAAACTTCACCCAAAAGCTGTTTTATTCAGTTTATCTTTAACAGCTGACCCTTTTACAACTTAAAATTTTAATCACCCGGGTCTCGAGCATATGAACTTTGACCTTCAACTACTGTATTTCGCATCTGATGTCACAGTCGATCTTTCAGTCCCTTGAACTTATGGACTTTTGGAGCACTCGATTTTTAAGCTAGAAACATTAAAATTGGTTATTCTTAAATCAGTGGAAACTGATTAGTTACCAAAGTCTCAAATCAAACTGTATAAAATATACTTTTGTACAATACTCAAATAAAAAGAAACAGCAATGCAACCTTACAGTGTTGTCTCCCGGCGTTAATTGTTATTTATTTTGTATTTAAAGAAGTTTTTTGACAATATATTTGCTATTGATGATAGGCGTTAGATTTTGCTCATACAATCTCCCAATCTTTTCGTTAAAGGAATTATAATCTGAAGACGTGTACAGTTTAGTAAGTCAATGGCTTTTCGGCATTTTCAATAACAATGAGGACTGTACTACTGCTACTACTACTACTACTACTAATAATAATAATAATAATAATATTAAATTATTTCACAGAAGCTATACCTATTCCCGAGGATAATGATTAAATGAACTCTTTACATGTTTCAGGATTCTTGACAGAAAATGTCACAGAAGCGTATCTAGATATTAATTACTTTTTATAAGCTACCATACACGGATATGGAGACTCCTAATTTGCGACGAACATAAAATTCATGTGCCAACTGTTTTAATGACTATAATATCAACAACAGCAGCAGTAATAAAAAATCTTTATTATTAGCTAGTCTAAAAACACACAATACAACTAAAGAATGAGAAAAGATAATTTTCTATTCTTCTCGTTACATAATATTCTCTGGAACCTTCTTGAGATTAAACTCGTTTAAAAAAAAAACAAGATACTGTGACAACAGGTACTAGCATAACGAAAATATTCATGATATCAAAATAAATAAGAAACCCAAAATCTTAAACCACTTAGCTTTTGAACTGTCCATTTTGATGCGTTACTATTAAATTCAGCAAAGAAAACAATTTAACATTTAAAAAGTATCATACTTTAGGTTACCTTCAACATTTATACCTCCGATTTTAGAGTGCTTTAACAGATCGTTCATTTATATCTGACACTCCTGTGGGAACGCAATGAGGAGATCTATTAAATACCGAAGATCTATTCTTATACCTTTTAACTCGTGTGCCGTACCATATGATCTTAATGACATTCTTGATACAATGTAATTGTCTCATAGAGAGAGAGAGAGAGAGAGAGAGAGAGAGAGAGAGAGAGAGAGAGAGAGAGAGAGAGAGAGAGAGAGAAAATTTCTTACACCATGAATTTCCTACACCACCTACGTTCTATGACCTTCATTCTGAATACATAATAAAAACTACGCTTCTGAATTTTAAAGACATTTTGTAACGGAATTCTTCTGCATGATCTTTAAAGGGAAAATCTGGCAGACGTTATTGACAGAAGACTCCCTTTCCCTCACAGCGTGTTGGATCACCTATCAGGCTACTTGATTGTACGCTTATATAAAAGAAATCTGAAACGTCGATATGACATATGACATCCTTTGCCCTGTCATGCCTCCCAGTCATTCGACCCTTCCATAGCGGAAAAGGTTTTTAACCCAAGACGGACTTTCTTTTCACTTCCACCTCTTGCTAACGACAACATAACAACGGTAAGTTCATCTAGAAAAATTCTATAATGCATTTTTTCTCATAAGCAACAAAAACATTAAAAACAGCAGCAGCATCAACATTACAAACAGCAAAAGTAACAACTGTACAGTAGAAAAACGCTAATTTTTTAAATACAATACTACTGACTAGCATTTCAACCAGCAATATCACTATCGTAAATGTTATTATTGCCAGCAAGTCGCTTTTCCTACAAGTGGGCGACTTGATGAACAACCAGATAACAGACCCCGTTTCATTCCTCTTTAACTGATGAAATCCTCTGCAAATTCATATAGACTTCGTACATCATTTATGAAGCCTCTTGAGCGTTTCATCAACGCTCGTTATAATTATATACATATTTGGCATTCATCTTATTTTGCACATCGCCAAACGCTTCAAGGCCGTTCCATAATGTATTCTGTTAACCTTTATCTTCTTGGTATACCTCAGTCTCCCCTCAAAAACCTCCGAATAACACCTTTCCGAAGACAGTATTCTCTTCCTTTTTCCGCGTAAGACCAAGTAACACCATGAAAAATAAGTCATTTCACTAATGCTCACTTTTTACACACATTCCGTTTCACCTTTTGTGTTTCCACTCTTTCCACGCTATTATTTCATGTTCCTTTTCATTACCATTACCTTGCTCAAGGAGCTCATAATTCTGATTCGGCTGTTTTGTCTGCTTATCTGCTTGATTTTGTCTGTTTGATAGAAGGAATACGCAAAACGTCATACGTTGACTTTCACCTAAATGTCCCCAAAAGGTGGACTTTGTGACTGGTAACAAATGATCAGATCTTGAGAGAAATCGAATTATAAGTTTTATGGATTTTATTTATTTATTTATTTTTGGTGGGGCCGAGTTAAGGGTTAAGGTAATAAGGCAGGCTTGTTTGCCATGTTTCTGGCTTATGAAACCAGGCACAGACGTAAAGTGAGTTCATTATGTTTGTTGCATAAATTGTACTTTAACAACAAACAACTTCTACACTCCTATTTACCTGACCTAGCTGCTTTTAGTCGCAATACTTAGCAGGCTGTTCCTGCAAAGTGTGTCGTTTTCTAGTATCAGGTTTAATACTACTCAGTTTGCTATGAGTTCTATGTTGGCTACAACTAAAATCTGGAAGTGTTAACCTTGTGCAGTTGTGGATCTTCTGATCTTCAAATGTTCATGCAAGGAGCAAACTTATTCTTGTTTTCAGCTGATGTCTCTTGAATTCCGGTGTATCGATTTCCTTTCCTATTCCCTCATATTTATTTATTTATCAACTTTCCCAATAACTTGTCTCTCTCTGCACGGTGACTTCCCTTTGGAGCCGTCTTGGGTTCATAGTTTGTTGACTTTGTCCTAAAGGGTTTTCAGCCGAAAATTCAAACAAAAAAAAGAAAGAAAACCTAGGTAACAATATAGTAGATTTAGGTGACCCAACTTAATTATAAATTCTACAAAGAAAGTCTAATTGGAGTTATGTCTCCTCTTAAACTGTAAGATTTCGTCTGAATTCGGACAGCGAACTTCATCTGGTCGATATGCTATGTGCTAATGAGCCTTGACCTTGACGTTTACCTGTTATTAACAATATTATCATTAAAACTGCGATTCCAGGCCTCGTTCGACTGGAGCATAAAACCATAATGCTTTCCCACAAGCCGCAGCCAAAAATCAAATCCTTGAAAGTATGACGTCACCAGAGGCTGCCCACAGCGAGTTTACCTTTAAAGATTTCTGTTGCGTTTCCAAAATAAACAACAAAAATAAACAAAACAAATCCTTTCAAACTTTATCATTTACCAGCGCGCCACGGGGATGGGGAAAAGGTCAGGCCGCTAAACAAATACAAGGAAAAAATAGAGAGTATAACAATGGAAAAAAAAAAAGGCATGGCACATTTCAAAATCATAGGAGAATTTAACAATAGGTTCGAGAGAAAATTTCATGTCATGTTTTGGCACTGGAAAGCCGACGAGATGGAATCTCAATACCTTTATTAATTTAAACTATAAGAAAGCGCAAATACAATTAAATCAGTATAACTAAATGAAAAACTATATATGTTGTCTACATTAAGTGAAGCACTGTATCTATCTCTTAAACAAAAGATGAAATGATTAATGTAATCACTAACTGAAACAAGGTTAAAATATCCAAAGCTAATAGAACTATATTTTGCTTTGTCTAAAAAAAAAAAAAAAAAAAAACACACTGCTTTTTGTACGTCAAAATATAGAATAGAAACAAAAAAGCAATTAAGCAAATTCCATGGGAAGTTTACTTTTTTGCTTTTTTTTTTTTTTTTTTTTACGCGGAGACACTGCAATTTCATTTTCAAATAGCTCACGCTGAAGGGGAAGGAAGCAAAGCATTCACAGAATCGGGAAAAGATGATGTTCTTGTTTTTCCATACTCGAACCAAAATAACAAAAACAAACAACTAAAACATAGGGAAACAGAGTGAGGATCTTAATGACAATAATGTAATAAATAGTAATACCATTAAAAGATAATACAAAAAGGAAGTGAAGTGTAATATAATGGAGAACTTTTATTTAAGGAAGCAAAGTAATAGATCATGTACATTCCACATAAGTAAGCGAGAAATATATATTAATGATTCTACTAAATTCCTCCAAAACAACTGTAGTCTAATAACAGCTTAAAAAGAATCATTCACGGGAAATACGAACATGGTTAATCGGCAGTGTGCACAAAAGGTATTTCCAGTCATTGTAATTATTATTACTGATATCAGTGTTGTGTTTAACTCTTTAACCCTTATGATTACAACCAACAATTATTGTTTCCTCATAAAGTACACGACTAAGCATTCTTACTTAGCTTGTAGCAACCATCACTTTTTCTGTTATGGTAACCTCATAAAGAAAATAATCATATTAGAACAGCCACGTAGAAAACGAAAGAATTTCCACCTTTTCTACTCCTGCAGCCATCGAGAAAACGAAAACATTTCCCCCTCCATTTTTATCGTCCAAACGGCGAACAGGGTTCAAATGAAATTCTCGTTTTTAAGCGAAGCGTCTTGCGTAACACAATTGTTGGCACTGCTCTAATAACAAGCTACTATTTAGTTATAGTCTGACTGCTGGGTCTTTGAAAGCTTTAGAATTCGATTACCTGTGAAAGCCTACACAAATGTTTTATGAGCGTTTCCAAGGGATTTCGCTCGTGAAGAATAAAATTAATATATAGGTGAACGAAAGATTTCCTGAAGTGTGTCACAATTATTGTGAATAATTTTGTTTACTGCAGTCTTAAAGAAAGCGTAAATATACTTTATATCTTAATATATTTGTTGAACATTGAACTGAACAGTTATTAGGCGAACTGTCAGATTAAAAGGCTTTTAGCTATAAGCAACTCCAGAGCAAATTGCTCCGAAAAGTATCCAGCGGACCACTACTGAACTTTATAAATACATCGAAGAAAGAAAGCCCCGTAATTTTAATGCTGTCATAAACAAACTGAAAACTGTTTTCAGTATGAAAAAGAAGTAATTGTTTATTTTGCACACCCAACGGCTTCTCACCAACAGAATGGCACTATGGTTTATCAAAAAGCAAAAGCTGTTAAGAGATCTGACAGGTTTATAGATGATTACGGCTGCAATATTTCTTCCAACCTTAATACTTCGTAAGAGTTCCTTTTTTTCTTATAACTTTCTGGTCACTTTTAACTATTTTTAGTAAAGCCTAGATTCCTTTCTGAAAACTTCCCCAAATATGTAACTTCACTAAGTCCAGTTTTTTAGTTTGCTGTCAAAGAAAACTATTGTACCGGCTTTGTCTGTCCGTCCGCACTTTAATCTGTCGGCCCTCAGATCTTAAAAACTGCTGAGGCTTGAGGGCTGCAAATTGGTATGCTGACCATCCACCCTCCAATCATTAAACATCCCAAATTGCAGCCCTCTAGCCTCAGTAGTTTTATTCTATTTCAGGTTAAATTTAGCCATAATTGTGCATCTGACAACAATATAGGCCAGGCCACCACCGGACCGTGGTTAAGTTTCACAGGTTCATGCAGCATTATACCGTGACCACCGAAAGATAGATCTATTTTCGGTGGCCTTGATTATACGATGTACAGAAAACTCGATTGCGCCGAAGAAAGTTTGGCTGATTCTTTACTTGTTTTTAGAGGTCATCAGTTTAATAGAGTTCCACTGTATCTTTACAGTTGAGCTACTTAAAATATTTTTTATAGTTTTACATACATTTTCACAGTTTTGCTATATCCATAATCCTGTTTTTCTCAAAAAAAATTTTTTTTTTTACAGGTACCTAATATCTCATAGTTGTACGATATCCCAAAATTCTAGCATTTTCATCATTGGCAGCAAGACCATCCAAAAACATCCATTACCCTCAATATTATCAAAACTGTTTGCATTACCAATGACCTCAGTTCGACGGGCAACTACGCTTTGGCGAGAGTGCTTTCGGATTAAGTCGATTGCGTGAATTTAATGACTCACTGCGAACTTTAAACGCCAGAAAGATCTGAAATATTTTATGGCAAAATGAGCATGTCCTTCAATATATTTAAACAGTAGTTTCAAACCTGTGTACACAAAAAATTCAAATAGTTATTCAGCAGATACCTTTCGTAATCATAGAAAGAAATGTTGAGTTTTAATGAATGTATAAATAAATATGGAAAAGACGAAATTTTATGAGGAAACACACTGTACACTTTTAACAGAGCAAAAAATGCAAGCCTTTTATCCATGTGAAATTTCAGTTATTAATTTCATATACAATCACAATTATAAAGAGTTTTACATATAGTGCATAAATTTAAATACTGTATATGCTTATATATATGAATATATATATACATATATTACTCAAACATTATGCTAAAAATATCCCTAAACATCGATTTCACTTGAACTGGGGAATAATTTACCCATATATATATATATATATATATATATATATATATATATATATATATATATATATATATATATATATATATGCGCACATACCCTAGCTAGGATGTGTACCTAAAGATTTGATGCAGAAGTGACCCAGGACTTACAAAGCATCCTAAAGATGCGAAGTCGATTTCGACTCTGCTCTATATATTCCTGTTGAATTCAGGTTGTGTTGAAACTCGAAAATCAACCCATGTCCACCGTGGTTGCTTAGTGCAATTTTTGTAACACTTCGCCTTTTTATGAGTTTTGTCTCACAAGTGACTTTTATATGGTCGCAAATGTCAAGCCGCAAGTACCCTTTAATATCGATTTCACTTTAACTTGGGAATAACTTACACCGAAAGGGACTGACATACACACACACACACACATATGCGTGCGTGCCTGCCACTGGCACGTTTCTTCATAAATTGTTTTAAGAGGGTGAAACCTCTTTGCAGAAAACACTAAAAATGTTTACCCCATCATTTACTTAAAAATAGTTGACACAAATATTCATATAAGTCTTGTGCTTACGATACTGAATTAGTCTATGTATACTCTAGTCAAGTCTGTGTATAGACTATATTTTACTTAAAACACTATTCTACGTTAATGCATGTTATTATACAGTATACGCCAATATATTTCAACGTGGATGTGCAGCTTCATTTTTTATGATGAATACCTTCTTATATATTTATAAACATCTCAAAACTTTAAAAATACACAAAAAAGGCCAGGAGTTCAAAGTCCTAATAAACTATACTAACGTATGACCTGTTGACACAAACAATTATCATGTCGGGGGGCATCAAGTAGATTTGAGTTTGGTTAGTATCATACGACTATTGCTACAATGCCATTTCCATTTCAACAGCAATCAAACAGTAAGCCGGCGAGAGAGAGAGAGAGAGAGAGAGAGAGAGAGAGAGAGAGAGAGAGAGAGAGAGAGAGAGAGAGAGAGAGAGAGAGAGAGAGCTCTTCGACCTAAACTTGTACATCTATTACTATGCACAGTATTAGTGCGGCTTTTATCGTACAGTTGTATAAATCTGCTAATACAATCATTGCTATTTCGACATAATTCTATAATTCCGAAAATTATTTCAGTTATTAGATAAAAAGAATCACAAACTATATCACTGTACACATAATCGACATCAAGTGAAAAAGCAAAAAATAATACAATGGCCAATTTCATCATTTCACGCCAAAATGCAAATTGGATTTCCAAATGGGAAACCACTTATGAAAGCAATGAAAAAAGAGAAAAAAATACAGCACGCTATGATTTAATGCATTTGATTTAGCATCATCCATTTAATGGAAATTATCGGCTGAAAAAAAAAAAACATCCAGGTGTATAATCACACTTTTGCTACTTTTTAGTGACTTGCTCAAATAGCTCATAACAGTCTTCATTACTTACGATCAAGTCAGGTATCAGCCCATGAGGATTAATAACCTGTAGTAAATGTTGCTCCCGTAGGAGGACAGGATTCACTCAATATCTTGAAAAAGCCCTTGAAAAGTTACGCAATCGTGCCCACCAATAATCACGTCCTAAATGGTTTTTATTGGATATCTGGTATCGCTTAGCTCACAACACGGGTCGTCGACTATGCTCTGGGCTCTTTCAAACATCTCTCTTGGAAGATTTGTATGTAAAGTGTCAGAAGCTCTCCTATGAACATTATACCATGCAACTGAAAACTCCCTTAACAATCCACTCTTGAAGATTTTTACATTTAAACATGCAAAGTCAATCATAATTGATCTCCACACATACAAAGAGAGAGAGAGAGAGAGAGAGAGAGAGAGAGAGAGAGAGAGAGAGAGAGAGAGAGAGAGAGAGAGAGAGAGAGAGTTTCATAAAACTTCGCGCAATGCAAAAGAATGAAAGCTAAAAGTTATTTTTACAGTGAGATCATAACTTACATATATCTGTCACGTATGAAAATTAGAGTCGCATAATCATGAATTCTGAGCCTGGATACGACAATCATCCAAGCTGGAGGTCCGTCTATTTTACTTCTTTTCCAGAAAGCTAACATTCAACTCGCCCTTCAAGAATGATCGTCCTTCCCTCTCAGCCATGCAACCCGACAAACCCTAGTATATACCCTCTGGCCAGACAAGACGACCTCTTGTCAGCCAGTGATATTCAATTCTAACCTCCCCCCTCCCCCAACACACACATGCACACACACAAGGGAGGAAACGTGAGGGCGGCGTTGTTTCCGAAACTTGGGTCGAGAACTACCTCCTGAACTAGCCGCAAACTATGCCGAGGATCAGCGCAATTTGGAATATGAATTCTGTTTGGAGTTACATCTGAACGTCTAGACGACAATCTGTTCCACACATGACCCGGTCGTTATGTTAACGGTGGACTCATAATGATGAAAGTAATATGTTATTACTGTTGATCTGTTGCTGTTTTTAATACATGACACAATTTTAAAGAAAGGACTGTTCGTTTGAAACAGCTATGTTCGTACTTTCCTAGTATGTGCGCATAGTGTGCTTTGTACTTTTTTTTTTACCTCACATTACAAAATGGGTTAGTGACCACGAATTTAGGCCAAAAATTACAATGAGTCAAAGTAAAAATTAGGAAACTAAAGAGGTACGAGTTTTAAGAATCTTACCAACTTTTTTTTGTCGCGATATGAACCCAAAATATACAAAAAGTAAGAAATTCTTCTTAAAACATACAAATAACAAAAACTGCAATCACTAATTTGACTGCCTGGGCACACACGCACACACACACACACACACACACACACACACACACATATATATATATATATATATATATATATATATATATATATATATATATATATATATATAGTCCGAAGTGATCAAGTACCAGGTTATTATAAAAATATTAAGACCAAAAAATTTACCTCACTACAGCCAGATACTTGAAACCTCATAACAATAATATTAAGACTGAATACTCTAAAGGTACAGTGATCCCTTAAAACTTGCTTAACACTTGAAAAATCAGTCTAAATTTATCAAGTTTTGGGTGAAGTAACAACTAATAAGCTATAAACAAACTAGGGGAAAAAGGGCATCACTCCATCAAATACTATAATTGTTTCCCTGGTTCTACTTCACTTTGATAAAGGAGAACTAGTCAGATATATCACTTACCTTGATTATACACACAAATATCTCTAATCACTGATGGTCAAAATGAAACACTGTACTTTTAAAACTTTAAACAGACAAATTTATTTCTAAGTTCAAAAGTTACAAGTAGAGCTCACATTCTCAAAAAGATTTACTATTACTTGACAACAGTGTAAGATTTAAGAATTTCTTAGCCAAAATTAACTCACAAAACTTTAATTTATCAAGAAATCAATTTAATTAAGCAAAATTCTAATGATTAACACTCACTCCAGATTATAATGTAAATCTTAATAATTGAAATCAACATAAGTATTCACTGAAATCTCAATGAAACCAACACCAACACAACACTAATTAATCACCAACACAAACTTTGGGAAACACTGTGAAATTGTCAACACAAGTATATGATACTAATATGAAAACACGGACATATAAGAAAGTAATATACAGAAATAAATATACCAACAGTAATTTCACTAAGACAAAATATGTTTAAAGATTATATCAATCTTTCAAAAGATTGCCTTCACTTTTAAAAAGATTAAACTCACCTCTTACTAAAATCACAACCATCTTTCACCAAGATAATACTTCAGTTTTAAACATGATACAATACAAGTAAATAAGTACATTATCTTACTCCATTTTGTAATCTATAAAACACACTTTTCCACAATGGCTGTAGAACACAAATATTTTAAACCACTCTAAAAAAATATATATCTCGTGGGAGAGTTTTACAAAACTTATATATCTAGGAGAGTAACCACAGTTTTACACCAACTCTGCTTTTATCCTCAAACCTGGGTTGTCAGTTAGTCATTTCAAATCTTAGAATAACCTGAGTCCCTTCTCCAACATTCTAGAATATCCAGAATACAAAAATCCTTCTTCTACAAACAGAATATATGGAATACAGCATAAGCACAGTATTCCTTGTCTTGGAAAAGAAATATGTTTTACTCTTTTATTTAAATGATTGACAGTTCACTTCCTGGCTGTACACTTGTGTAAACAAAGGCCAATTTGCGAGCTATCTGCGGCCTAAAAACTGTCAACCCTTGTCACAGGTCTCTTATCTCTCCTTGCTTACAGAGATCCCTGGATGGCTGTGTACCCAGCTGAGCAAACAGCAAAACAGGATGTACTTATCTGAACTGGTTACCAAAATATCTCTGAAACCTTAACTCCCACGAAATGTAGTATGTTATGAACACAAAAGAACATCTAGCATTTATAAGCATTGCAGAACATTTACTTACATTATAAAGTCAACTCATTACACCTCACAACATATGAAATAGCTGTAAGAAAAAAAACATAACAAAATCATAGACAATACATCAAAAACACAGAACAAATATTACATTTACAGAATGGTTATATATATTATATCCTATAATATAATATATATATATATATATATATATATATATATATATATATATATATATACACACACACACACACACATACATATCAGTTTATGGGTTCAAAAGTGGAACCGGATAATTTTCTTTTATTTCGAAAACTGCACTTCCGGGGAAAAAGGATATATTACAAGAAAGATGAGGAAACCTTACCTAACTTTCCCTTGAATAACAAGATTACGTTACTGAACCCACCCTTATATAATTATCTACCGCAACCTTTTAAACTATGAGCTTACATCGCCTACCTTCGTATTAAAGTCTTGGTTTACCTTACCTAGCGTATCCTGATATAATAATTATTATTTTACTTAATCTAATAGTCCACTTCCAGGAAGACTGGTTTCTCTGCCTTACCGCTGGCTACAGGATTCTCTTTGATAAGTCCTGCATCCTGACTTCTTTAAAGATCCGTGTCCACTGCTTCCTTCAACAGTAATGACGGAAAAAGGTAAATATATATGTGAACTGTATATACATGAAAAGATGAGCTGCCTTGTAAAAAGCCATAAAAGATAAAACTATGTGTAAAAGCAAATGGAAGAACTGGAAAGAAAATGTTTGAACTTGTTGGTAAAACAATTTTAAGGTAGTTTCGCTAATGGCCTATATACTTTAATAGATCGACAGATCGTATGACGTGTTCATATCACTTTATATATAACTAATGCTTCGTTTTTCCCTAGCAAACTGCTGGCAGCAGTAATAGCACCTGAGGGCAAAGTTTTCGCAGTTTATCTAACCATTTATTTCGAGGCTTTTACAAAATTCCTTTTCAGTGAGAAAAATGTGTAAATATATAACTGACATGAAATCATACTTCGGAAACTTAATATTTAAATGTTTACCATTATATTGCATAAAAAATTTACTAAGTACAAGAGCAAGGAAACGTAACACATGCTAATGCACAGGTTACAAGTATGAGTACAGGGGATGCTTGTAGTGAACAGGAATTACGATACTATAAAAGAATATTGCTTGTCAAAATGCTAAAACAGGGAATAAACAGATAGAAAAAACCAAGAGAATATTGGTGACTTTACAAAAAATATTTACATACAGCAACAGGATACAAATCAGGAAATCTAAACCAATATTACATGACGATTCAAAATAGCACTGCAACTCCTGTTAGACTTAACAGCAGTGCTTCCAATGATACTGCCATGAATGAGAGGAATGAAAGACATCTGGTCCCTAGTAGTGTGGCAACACGCCACTTCAACAAAGGCATTCAGCGTTGAATCTATAGTTAAATATTAAACATGGTACTAGCTATGAATTTTATCTAGTTTTTAAAATTTGTAGACGCCCGGTCGTCCCAACAGTGAACACTTTTTATTGATAACCCTTATATATTAAATGCACATCAAACACAACGTGTTACAATTTATTCAGTGTGTGTGTGTGTGTTTGTAACACCGACAAACTACAAGTACTAAACTCCACGTTCAGAGTTACTCAGCACTGGGTTCGACTGACCCAACACTGCCACAGGCCCGACAGAGTACTTGTATGAAGAATGAAGAACCCCTTTGCTTTCTGGCTCTTACTTTACTTACAGAAATTATATATATATATATATATATATATATATATATATATATATATATATATATATATATATATATATATGTGTGTGTGTGTGTGTGTATGTATGCAATCAAAAATAAATGCAAAAGCTGCAAATAGAAATAAAAACAAAAGTACTCTTCTTAGATACGCCAAAGGGTAACATGAATTGTCAAAGCGCCACCATGGAACACAAAATCTCCTCACGAACTCTGACCTATTCAGGTTGTGACGATGGATCAATTTATTATTTACGAGGAAGAACTCTCGCCTCATCTAGAAACTGGTGTATCCAAACACTAAGACGGTCGAGGTAGCTAAAGAAAGAAAGAAAGAGAGAGAGAGAGAGAGAGAGAGAGAGAGAGAACTAAACATAGGAATTACTGGCGAGCATACACACACACACGCACGCACATATGTATACTGCTTTATTCTCTCGATATATATATATATATATATATATATATATATATATATATATATATATATATATATATATATATATATCAAGTCAATAAGTATCCGCACGCCAATATTTTTATTTAACACAACAGCAATACAAAGTTTATAATAACATCATTTTTCAACATAGTCACTCTGCTTTTTGGGACCCATCTTGCACAGACTTTATGAAAGTTGAGCCTGTTATGCACGATTTCATATGCAGAACCATGACTAATGTGCATATGATAAGCTACTTCATCAATAGTCAATCGTCGGTTATTCAGAATCAGGGCTTGGACTTGTTCAATGTTAGCATCGGTAGTGGCTGTGGCTGGGCGTCCATTGCGTTTCTCATCCTCCACGCTTGTCTGACCGCTTTTGAACTACTCAATCCACTCATAAACACTACGTCGTGGCAAAACATTGCCCCCGTATTGTACTGAAAGTCTTCTATGGATTTCAGCTCCTGGTACACCTTCAGACCACAAAAAACGGATTACAGAGCAATGTTCTTCTTTGGTGCAAATGGAGAGTGGTGCGTTCATCTTTACTTCTCAACAGCGCAGAGCGCACTGAAGTGGTAACGCTGAAACCAACCACAAGGGAGGAGGGCGGAGCCATCTACAACCCGGCATAGCACACAAAGCCATACAGCCTATTCACAAACAATTAGAATAAAAGTGCGGAAACTTATTGACTTACCCTCGTATATATAGCTTTATGATGAATAATATTGCCAAGACCAGGAAGAACATTCTTTATTACACAAGCTTTCGAGGTATAAAACCTCATCATCAGGCTGAAAAACCGACAAGGATTAGAATCAATGAAATTACAATAAAATAAATTGTCATAATAAATCTTCAGCAAAAATACTAACCAAATATATAAAACGAACAGTAATTACAAACTAAAAGGGTGAGACGCAAAAAAAAAAAAAACCAAAACAATTAAAAACGAACACAAATATAAAAATATAAAAAAATATAGGGTGAAATGTAAACAAACTACCAATCACAAACTAAAATATTTAACAACCAAACTGTGTACCTACTATGAAATTACACGACAGCTAGTTGAATACCAGACGAGCTGTTGTTCAATTCGGGTTTCATCCTTTTAATAAACAGCAACTCTGAAATCAAAAGGTCCAGTCTGTTTGAACAAAAAGACAGTACCCAAAAATCCAGGTGAGTGATAGGATGGTCCTGTGCTAAACTGTGTTCCCTAATGGCAGAAAAGGGTGGTTTTGGCAATGTTATTCATCATAAAGCTAAGATTTCCAAGTAGCTGCCTAATTAATGAGACTATATATATATATATATATATATATATATATATATATATATATATATATATAGACTATATATATATATATATATATATATATATATATATATATATATATATATATATATATATATATGTGTATATATATATATATATATATATATATATATATATATATATATATATATATATATATATATATTTTTACATAGATATGTGTATTTATTTGTGTACACATATGTGTGTAAACAAATAAATATACACATATCTATAAATCATATACATACATATATATATATATATATATATATATATATATATATTATACACATATACTGTATCGATATATATATTTATCGAGACAATAAAACAGTAAACATATGGCTCGTTGGCTGTTGAACTTTACAGGCGCAACTTACATTTAATTGTTTTGTTGTACTACATTAAAGTCTCTCATAAGTTCCAAAACAGAAAAATAAAACCTATTTTCTTTACAAACACTGAACATAACGTGAAAGCATTTAAAAAGAAAATGTATTATTATAAGTTTGGTGCATCACTATCAACATTTATACAAATTAATGACAACATTTATAATTAAATCATCAACAGTTTGAATAATATAAGTAATGAGAAAATGTCAGGAGAGATACTATTTATTTTCATAAGCTTACACAACTTTGTCTCCTTCAAAATAATTGCCTCTCGCAGCTACACACTTCTGCATGCGTCTCTCCCAGTCTTGGAAGACCTCCTCAAAGTCCTTTTTCAGTAGTCCCTTCAGGTAACTTTCCGATGCCTCTTTCAGCTCCTCTGTTGACAGGAATCTGGTTCCCCTGAGGCTGTCTTTCATGCGTGGGAACAAGAAGTCGCAAGGGGCTAGGTCAGGGCTGTAAGGTGGGTGTTGTACCACTTTCATTCCCCTGTCGGCCATCCAGGTGGTCACCAGCGTTGACTTGTGGCATGGGGCATTGTCCTGGTGGAACCACCACTGACCACTCCTCCACTGCTTAGGCCTCTTCTTCCTCATCTTCTCCCTGAACCTTTTCAGAACAGTAAGGTAATATTCCTTATTGACAGTTTGACCCTGAGGAACCCATTTAATGTGAATGATCCCCTGGGAGTCAAAGAAAGGAATAACCATGGCCTTCTCTTGCGACCTGCTCACCTTTGCCTTTTTGGGTCTGGGGGAGGTCGCGTGCTTCCACTGAGCACTCTGACGTTTGCTCTCAGGGTCGTAGGTGAACACCCAACTCTCGTCGTAAGTCACTACTTTATTCAGGAAGCCTGAATCAGCCTCTATCATTTCAAGAATGTCAGTGCAACATTCCACACGAAACTGCCTCTGGTTGTCGGAGAGGATCTTTGGCACAAACTTGGCACAGACTTTGTGGAGCTTCAGATCTTCAGTCAGAACTGTCTCTACTGTGCCAATACTAATACCAACAGCTTCAGATAGTATCCTCACAGATATTCGACAGTCTTGCATCACTAACCTTTGCACTTCCTCAATGTTTTCCTCCTTGCGTGCACTTTTTGGTGCTCCAGATCTGGGTTCATCCTCAACCTGTTCATTTCCGTCAGAAAATTTGTTAAACCACTGATAGAAACTTGCTTGGCTCATCTGTTCATCCCCATAGGCCTTCTTTAACATTCCATAAGCTTCTTGTTTGGTTTTCTTAAGTTTAACAAAAAATTTGATGGCGTAACGTTGCTCCATGTTTCCCTGGGTTTTGACAAGTGTTCACAGATCGGCAAACCGGATCAGACTGGTTCCACCACGTTCACCGCTGCACTCAGACCTACAAATATAGAAAGTTGCCAGTTTGTCATTTTATAGAATATATGTATGTGTACTTTACCATGAAGTAGTATTTTGATCAAATCATATTTAGTGTCTCGCCTGACATTTTCTCATTACTTATTGAACATACATATATATATATATATATATATATATATATATATATATATATATATATATATATATATATATATATATATATATATATATATATATATATGAACATGCATGAATTTTCGTCACAACCCACTTTTTATATTCCCAAATACTAATCCACAAATGGCATTTAATATCGAGTTCAATCCACTTTGTGGATAACTTTCACCCAAAGTGTAAGTGCCTCTGAACCAGCCTGGGCTTTTGGTTTAATAGCTACGACAGACAGTGACTTAGACAACTCGGCTATCAAGGGTATGTTCGTGAATAATCACCTCTTTAAGTTTGGTAAATAAATCCTAGAGAGAGAGAGAGAGAGAGAGAGAGAGAGAGAGAGAGAGAGAGAGAGAGAGAGAGAGAGAGAGAGAGAGAGACTTATTAGCTTAGATTAAGACATTTCTCCTGACAGCAGAATAACCTCCTTTTATGTTTTCTACCTATTATCACAGAACTTTTTTTATTTCTACTTTAATCTCCTAAAGGTATATTACCTTGTTTATGAATGCGTAACGGCTGGAAGTCCTGATAAATGCACAACCACTCTAGCAAAAAACAGAAGATATATTAGGCAAGAATTTGCATCAGTAAATTTCAGGACAGAATGGAAGCACAATTGTTTTCGCAGTCTCTTGTAGCTTTCCATGTATTCGGTTAAAACTGATTTTTCTGTTGAGTTTTTCTTCTAAATGAAAGTACAAGACTGAAATGACGTAAAAATGTTTCCAGGATCTAGTTTGACCGCAAAACGCGCTCTCTTAAGTATATCTATTTCAGTAATATATTCTAAACTCACCACACTTCAATTAATGAGGTTATTTGTTCATTAAAAAGCTAAAGCAGTTTGCAGTTAGGCAGGGGTTATGCTTCTGCATGCTTGCTTATTGCTTTTTACCCAAAAATTTATACATACTACCTAAACAAATTTTTGACTGAAGAAATTTAGGCCAAAGTCAATTATGGAGGTAGTCGCATTTGACCGAGGGGAGAAGGAGCGTTTTAAGGGCTGGTAAATTGCTTCGTTCTGACTAAATTTTCAATAATTTACGTTTGGAGTATGTAGAAAAGGAGAAGGTGAAACGAAGGATTGAAAGCTAAATGTAATGGAATGTGAAGAAAATGCTTCAAATGCGAGAAGACTCAAAATTCAGAAAATAGATAAGAAAAAAAGGCTTCTTTATATTATGCCCAATGGAATAGGAATATCCACACTGCTCTCTAAGCGCACCTGTCTGAACTTACACGTTCTGAATATGCCTAAGTTTTCCTACATAATCGTGTGCAAATCATTCTTTAGACCCCTAAAATGTGTCCAACTTGACCACTGGTTTGATCAAATTTGTATCTGCACAACAGAAAGACTTTCGCATGAAAATTTAACACTTCAACTGAGATGAGTAATGTTAACGATTTTTCCTACACATTCCCATCTCAATGTTTCAGATCCAAACGAACTTCATATGTGCATCACTTACCAGAGGATGCCCAGGTAAGTTCCGTATCTTATTGCTTTTTTAATTGGGCCTGTTAGTAATATGACCAGTTATTAAATACTAAAGGTAAAGGAAGAATGAAATACTGCAGGAGTGAAAAGGCCAGAAAATGAAGGGGGCGAGACAGCAGCAATAAAAAAGGGGGAGGGGGACCAAGTGAAACAAAACGGTTTTCAGAAACCAGCTGGAATATATCATAAACACGTAGGAGAGAGAGAGAGAGAGAGAGAGAGAGAGAGAGAGAGAGAGAGAGAGAGAGAGAGAGAGAGAGAGAGAGAGAGAAGTACATCAACTATTTCCACTCTGAAAGAAATTACTTAATTTTCATACAAGGAATTACAAAATTTACTTCTGTGACGTTTGACTTAATACGGTATCTTCTCAGCACATTTTATTCACTTCAACAACACCATTTCTAATAACTTATCGGACGACAGACGAACCTAGAAAAAAATCAAAAGCTAGACTATCTTTGCATTTTGCTTTATTCAGATCTCCGATCGATAATAAATGACTGAGGTTATTAGTAATTACTATCGACGACAAAGTGGAGAAAATGAGGCACCGACATAGATAGTTACCCTTGACAAGTTAATGTTTCAAATAACCCTCATGATAAAACTTGTCGTTTGTTATTCAGGCACCTTTTCAAATTATAAGCTGTAGGAGCATGACGGTTAAAAGACATTTTTGTGTAAAAAATGACATCCTTATACCTTGTTTAGTATTTTTCTATTCTCCTTTTTTCATATATCTACAGTTAACTACGATGCAGAGCGATTAATGTTAATGGTTACATTAGGTAAATTTTTAATACTTTTATTGAAGCCTAAAATATATTTCAGCAGAAAGAATGACAAATTGCATGTTTTCTGTAGTTTGCTTCGCTTAACCATTTTGTTCTATATTAACGGTCAAAGACAACACTACATGAATAAAGCTCACAGCCCAGTTTCGTGACTTTTATGCTGACTTTTCCAGATGTATTTTTAACCCTTTAGATTTTCTGCATTATGAAGCTTAAGAGGAAACCTGAAAAGGACAATAAAAACTACGTGTTTATACACACACGCCACTCCAAAGTCTGAATGACAAAAGTGCAGAAATCAGTGTAAACATCCCTGCCTCTGAAAAACAAATTACTGAAACTTGCTGCAAACTTTAAAGCCCAGGCAATGGGCCGTGATAAGGGTCGAAAAAGGACGGAGTAATTAAACTGTGTGATTTGTAAATGAGCTGAGTGATGAGATACGAAGTGGGTGAAGATTCAAAGTTATTGGTTTCTAAAAGCCGATTTCTTTCCTTCAAAATTTTCCTTTATTGCATATAGCATTTATTCATGCTTTAAAAGAGTTATAACGTAAATAATGATTCTTTCTCTCTCTCTCTCTCTCTCTCTCTCTCACACACACACACACACACACACACACACACACACACACACACACACATATATATATATATATATATATATATATATATATATATAATACATAGACGGATAGATAGATAAATAGATAGATAGAAAGATAGATATTTCCTATATATATATATATACACACATATATATATAAAATATAAATATATATATATATATATATATATATATATATATATATATATATATATATATATATATATATATATATATATATATATATATATATATATATATATATATAATTCCTTATCGGAATTCAAGGCTCACAATTTGGAAAATGCACCTGAAAATTTAGTTGCATGCTAGGCCAGTATAATAGAATCAAGACGTAGGATAAAACAACTGCAGTATCTGCTGGTATAAGAAGTAAATGATATACTTGGCATTTAATCAAATGCTGTAAGAGGCAGCCAGGTAGAAGGGCAGGTACTAATAACATTCCACAATACTTGGTGAGAACTGGAGGACTGTATACATATATGTGTGTGTGTTTATGTATATAGTGCTTCGTTGTGACTGCGTGTTTTGAAGAACTGTTGAAAATACATAATAAAAGAGGGCAGAGATAAATGATGATAAGACTGGCGAAGGTTAGTGTTGGGTAAAGGATGTTTGTGGAAATGACTCGAGGATATAAGGAGGGCATCTAATAATTTTAAGAATGGAGAGACACCATGAAAACTGTTGGATTAATGCTGAAATACTAGAGTGTGGTCATGACAGCGCGGTTGAGTGGCTGCCAGGGATTGAAGGGTATGTCTGGATGAGGGAAAGGTTCTGAAGGAACGGGGAAGTGGAAAATAGAGGCAACCATAAGAATTATAACATTCCTTAGTATAGCAGAGAAGGACCCTGACTAAGAAAATTACACAAATGACAGAAGGACTGATACGGGAAAAAAGTGTGAGCCTAGACAATGAGAGGATTCGAAGATTCGTGGAACTAGGTGTATTATGGAAAAGCATGCGACAGGTTTGCAAGGAAAAAGAAAAAAGTGTATGGCATGTAAGGACCTAGAAAAAGGTTATGATACAAAGACAGAGAGGCGATATATATAATGCTGAGAATATAAGGTACAGTGCATACGTTACTGAGAGATGTTTAAAATGTTTACAATCGAAGATTATAATGTAGTAGAATGTTCAAGTAGGAAAGTGACTGATCTGGTGTGAAAGTGGGTTTGAGAAATGGTTGTATTAGGTCTCCAAGGCTATTCGATATCATCATGAATGGACAAGTCCGAGAAAGGAAAGTAGATGAAGGTTCAGTGTTGCGGGATTAGAAAATAAATGTGAATGGAACGTGGAATGATTGATGCTTGCAGATGATATATTATTGATTGAGGATAGTAAAGAGAAACTGCAGAAACTGATGAAAAGCGTTTCCAAGTGTTTATAAGGTGAGAAAAGTGATATTTATTGTGAACAAGAATAATGGTATGAGTATAAATGGAAACCAAGAGGATAGAGGTTGTGTTGTGGAATTTTTCTGTAAAGGTGATCTTCCAGTAGCAGTAACGGTTCTATTAGTTTTTTGGAGCCACCATTTGTTAAGGGAAACGGATTAAGAGAAAATGTATAAATATTTGAATAAAGAGCGCGAATGTGTACATACATACATCTGTACATACAGTTAAGCTGGAAAAAGTGTGTTAGACTAGAAAACTTTAGTTTGCAATTATAAGTTCTACAAACAAAATGCTTTAAATATTTATTCTACAAATGAAAGCCCTTTAAATCATGCAATTGACTTTGATCCGGACACATCACCTTTAGATGTAACCAACCTTACTACTCATATAGAAACTATATTATTCTTGTGCCAAACTGCTTAATTTATTGTTTTCCAGTTCTGTTTAGTTGCTAACGACATTTTATGAGATTCTGAATATTATTTCTGGTACCAAGTTGCTTACGATATTTTAAAAAAGGCTGAATATAATATCTTGGACCAAAGAACCAAACCTCAACACCATTTCTTTAGGACGGCTATTATAAGACTTTAAATTTCGACTTTTTAAAATTATCTTCCTTTTAATAATTTGGGAATTGCATTTTCCTCTTATTTCTTTCATATAATTTTTATTTTTTTTAATCTCCTATCTTTTTAGACACATCTTTCTTTCACAATGACCAAAGTTTATTCGTACACTATGAGAACTTTCCTCAGTTTTACAGAAGGAAAACAAAGCGTACAGTGTGATATTTAGAGATGAGAATGGAAGGAAGAGAATCAAAAATGGATTAGTTCATGAGAGAGCAGGACTCTTATAAAGGAAACAGAGCTATAAAGCATGGGAAATGAGAAGAAAAAATAGAATAATCTGGCATTATGGAAACAGCAAAATCGTGAAAATCTTTAACTTTGTTTTCCCGTTTAATGTCCCGTTTAATCGCGTGGACTTCCTCCTCTGAAACCTGGAAAAAGATCTTGCACACAGTACAAAACTTTGTGAATTACACGACTGGCTAATCAACGTCAATCAGAGATTCACTCGCCAGCGTTTTTCTCCAAGTATCCTCATTCAAATCCGCTGAACCGCTGTTTCTTAAGGATCCACATTATTTACGCTTGAGTAGAAGATTTGCTTAATTGGTTTGTTAATAACATCACGGTGTACGATCATACTCATTAGCACTGGATATTTCGCTCTGATGGATGAGGTAATAAATATCTCAAAATAATCCGTTCGTATAGCCGTCACGAGAAAAAGGTGGATTAGCATTTACTGATAAGAAAGAACCGCCCGCCCCCCCCTCCGACAAACTAGTAAATCAACGCCACATGTTTTTGTCGTACATTAAAAACAGGCCTTGACCAAAGAAACGACTTCCTTGTATTTTGCGACTTTCTCCCATTTAAAGATCAGAAGAATTATTTTCTTTTTTGCTGAGAGGTATTGTCCTCGATATGTTTTAACCTTCTAAAATAGTGTAGCCACTCAAAACTGAAAATTATTACCTGTCAATTTTACAACTGGAGACTTATTTTTCAATTAGCCTTCTATTCATCTTGTTTTTAAAGTCTGACCTGATTAGAGATTTTCAGTATAATAACATCTTTTTTGACAATACCACAAAAACACGATTCACCTAACAGGAGTGGCACAAGAAAAAATAACACAAGTCACTGCCATACTCATATTTTAACTGCTGAATCATGGATGAGCCACCGTGCAGTCACACTTTCACAACATTAGCTAATTCATATAACTGTCTACATAAAAGATTCATCAGCATCCCCTCAATTCCACTTACTCTCAACTCTCATTTGATGTTAAGGACCTTCCTTTCAAATACCTGTGACACCTATATTTATCTAACACTTTCCTGGGTCTTCTCTACTCCTTTCCCCTGACACTTTGAAATTAAAATCTCTTTTCAACACTTTCCACATGACTAAACCATCATGATCTATCCTATACATAACGCCACATTTATCATCCCCTCAGTTCTTCAGACCCAATTATGCTATGCAAACACTAAAGTAATCTTTTAACTTTATTTTGTTACAAACTCTTTAGTGAGTAATCTGGCAATTATATCACTAATCACTATTAACCTTTGTAATTTAATAAATTCGACAGTTTTGAAGGTAGAGCTCCCACTGGAACACAAGACCATGATAAAGGAGCGAAGTGTCAAAGTACTTTCGTTGACACTGAAGCACCTCCACACCCAGCCTCGCACTGAGTTCTACTGCACCTAGGTCAGGTTACTTCACCCTATATAGTAAAAATGTCACCTTCTCCTCCATAAAATTCTAAATATTACGCCTAGTAAGGAGCAAAAAATTACTTCAGCAAGCTCTAAAATACCACTTGACTACAAAACACTCTCCCCATCTCAGCACTCGCAGAGACTCGACCAAACACTCATTGCGAACTGACTGCAGTTCACACGCCATTGAAATACCAAGCGTCACACGTGCGGACAATCCATAGTCTAATAAAGTGCATATGAACTGCATTCTCATGGCAGACTAATCTGCTAAGTATACAAACTATTTTGTAACCGCTAGCAACCAGTTATGGACCCTATGAGAACTGGTCTATTCACTGCCTGTTTCCATTAACACATACACACATAATACAGTATATATATATATATATATATATATATATATATATATATATATATATATATATATAGAGAGAGAGAGAGAGAGAGAGAGAGAGAGAGAGAGAGAGAGAGAGAGAGAGAGAGAGAGAGAGAAAATTATATATCTTACATATTTTCTCCTTAGAGGGGTCTGCTTCTGAAGGTTTAACTCTTTTTTTTCGGCAAGTCCGTAAGAATTAGATTTTTTGCCCAACTCCATCCTCCACTCAGGCTGCAACAATACATACCCGACTTACTTCTTTGTACCTATTTAACTGCACCTATACCAGCCTTCCTCTGTCGAAAATCGAAATCGGCTTTTTTCCTACATTAACTGCAGTTTTTTCTTTCCATTTCAAGTCAATTATCTCATGCTGTACAACTCTGAACTTCTTGTATACAGTTGATTAAATTATTTCGTATATTACAGCCAAATTGTGCAAAATTAAATCTTTATTTCTTTACTCATATAATAATCAATTTCCTTTTACGGCTTTCTTTCTGGCTTATAATAAATATGATTGTTTTAAAGATAATAATAATGTCTATATTTATCAAGTTCTTTCGGTTCTAATCTTCGGATTGTTTTTATTTATTTTTCCAAATAGAGTCCCTGATTAAGTAAACTTCTCATAACAGTATAAATTGGAAATTCCTTTCGGAATCTCAAAGAAATGCATAAATACAGTAAATACTGAAGTGCTACCTGGATATATTAAGACATAGTTGTTGTTTAATCTAATGAACTTCATAAAAAAAGTGGTTGAAGATGGGCGAGACAGCTTAGTTTGGAATAATGACAGGAAATAAGAATAAGCATTTGCTGCTTTTTTTAAACAGGAAAACACCGCAACATTTACAAAGCTTGCTTAAAGGAATATATTAAATACTTGAAGCGCGTGAGGAAGGAAATGGAGAGGCTTGGTCCTGTCCTTTACACCACACCAAGGAAAATACCATGTGATTGTACCTGTAAAATTCCACTGGTTAACTGCGACCCAGTTTGATGAGAATTATGAGACTGTGAGGAGGAGGGACGGTGTTAGTGGGTATGTGTGGAAGACAACATGAAAGACATGATTACCGGGATTTTACAGAGGCCCTTTGTGTCTCCTCGGCGTCGGAGACAATGAGGGTGCTGATGACACGTATACCACAGCTGTTTTTGTAAGGTGCATGCATAATTAGAATAAAATCACACCTAAACAATTATAATATTAATCAAACATTAAGAGGAAATACAAAGGAATAAGATGAAAATACTCGTACAGAAAGTCACGAAACAAAAGGCCAGATTGCAACAGCGAAAAAATTGGATCGCATAAAGGTAAAGCTCAATCTTAGTTTTCTTGTGCTTGAACCCTATGGACCCAACACGACCGATTCACTTTAAGGATTAAGACGGCAACATTTTCATCGTAACTGCAAATTGCCCTTCTGGCCATCACGGATATATATATATATATATATATATATATATATATATATATATATATATATATATATATATATATATATATATATATATATATATATATATATATATATATACACATACCCACTACATATACACATATATAAATGTGTGTATATGAGTGCGGGTGAACCTTTAATTTGTTTAAGAAATATGGACGTGGACACAAGGGGCTAAATCCAGTTAAGTTATAGCTGTATGACGATGACAAAACACAAAATTTGAAATACAAAATTTCTGAAACATACACTCTTAATTTCCATATTGTTAAATACGAGTATAAGCAAGCCGTTCGTTCCTATGCGTTCAGCATTCTTCCTTTTCTCCTAAATTTAAATTTCTCCCTACAAGAACAAAAACTATGTAGAGAAGTTGCTCATAAAGCGAAAATTTGCCTGAAAGATAACAGACATTTTACGAGGATGCTAAAATTCGTAGTTCTTTAAAATCATTGCATGATTCAAATGCATGTTATTTGCGATGTATGCATAAATTAACTGAGTATGTGCATGACAAAAGAAACGTCTTTTATTCTATTCATTGTGTTTAATGCTAATGCTTAAGAAAAGGAGAGAGAGAGAGAGAGAGAGAGAGAGAGAGAGAGAGAGAGAGAGAGAGAGAGAGAGAGAGAGAGAATGCACCTTAAGAATGACTTCACCCAAGTGGGATGAGGATTACCAACCCTCGACTAGTGATACACATGTATTTTCTCTCTATCACTCTCTCTCTCTCTCTCTCAGCTGTGACAGATGAGTCATTGAACAATTACTTAAGTAATTCAACAATTAAATCAACACTCTGGATATTAGGGGACATGTCCATATCGTCCCTACTCGTCCAGCTCAGGAATCGAACCCCGGTCATTCAATTTCTGTGCTGAACATGTTGCCACTACAATATGAGAGAGAGAGAGAGAGAGAGAGAGAGAGAGAGAGAGAGAGAGAGAGAGAGAGAGAGAGAGAGAGAGAGAGAGAGTACATTTGCAAGCAGCATGGGTTTTATTTCACACTAAACCGCCATCATTAATTGAAGAGACACCTTATTTATATGGTTAATATGAAACAATAACAGACCTCCACTTCTGTACATCTTGCCCTGTCTCCCTCTGGGTAAGAGATTTCACTATTATTGTTATTTATTTTTATTACTCTCTCGTCAATTCATTTTGCTGAAGTATGTCAGGAATGTGTAAAAAGTTTATTTTTTTGCTTGTAGAAACTGTCGTCAGCAAAAAAAAAGGGGGGGGGAGAGGTAAAAGCTAAATTTCCTCTGACCTGTGCAACTTCAATAACCACGGTTTTACCAATCAATCAATCAAATAGGTTTTCCCGAATCCTTTGACACTGAATTCTCACGGAAAGCAATATTCCTTTAGCAACATTTTCTATTAATTTAAAAGTACGGAGATTGATGGCAGCGCAAAGGGACAGAAGTGTGGATATGTCAACTTCCATGAACGAAAGTAAGGAAAATTTTGAATTATTATTCATTCTTACTATTACAAATTTTCTTTTCTGATATTCACTGAGTTACGCTCCAGTCTCAGCTTTATCATCCAACTGCATTTAATAAATCTACCTATCTTTCCTAACGAACATTTTTTTGCGCTGAAGATTAATTTTCCTATAAATTACTGACAATTTAATAAAAACGCTAAGACCTTAAAAAATTACTCTTGAGAACTAAATCAAACTGACGTCAGAAAATACATGAAAAAAATCTTTAACGAAAAGCTACCATCAAAATCACATTACGTAACATTATTTTGAACTGAAAAACTTGAAACCATTTTCTCAAGCCACGAAAGGAACGCTCGATGCTGTTTCCGGTTAGAGCCAGAGAGCTTTTGAAGCCAATTAATGAGAAACATGAGATGCCAGGCATGTTTTCAGAGTCCTGTTATTTATTATGCCTAAATCCTCATCGCTATTCCTCTCGCAAAGTCAACTTTCTTTGGCTTTTCAAAATAAACAAAACACGTTCCGTCGAATTTACGAGCTGGAAAACGAGGGGAAATGGGGGTACGTTCTCCACAAAGGAGAGAGACGTAAATGGCGTTGGGGACCTCTAAGTGCTTTATTGCAGAATTCATTTGGGCACAAAGAACTTTGCCATTATTCTCTCTTCCAGCGTCACCTGCCTCAGGCCAATTTGACATCAGTGATTTGGTATTTGGTTTGTTTACGAAAGTTTCACTGTTGTAAAAGCAGAAAGTTTTATTTTTCAAGTTGGATTTACATCAATAATCATAAAAGAAATAAAATGCAACCACTGATATTGCTGCAATGATACTAATTTTTCTACACACTTCCTCGGTAATCTGAGTAACAACAAACTACAAGTAAAATAAAAATAAAATAACAGTAACATTCTCTGAAAAATCCCTTCATCATAAATTACTCACAGTCTTTATATAATTTTGTTTATCATAGAGGAATACATTTATTGGGACCTCACAGTCTAGTAGTCTCGATATTCGTTTCCTCGATGAGGTCAGAATTGGATTCCGGCATAGACAAGGTGCTATTTCAGCATTTGCCATTCAGTCCTACAAACAGGGCGATAAACCAAAATCATAACCTCCTTCCAGGAAGAAATAACTAGGAAAACAAGCTCTCTAAGAAGCAAGAGATCAAGAAGACAGAAATTCATCACCTGAAGAGCAAAGACAACTTGAAGTCACGTCATCCTCCAATTAAAAAAACAAAAAGATGATTCTCCACGAGGAAGACGAATATAATTTTAATCTTAGGCTTATTTCTGTTTATCAGACAGGCCCAATTCACAAAAGAAAATTTCAATTCCAAGCAGACTAACCTAATTTTAATTTTTTTAACAGCTATGGACGTAACATTTGTGTTCCAGTGAAACATCGATATTTACCAGTGATGAAGCATTTACTTTGTTACAGGTGTAATATATAAATTTTATATATGTATTGTCCAGCCATCATTTTAAGAAACTGGAAAAAATCAGGATAATATATATATATATATATATATATATATATATATATATATATATATATATATATATATTATATAATGTATGTGTATATATTTCAAAACCTGGGTTCTTAACATCTCATTAGAATACAAAATAATAATTTAAATTTCTTTCTCAGCTGCAGCGAATCTCAAAACAAGAACAAGTTTAATTTTGGACTAGATCCGAAACCAAGCTTTCCTCCACGTCTTGCTTGTAGTCACCTTGACTACAATATAATTAAGAACACAAACGGTTAATTAGAGATATGGCTCCGGTCATCTCTTGTTTTTGAGACATGACATTCATTTTTGCAGAATTTCAGAGCCAGACACATATCATACTACCTGTCTTTAAGAATATTATTTTCCTTACTGCCTTCCGCTTGCGTAAGCAGTTTAATGGAGAAATTGGATGTCTTTTATATTTCTTCTTACGTTGTTCCTGAAATTTCTGTACGAACATTCAGGAAAAATGGGACACTTTGAAACACAATTGCTTCACTTAGCACCGTAACTGAAAATGATAGCATTCTTTTATTTTCCTCAGGGTCACTGCCTGCGAGAATGACATAGCCTTCATGATATCACATTTTGTGACAAGAAATGTGAAAACTACCTTCTTTTTAGTTTTAGCCCGAATTTAGCAAGTTTGGAAAAGTTGTTGAATCAAAATTCTCTGTGATTTATGTTTTATTATAGACTATAAAAAATTAGTAACTCAGATACTGAATGGAATTACTGTACACTTAACTGTAATACAGGTTTCCTCCAGGACTTTGTGTAGTCACGACCCTCACTTTTTTTTAAGGTCAAACCTACCCTGAATAATCGCACATAACCAAAACACTGACTACACCAACAATATCCCTTTTATCTTACATAATCTTTATGAAATAATGACAAAACTCTTACTTATTTAATCTTCAATACCTATCAACAAGGGAGTTAAGAATCTCTAACCAATCGACAAACCCAATCGTTAGCAGACTCAATCCTGAGCTGAATCGATGACGTCATATGGTAACCTAAGCCCGCCAATGTCGCACTGCATGGCAGTTGTAATCTACAAGAAATTTTCGAGTACAGTTGTAAAAAAGTTTTGAATCACTCAAGTAAGCTCGAAAGCAAGAAAACAACGAGATATTGTTGCAGAGACTATCAATCCTTTGTCTTGTCGCCTAACATAAGGCCTGTATCAACATTTCTGTATTCAATGCCAGCTGATGACATTACCGTCCAAGATATGGATCACTGGACGCAAACAATTATTTTTATCTGAGAAATACTGACACCGACTTTTGAGGACAAAAGTTACTGTTTTTTATAATGTATGTCACCCTAATTCAGTCTCTCTCTCTCTCTCTCTTCACATGCACTCTAAATTTCGACTGCAAAAAATGCCGGCAAATTTTTTAGTTTCTGAATCCAATGTTTCTACAATTGACAGATCTATATCCTTCGGTTGCCATCCATTTAAAAAGGCAACATTTTAGAAGTATATGTGCAAGTTTCCTCTCAAACCTTGGTCAAGAAGTGAATCGAGCAAACTCCTGCATTGTGGATGTTGAATATGTACTTTGTAACTATTCATAATTTTAAGAAATATGTAAAGGATATTGCTTAGTCGTGCCTAGCCTTAAAAGAGCATCCAAATATAGAACATAATAAGAACACTGAAGTTCACTTTTGGCTGTGCTGGAAACAAGCGGCCAAATTTAATGTTTCCGCCAAATCACGAGTCAGTGAACCAGCCTAGCTGTGCTCACAAGATACCAGAGACTAGTTACCACCCGGCGTCACTGCATGAGAAACAACAAAGTCGTTTGCATGTCAGCCCTTATCTTAATCCATGTTGTACAGACTCGCCAAATAGTAGTTATACTCATCCCAATCATTTCCCGTTAGTTATTGATTTTTACACTTTTTTTAAGCGAATTTATCTTTTATCTTTTTTTTTTTTTTTGGGAAAACGGGTTGCCCTCTCAAATCCACGTTTTTCTTCACCTTTGAAAAGAAACTGGCCTCGCTTCTCACCTTGACCATCCCCAAATCTCTCACTAAAATCTTGACTATAATCTTTAATATAGTTTCCGATTTCAAAATGGGGGTTGTGTTTCCTATAAAAGCATCACTCTGATAATGAACTTGTGGACTCTGAGTCTCGTGCTCTCGTGCCTTCCGAGGTATAAGGACACACGTTTTTGAGAATTACAGTTCTCCAATCCTTCAATGAAAGAAAATGGTGACATTATACACACACATATCCATACAGTATATACACTATAAATTTCTGACTCACATCGAGACCGAACCCAGGCCTTTCAGAGAGGCCCGGCCGTTACCAATTCAACCGCAAAGTCCCGGTGTGAGTCAAATTTATTTCTGTGAAACACGTGCTTATGTGCTCATTATTTCCATGGTTATACATATACATACGTACATTATATATATACATACATATATGTATACACATACATACATTATATATAATATTTATAATCATTATTTGTTCCCGAGAGGGACTCAAAGAACCTTAGCTCTCAAAAAGGTTTACTCTATACACAAAATTTTTATATGAATGTCTGTACACTGATCTTGTCTTTACATATAACATAATGAAAACAAGGGTCTAAAGACCTTGATGAAAACCTTATATCTATGCGATGATCTTATCCATCGCCGTTTTACAACACTTCCTTAAGATTGTACCTTTCCATCATCACTCAATCTCTATCCTCGTGCGTAAGCAATGCTCCTTCGTTTCTGCTTTCGTATTTGGAATACAGTGTATATAATTTCAGCCTTCTTTATTGCTATCCTCATTTTATTATGCTATTAATTCATGCTCTTTTAAAATCTTCCACCGCCGAAGTATGCTCGAAATTTTTACTTTTCTATTCTTTTTTGGAGGGGGAGGGGATTGGAATAGGGGTGGGGGTACGAAAGGCAAACCTTTGGTCGTGAAGGATTCACATTTAGTTACGTTTAATGCGAAATGACAAATTTCATACCATCAAACACCTTTCTTTCTTTATCAACTCCTTTCTCACCACAGCACTTCTCTTACAGCCATTGTTGTAGGAAATTCTAGTTTTCATTTTCTACATTCTGTTCTCACATGAATTATATCTTACTCCTCCTTTGCCCTAATTACTGATGTTAAAATATGCAGACATTATAGTCGAACGCAGCAAACATATATCCAATAACAGAATTATCATTAAATCATTACTGCATTACATTTTGAAATTTTAGGTTTTTTCGCTCAAGTACTTTTTTTTTAAATGACATATTTCTTGCGGAATTTCAATTCGCCTTACCCCTCCTATGCATGGAAGTTCCTTTTCTCTCTCTGTTCATTTTCTACTTAGAAATCTGAATCTGAAAACTATCAATTCTTTTTCATTTACTACTTGCAGTAGGAAGCTGATTTTTTTTCAAATTCTCATGATCTCATTCTTTTTATTAATCCTACAGTTTACTACACTACTAAATTCCATTCATTCTTTATTTACTTTTCTATCATAAAATACTTACTGGCAAGTTTGGTGGGTTAACACTGTCCTCGATCCCGGAACAAACCAGAATTAAATAGGTCATAATTTACTTGTTACTGCCATGTCTCAGCCCAGAGTCTTTTTATCGTAAAAAGAGCGATAAAAAATGTGATGAGAAGTGTTTAAAAACACCAAAAATATCAATTTTTGTGTAAAGATAGAGAACAATTTCTATTACAAATCCAGCTGTACATGAAACTGGGAAACCATCTACGTCCAAAACAAATCCAATTTGGTTCCAGTGAGAGATCAACCCAACGCAAAAAACAGGAATTCCCAGGAACTGCAAATATCTTTCTTGAAAGGAGAGGAGAGAAGACACGAAGTGCCGCTATTTACAAATTCAGCCAACCGTGGGCTTAACTTAGGAAGCAGAGAAAAAAGGGGGCGAAGTCTCGCCATAAAGCACGAGTTCCTAAAACGAACAGGCTGCAGGACCTGATCTGACAGAAATTCGTAACAGTCCTCTCTCCTAAATCTCAACTGTCATGGAATTATTTCCCAAATCATTGCACCAGATTTTGAAGTTTTAGAAACAATGGTTCTCAAGTCATTCTCTGAAACAAATAGTATGTAAATTCTGATTTGGAAGCATGAGTTATTTTCTAGGAAGTAGCCAGAGAAGCGAAGCAAACAAAAACATCAGACTAGTAGAACAAGAGATATTTTAAAATCATTTACGTACTAACAGCAATAAACATTACAGACCCGAACTGAAAAATACTGGCTGTGAAATGCTGCATAATGTGACTAAGAAATGTTGCCCAACAAGTTTGAGAAAAATTACTTAATGAGGTCCAGAATAATTTCATGATGTAATTAATACAAGTTATATTATGTGATAGAGAAACAGTGCATATTGTAACAGATAATTATTACATGATGCAAACGGGAAAACGTTGAAAACTATAACCAAACTGTGATGGCTAACTTCTTTGCCATCATGGAAACTCCAGACCTTGATGAACTTCAGATAAACTTTAAGCATGTTCGGAGAACACTCTCTCTCTCTCTCTCTCTCTCTCTCTCTCTCTCTCAAGGTCCCTGAAATATAGTATGTCTCTCTTGACGTAAGCAATGAATTAGGGAACAATATATTAGTCAACTTTTATGGGTCGCTGCTAGGCTAGAGAGAGAGAGAGAGAGAGAGAGAGAGAGAGAGAGAGAGAGAGAGAGAGAGAGAGAGAGAGAGAGAGAGAGAAATCACTAGACTTGAGCCTCAGAGGAGTAATCCTCACCCCACTGAGGTACAACCATTCATTAAATATTCTCTTTCTAGTGTATATCTATCACACCCAAACGAAAAGCACACAATATCGCACACTGGAGGAGGATGAAATCAAATGGGGAAAACAGAGGAAGAAAAATACGTTTTGGAAGAAGGAATAAGACTGAAATATGCCCCAGATTCTCTCATGGCATGAACGCAATCTCATAAGAATTCCGCGAAGATCTTTTACAAAATAATAAAGGAACGGTGAAGTCCATTGCATAAATAGGTCATGAAAGAGTGAATAATGAATGGAGTAAGATAAATAAAAGTTCATACGGTTTAGTTATAAGGGAATGAATAACTAACCGAGAACAGTTTTAGAAACAACATGAGAGAAGAAAATGAATGTTGAATAATAAAGAGAATATAATAAAGCTATCCTTAGCAAGAAGCACGATACACAATGAAAATACATAATAATTTGCATACTTACTTCTTTTGCACGTCATGTACCTGGAAGGCACAAAATATACAGAAAATTCATCCTTGCAATTTGATAAAAGGATGATAACAACATTTCTCGTAACAAAACAAAACAAAACAAAAAAAATACTAAAACAGAATTTTTAAATGTACTTTCCTCTTAACTTCCCGATTTCCTCATTCTTTTAAGTTACGACTGTCGCTAGAAAACCTTGAATTGAAATGAATAACATACTCGTATGAATTCGAGGGATCTGAGTGACCGAAATATCTGAAAATTGAAAAGAAATCGACAATTAAAAGGTCATGGTAGTTATTACAAGTATATTAGTATCTGGTAAAAAAAGTGGCCTGTAGATTCTACAAAGACGTACAATCTACGTCTATATACACAGACACACATACTGTATATATATAATGTATGTATGTTATAGACATAAATATCATATGTGCACGTATTTTCAGAATCTACAGGCCACTTTTACTTTACCAAAAACTCATGTATTTATAATAGCTACCATATAATATAGATATATATATATATATATATATATATATATATATATATATATATATATATATATATATATATATATATATATAATATAGATAGGCAGAGAGATAGATAGATAGACAGACAGACAGAGATAGATAGATAGATAGATATATAGATAGATAGATAGATAGATAGGTAGGCATAAAACAGTAAAAAAACAGCCATATGAGTGCAAACTATTTCGCATCAGCCTTCAAATAATCAATTAAGGAATAATCCAATCTCAGCCCTGAGGCTTTGGCAGCGCCAATCCAGGCGAATAAAACCCGGCGTGAAATATTAATTCTTCAAAACGGAAATATACATTCCTTCACTCTTTAATAATATGGAACATTTCTATTGCTGGGCGTCAAGCTATGATATCTCTCTCTCTCTCTCTCTCTCTCTCTCTCTCTCTCTCTCTCTCTCTCTCTCTCTCTCTCTTCTATCATATTTTTCTTTAAAGACAAGAAAAAACTGATTTCTTCAACATATTTCTTTCGGTTAATACCATTATCACTGCCTTTTTACTTAATCTTTACAAAAAATTTATTTATCATGCATATAAAATATTACTGGTCTGTACTGGTTACAAACTATACAGTGGATGGCCATTGCATGATACTGAAGTTCTCAGTTGTTACCGTTACACATAAGGATATGCACAAACATAATGACGTGTATTACAGTGCATAACAATCCCTATGGAACGATAAAAATAAACCATAGTCTTGCATAACATTTAAAAAAAATTAAAATAACACTTAATGTTGTTATTGTTTTACACTAAGCAAGCCTTGTGCTGGCACGGGCTCTTGCTTCAGGGCAGCCCGTATACAATAACGCTTAATTTGCTGACTGCTTTTGGTATTAATGTGCTTTGTGACTAAACGTTTACACGCTAACAGTGCCAAAACAGGTCTCTACTTTACATTTCTTGATAAGCGAGAGACTCGGAAGACTGTACTGTTAGTGCACACGTGCGTGTGGATGTAATAAATGTAGAGAGAGAGAGAGAGAGAGAGAGAGAGAGAGAGAGAGAGAGAGAGAGAGAGAGAGAGAGAGAGAGAGAGAGAGAGAGAATGTCGTATCTTCCCGTACGACGGAATGCCTTACTTTTAATTTCCTTATGTCCATGTAGGATCTTGGCAACACTGTACAAGGCCAGGATGTGATTTCTTTGGGTAAGATGGATGGAGAGTTGGGGAGACGAAAAGGAAGGAGGGATGGAGGTTCTAAGAAATATTTCCCAGTGACGCAAGAGACCTTGATGAAATTCCCATGGAATGGAAGGAGCAGTGGTTCATCATAAGAATTTATTAAAGGTGGGGCTCGTATTGCTCAGCGGTTATCAAAGATCATATTAAATCACCACATACAAACACATACACATACATACATACATACATATATATATATATATATATATATATATATATATATATATATATATATATATATATATACATATATATATATATATATATATATATATATATATATATATATATATATATATATATATATATATATATATATATATATATATATATATATATATATATATATATATATATATATATATCGCTCCATCATTACAAGACTGTCGTAACTCAAAAATTTGAAGTTTTGAGTTACATAGCTCATAAGATTGCCCATTTAATTCTGCGTCTTTTGGTAATAAAGTCGTAAGTCTAAGTGCATTTTTGGCCGAGAGATGGCGCTGGGAAGATTTTAAGTCTAAATCAAAATCTCGGTGCAGTTATAGGACTTTGAAACTTTAAAACGCTTCTCCTGAAAAATCAAGATTCTGGAGTTACGACAGTCTTGTAATGATGGAGATATATATATATATATATATATATATATATATATATATATATATATATATATATATATATATATATATATATATATATATATATATATATATATATATATACATATACATATACCATTATACCATTAATCTAAACTTTTCTCTTCTTTTTCGTCGCTATAGCATTATTCTTCTTTTGCTGTTTTCCTATATTCTTCACATTCAGACATTCCATATCAATAATAATAATAATAATAATGCGGGCAATAATAATAATAATAATAATAATATTAATAATAGACGTTTGTATCTAAAATAATGGCAATCCAAGATAAACATGGCATGAATAAGGTAAATGGCACATGGGATGCAGCTTTAGTAAAAAGGCAATGTCATGGCCAATCGCAAATCTTTGATTGGTCATGGTTGGTCACAAATAAAGCATATTCCTTCTTTCTCAGTCTTAGATTCTTCTGCATCCTCTTCATCTGCCTTCTGGCTACTATGTGTGAATTTTGCTGATGGGGCATCTTCTTTTGCCTTACACAATGACTTCCTTTTCCTTTCTAGTTTTGTTGTTTTGAACTTCAGCAAACATGATTCATGATATGTTGCTTTGTTATTTTCAAAGGTCTGCAGAATTCCATCACCTTCATCAAGCCTTTTGGGATGAAATGGTATAGGCATTGCATTTAACTTATAGAATTCCGGAATGTTTGTAGCAAGGGTAACATAGCCAGCACCAGATGCATCAACTAATCTTTCACGTGTGTCCTCTTGGCACAAGCAACAAAGCTTCCAGTTAGTCATACTATCTCCCCCTTCAGGAAAGACGTTGACTTCCAAGATTGTCCTGCCACTCCTTTTGTTCTATAGGCCGAGGGTTTAGCCTTTAACCACCTATATAACATATATGCACTTTCAGATATGGGATACAAATAGGCTCAGATATGTCATAATCCTACCCCTAGCCCGATCACTCATCCAGTGCTATTTAATTCCCATGTGATCTGTACACCATCTAGGAGACTAAAGCCTCATCTACCTTGGCTCGGCTCTCCCGCGCTGGCACATCCTGTCAGTTCAGGTGCAGCTGTTTAACTTTGAAGTGGGGCTAGCTAAACAGCATTTGGGAAACTAATAACACTTTTACATTAAGCTTATTACCCATTTTTTTCTAAATGAGGATGAAAATTAATTAACTGGGGATTAATTGATTTCTAATCAACAAAAACGAACTGACCACGCTGGAGTTACCCCAAATCCATATATTACCCGACCTTTAGCCTCATATATGAGCTTAAGTACCAATTTTTGGCATTTTGGCAGACATTTTTGATATAGTGACAGCCATCTTAGATATTTCTATGCAGAGAAATGATGTATCTACATATATACTGTAAAGGCTTGTTTTTAATATTTTAATATAAACTGGGAGTGACTTAGGGATTTGAATGTGATTAATCAACTAAATGCCAATATTCAAACATCCACAGGACGCCATTTTGAAAACATGTCGGCCATCTTGGAAAATGGCAAAATTTTGTGTGGCCGGAGGTTGATAATGAGACCAAGGGACAAGAAGAATAGTTGAGCCAAGTTTCATGCTTGTGTCACCATTTGCACTTTTCCCCTATTTTTTTGTAGTTACCCGCTCCACTATGGTGACAGAATACAGTCATGCTATCCTTATACCCATATAACTCTCTGCTTTTATCTGCATTTTCTCTTTCTCTTTCTTACTCCAACGCTTACTGCTGCGGAAAAGAAAGAAAAATGGAGCTGGAAAGAATAAAAGAGATACAAGAGATATGGACTAACATTTATTCCCATTACAGAGAATATTACGCAATCTCTTGGACTAAAGCATGAGGAAATATTCCCATTATTATAACGACACTGAAGACAGTAAAAACGCAGAAGATAAACGAAGAAGTGAAGCGCAAGATTCTCTTATGTTCGGTAAAAAAACGAAGAGAAACCCCGAGTGCATTTCTTTAGACAGACAACGGATACTCTGTCAAAGACTTTATGAGCATGAAACCGAGATAAAGGCGAAAAGGTTTGACAAAACATGTTGGAAAACGAGTACTTACATAAGAGTGGAAAAGATAGGATATATAAAATAAATACATTTACGTAAGTGAATATACATATTTCTACACACACAAGACACACACATATATACATATATTTATATATATATATATAAATACATACATGTCTATAAATATATATATATATACATATATATATATATATATATATATATATATATATATATATATATATATATATATATTGTCACGTTAAGTGATGGTTTTATTGGAACTGATGGTTCCCCGCTCGTTCCCTTTGTGGATTGCTGCCTCCTTACCTTCAAGTTTTTTTTTGTTTTGATGTTCTCGTTGGTGAGCTGTCGTTTTTCTATCGTCAGTCGGGTCTGGTAGGGCAGCGGAAGTAGCGGCAGTGGGCAGCAGCAGCAGGCAGTTTTGGAGTCGACGTTGGTCGAGTTTTTGAGCAGCAAATTGGAGCACGCCTACGGTGGAGCACGTCGTAGAGGTGGAGTGTGACCATGAGTAGTCGTGTGACCACGAGCTGCTCATCTTTGATGACAGCGTGAGGCTGTCCTGACGTCTCCATCGGGGTTTTCTGGTTGATGGGTTTTGTTCCTGTTGTGCAGCTGAGGGCTGTCTTGGTGCCCCGATGGAGGACGTATGTTTTTTTTTCTGCCTGCTGTTTTTTATTTTTTGCCTTTTTTTCTTACAGCTACTTTTGTTTATTTAACTTGATTTTGTTTAGAGCTGCCTTTTGTTTCATTTTGTATTTATGGTTTTATCTTTTACCAGACCTGACTCACTTGTAAATTTTTGTAAATAAATTAATTTTAAGCTTTCTTTATTGTTTTTGTTGTTTTCTCCTCCTTTGTTTGTTGCATCTGCCGTCAGTCATGACAGCCCCGTCCTGAGTATGTTTGCTTAACGGCCCATTCGGGTCGTTACAATGGCGACCGTGCTCTGTTTTGGCTGGCGGGTTGTTACTGGCATTGGAGGAGCATGAGTGTAAAAAAAAATAATCTTTTTTTTTTCTTTTAGGTGGGAGGTGTCACGTTAAGTGATGGTTTTGCGGGAACTGATGGTTGCTCGTTCCCTTTGTGGATTGCTGCCTCCTTACCTTCAAGTTTTTTGTTTTGATGTTCTCGTTGGTGAGCTGCCGTTTTTCTATCGTCAGTCGGGTCTGGTAGGGCAGCGGAAGTAAGCGGCAGTGGCAGCAGCAGCAGGCAGTTTTTGGAGTCGACGTTGGTCGAGTTTTTGAGCAGCAAATTGGAGCACGCCTACGAAGTGGAGCACGTCGTAGAGGTGGAGTGTGACCATGAGTAGTCGTGTGACCACGAGCTGCTCATCTTTGATGACAGCGTGAGGCTGTCCTGACGTCTCCATCGGGGTTTTCTGGTTGATGGGTTTTTGTCCCTGTTGTGCAGCTGAGGGCTGTCTTGGTGCCCCGATGGAGGACGTATGTTTGTTTTTTTTTTTCTGCCTGCTGTTGTTTATTTTTGCCTTTTTTTCTTACAGCTACTTTTTGTTTATTTAACTTGATTTTGTTTAGAGCTGCCTTTTGTTTCATTTTGTATTTATGGTTTTTATCTTTTTACCAGACCTGACTCACTTGTAAATTTTTGTAAATAAATTAATTTTAAGCTTTCTTTATTGTTTTTGTTGTTTTCTCCTCCTTTGTTTGTTGCATCTGCCGTCAGTCATGACAGCCCCGTCCTGAGTATGTTAAAGAACCTGCTTAACGGCCCACTCGGGTCGTTACAATGGCGACCGTGACAGGGCGGCTCTGTTTTGGCTGGCGGGGTTGTTACGGCATTGGAGGGGAGCATGAGTGTAAAAAAAAAAAAAAAATAATTTTTTTTTTTCTTTTAGGTGGGGAGGTGTCACGTTAAGTGATGGTTTTGCGGGAACTGCTGGTTCCCCGCTCGTTCCCTTTTGTGGATTGCTGCCTCCTTACCTTCAAGTTTTTTTTTGTTTTGATGTTCTCGTTGGTGAGCTGCCGTTTTTCTATCGTCAGTCGGGTCTGGTAGGGCAGCGGAAGTAGCGGCAGTGGCAGCAGCAGCAGGCAGTTTTTGGAGTCGACGTTGGTCGAGTTTTTGAGCAGCAAATTGGAGCACGCCTACGAAGTGGAGCACGTCGTAGAGGTGGAGTGTGACCATGAGTAGTCGTGTGACCACGAGCTGTTCATCTTTGATGACAGCGTGAGGCTGTCCTGACGTCTCCATCGGGGTTTTCTGGTTGATGGGTTTTTGTCCCTGTTGTGCAGCTGAGGGCTGTCTTGGTGCCCCGATGGAGGACGTATGTTTGTTTTTTTTTCTGCCTGCTGTTGTTTATTTTTGCCTTTTTTTTTCTTACAGCTACTTTTTGTTTATTTAACTTGATTTTGTTTAGAGCTGCCTTTTGTTTCATTTTGTATTTATGGTTTTTATCTTTTTACCAGACCTGACTCACTTGTAAATTTTTGTAAATAAATTAATTTTAAGCTTTCTTTATTGTTTTTGTTGTTTTCTCCTCCTTTGTTTGTTGCATCTGCCGTCAGTCATGACAGCCCCGTCCTGAGTATGTTAAAGAACCTGCATAACGGCCCACTCGGGTCGTTACATATATATTATATATATATATATATATATATATATATATATATATATATATATATATATATATATATATATATATATATATATATATATATATATATATATATATATATATATATATATATATATATATATATATATATATATATATATATATATATAGTATATAGTCTACTACCAAAGGGTGCCTCCAAAGAACACTAAAACTATGGTCAGTGCAAGTTTAATACCTTAATTGCTGAATCAACAATGAACCACAGTCCAGAAGACTTCCACATTATCGGCTTCGTGTGCCAATAAAAAAAAATGGCTCATCACAAGCACATCGAACTCCTACAAAGACAGTGCCATCTTACTCTCTTTCTCCTTGAATATCAAGGCCATTCACTCAAGATTGGACGCCTGTCAATTCTAACATGAGCTTTTCCGATGTCAATTTACGACTCATACAGCTAAATCTCTTTGCCCTCAAACTGTTCACTTAACTATTTCATTACAAACACCTGATCACCGAACCTTCCCCCGTTCATAAATTCATACTACTTTTCCTAACCAAATCCTTCTGTCATGTCTTATTTTCCGACTAAGAATCGGAGCATATACCTTCCCCAGTAAACACAGCAATGTTAAGCTCCTTCCAGCTTTCACCCTTTACATATCTACGTATACGCTGGTTTGTGGTTATTTACAGGACTCATCCCATATTCACCTGTAGGGGGTAATCCCGTCCGTGCACTTTAAGTGGCGGACTCTACTAAAGCGTATCTGCAGAGTCCCTTGCCCCCGGGCTACAGCCTTGACACAACTATTCATTTATGGGTTGCTAAACCCTTTATGAACAGAGTAAAATATTCATATAGTTCCTCCTACCAGGAGCATAATTTTCCACTTTTAATAATACAAGAAGTCATTTTTAATTTCCCACATTCAATATCCTCATCTTTTTCGTTTTCTTTTTTACAAAGATTTATTTATTTATTTATTTGGGTTAAAGACTTAGTGGTTTAAGTTACTCATTTCCAGTGTCGTGAATTATTATTACTTCCTTCTTCTGACAAGGCACAGACCTAATAGTAAATGGCCTACAACATCCAATGTACATTAACCCATATTTATATCACATGCGTAATAAAGATGATATACGCTTTATTAGTAAAATATTCAACATTATTTAGGTAGGTTAAATCATGCAAATGAAAAGCAGACGAACTTACAACCTGATACAAACAGAAAAAGATATGAAGTAAAAGGGAGGCTAAACGTTTTTTGCAAACAGCTGACGGAGTTTTTGAAAGGTGCTAATTATAGCTGAGGCTGCTGCCTAGGTTATCAAACAAAACTTTTACGAATAACAGTGGCAGAGCAAGAAGTCAGTCCCAGCTCTCCGTTCAGCGAGAGCAAGTAAAAGCTGAAAGAGAGAGAGAGAGAGAGAGAGAGAGAGAGAGAGAGAGAGAGAGAGAGAGAGAGAGAGAGAGAGAGAGAGAGAGAGGGTTCTTTTAATACGAATGCTTCGGGAAATGTTGCTACTTCTTTCGTTTTTTATTTAAAGTTTTAATTTCAATACTTAAAATTAATTTGAACAAGGAGAACATTAAGAATAGCAGATGACCTACGCTGAAAGCTATTTTGAATAGGTCAAGGAAATTCTCCCCAAGAAATCCTTTTCTCCGAGTAAACAAAAACAAACAAAAATGTTTCTAAGCTAGGTATAAAATAAAATATTGGTATGCAACGGGATCCATATAGTGCTTAATGTAATATCAAATACCATTACGTGGTTAGAATATACTGCTGTTTTTACTGCTGGTGGAAAAACACACAACACCGCGTAAAAATCCTGGTTTTTGCTATTCCTGTATATGGAAAAGTCCTCATGTGGAGGAAGAGTGAATGGATGTTTTATAATGCAAAGTAAAATACGAAAACTGGATAATAAAAACAGTGACAAGAAGGCTGTTACACCAGAAACATTAAAACCATCATTCATTTATTTTTTTTAAGTAAAATGCAGCCGTAAATAACATATAAAGCCTCAATTTAACCCGCAAAAATATACAAGTCTTGCTTATAACTGTGGAGGTCTCACTTGTTGAAGTGCAGGTTAAGTCAAATATGACATAAACTATTTAATCTGTGCCGCATTAACTGACAGCCTGTTTACGGCACTCAACCATGAAATGTTTTTCATTAGTAATGTTGTGGTCAGTCATTTTTACGGTTTAGCTTCTGCACTTGTTCTGTCTGTCAAGCTTGGTGCTGTGAGCAGAACAAGTTTCCAAATGTAATTTAATTGCTTAATTTCTTTTTAAACAAAAACATACATATTGACGTCAGGAAAGCAATAAAAAATTGATATCTGAACGATTCTACATTTGAAAGTACATAAAATATTCTCAGTCTCATACTGTCTTGGGAACTAGATTTTTGGTAATGCCACCAATGATTCTAAATCATACTCTGTCGATTTCAGCGCAATCATTTGTGGATTCGAGAGGAAATACCTCCAGATCTAGAGTAGATAATTATCAGCGCTTACGGATCGAAGCCGGTTAATAATGGAGACAATGATGCAGATATATCTGCGTGATCAGGGAAGGTTTATCGTAACTCAAATTAGCCTGAATTTTCGGAATTCCCAACTTTCACCAGCTTCAGACATTTTACCAAACGCCAAGGCCAAGCAAATTAATTCCAGAATTAGCGCTAAGCATTTCCAAACCTAGATCTCTGACGTACGTTTTATATTAAAACTCGAAAACCACAATATCCAGAACCTTTTTCGAATGAGTATCCCACCAATGCAAAATTGTCATATCATGATTTTGAAAAAATTTATTGAATTTCAGTAACTTGCAAACTGAACTGTGGAACTTCACACTTGGCGGAGAGGCTACCTTCCGCAGGGACAGAAGTCTATGGGTCTTTTAAATCTTTAGTTAGCAAACCATCCGTTTCTATTAATATCAGAAAACTTCGATACCTCGAATTTTCTGGCGAGATCTAACAAACTCAGAATGAAAATAATATTAATTCTAGAACCATAAAGGAAAAGAGTGAAATGTTGTTCCTGGAACGGTTAATTGTTTAGTGATTATCCTCATACTCTTTTGAGGTATTTAAATGGTTTTGTACACCGGGAACTTCAGATGATTTGTTTTTCAGTCCAAGCCTAAGTTGTACAGCTTTTTATTGGCATAAATTACAATAAAATACAGCAAAGGTTGAGAAAAGCCCTTAAAATGAACTGTTATTTAAACGCTCCCAATAACAATAACACAGTTAAGAATTGGATGACAGCTATAAACATTAAAACATCTACGTACAAACAGAACAAGATACAGAAATGTTGCCTACTTGACGATTAGGCAGCATCTACAAAATGAGTACAGAAGAATAAAAAGAACAAACTGATACCTTCCTGCTATGAAACATAAAGGTCGCATTCAAAGCATTAAGATGTTAGTACTGTTAATAAACATAAACAACGTATACATAATATGCAGTTGAGCTGCCAAGGAAAAGTCTGAAAGGAACATTTAGCCGGCCTGTTAATTATAAAAAACCAACGTAATAAAGAATGATTCAGGGCTAATTAAATGCATGACAGCAAGGAGGAGGAAGGCGGATGACAACACGAATAAGAACTCCATGAGGATCTCAGAGGAAACAGAAAAACTGGCCATGGAGGCTTGTCGTCGTCTCTTGGGTCGCAAGAGGTTGAAACTGCAGAACTCTTTGGCGTCTACTTCAGGCAGTCAGAAGGAAAGGGAAATTGATGAGTAGAAGTTCTGCTGCGAAAAGAAAATTAAGTTTTCTTTATTTTTTTGTTCATCTAAGGAGGCGGCGGAAAATGTTAATAACCAAGAGCTTGTGTGTACTTGAATTCGATAAAGAACTGAAGGAATGGAAACTATAATTTAGGCCAAAGGCCACGTGCTAGGACCTATAAGGTCATTCGGCGCTGAAAGGAAAACTGAGAATAAGAGGGTTTTAAATGTGTAACTGGAGGAGAACCTCGCAGTTGCACATTGACACAGTTTTTAGGAGAAGGTGGAAAGCAAGATGGAGGAAAGAGAATATGAAAGGAGGTGGAGTCAAAGGAATGAACGGGGATGCAGCTATAGGCCGGAGGGACGCTGCAATAAACCTTAAGTAAACCTACAGTGCACCGCGTGAGGTGCACTGGTGGCACTAACCCCCTTCGGGGATAAAGAACTGAAGGGGAAGAGACCAGATTAAGTACAAGGTTAAAGGTGACTAGCAGATGCTCGCTATCGCTCGCATTTGCTAGTTCCCATATCCGTACCATACCCATATCTACTGTATTATACCCATACCCATATCAGTACCATGCCCATACCTATACCAATACCCTTAACATACCCATACCCATATCCGTACCCAATATGAAAACTATATTGCGGGACATAAGGAAAGGCGTTAGGGAAAAGGAAAGCACAAAATTTTGGGGACGTCAAAACCGAATTTTGTGAAGAACACAATATAAGCCGCAGATCAGCTGAAGAATCTTATTTTACACATAATCTAAAAAAACGTCAGAGTGTGAGGATAAAATTCGCAAAAGATTTTTTAAAAGAATAATTTAACGTAAAAGAGAAAATGAGGAGCAGTGGACTAAGGAAAACAGAAAAACAGAACAAAACTGCAGAATCTTTCAATTTCATATAGAATTTACGCGTGCTACCAGCCTCTTAAACGAAGCCAAGACAAATATTACAAATGAGAACTATTAGGAATCATAGTTTCGCATTTGTTCTTAATATAGCGAACATTTCAAATTACATCCAGCGAGGTAAATGTATTTCAGTAATACGTACGAAGAAAGATGAGAAAGTCTGTTTTAAAGATTAGTCTTAAAAAAAAAAAAAGATCCTAAACAAACTTGCGGAACGGAAATTCCCCTTTCCTCATCCCCTACTGCCCCCAAGGAAAAACCAAAGTAGTAAGATTGTTGAAAATTCTCCTTTCTTTATATTCCTGTGCACACATAATGGAGGTACTAAGGAAAAAATTACCCAGTTTCGTTGGCATGGAATACGACAGTCTTTTAATTTTACTTGAATACCATATTTCATATTAAAAAAAATATTGCTTTAATTTTCGCTTCTGATTATCTTTTTTCATAACAATAAATATGTCAGTACCATTGCCAATAACGTTAACACCAACAGCAATAAAAACTATTACCACTTCAAAATTATCATTATTATAATTATTAAATAAACATGAAAACCAACAACTTCAATATCATCAAATTACTGTACCTACCAACCCACAAAAAACGATAACAGCATTATTAGTATTCGTACAAATATTGAAAACCCAATGCCGTTAAATGCAAGTAGTCTCTCATTTTTCTCTTAAAATCCTAAACCACCTGCAAAATGGTTGCTGGGGACAGGAAGGTACACGACGCATAAATCCTCAGAGGAGCTCCTCATCTTTTCTTGAATAAAGTTAAAAGTCATCAACGCTTGGTAAAGTTGGTGAATAAAGCGTGAAGAGTTTAAATTATATTTTAGCAATGAAATTAACCATTCAGAAAATTGGGGTCTTCGGAAAGTAACGCCAAATAAAAATATCTGCATAAATTCAACATCCAGAAATTAATTTCGGCATTATTTTTTGCCCAAAACTGGAATATTCCATTAAAACTGGAATATTCCATTATATATATATATATACATATATATATATATATATATATATATATATATATATATATATATATATATATATATATATTACTAAAAGGACCTCATTCAAACTGGATGGTATCTAATGGAGTTTCTATTCAAAAAGTTACAAGCTTTCTTGGACAAACAGTCCACATTATCAAATATCCGTACGATGAGCAGACGCGTAGTCCAGCTGTATTTATATCTGTGTGCTGGGTACTTTTAATCTTATAATGGCCTAGCTCCTCCTGTGTGACCCCCACCCCCTCGTGATCTTGGTCTTTCGCTGCTCCCTTCTTCTAGGTGTCCGTTTTCCGTGCGTTCTCTTGCGTTTTTCCTTCCTTTCCTTGCTACTGTGGAGCATACGATTTTTCTAGATATGCTGTCTTCAAAGCCGTTTCCGGTGTTCCCTGCCATCGTGTTGTTGGCGCAAGTTATGAAGGCGTTCTCTACAACCAGTCTAGATGTTTTGTTGGTGTTTCTGTACGGAAAACTCATATTTTCCCAGTCTATTCTGTGATCATTTTCCCAACAGTGTTTGGCAACTGCCGACGTCTGATTATAATGCCTTATGTTCTGCAGATGTTGTTTGCTTCGCTCTTTACATGATTTGCCAGTTTTGAATGGAAACTCCATTAGATACCATCCAGTTTGAATGAGGTCCTTTTAGTAATTCTACTAATGCACAGAACAATTGTGTATGTGATAAAGTTATATATATATATATATATATATATAGTTATATATATATATATATATATATATATATATATATATATATATATATATATATATATATATATATATATATATATATATATATATATATATACAGATACTCACATGCTCACAAACATATATATATATATACAGTATATATATATGTATATATATAAGCAGAATCCCCACAGGAAAATGACAGGGAGAAGTTCAGTACCAAGCGCTTTCGCGACGGTGCGTTAATAAACGTGAAAGCGCCTGATACTGAACTTCTGCCTGTCATTTTCCTGTGGGATTCGCTTATACACTGAAGTCACGTGCATCTACTGTGATTTTTTTAAGAATATATATATATATATATATATATATATATATATATATATATATATATATATATATATATATATATATATATATATATATATATATATATATGCATGCATGCAATGTTATATACCAAATAATATAATATAACCAGGCGATTGGATTACTAGTATAATTTAAGGTTTACAGGATGAGGGCATTAGAATAAAGATGAAATACAAAAGATATGTATACATATAGGTACTCACATGCACACATATACATTACATATATATATACATATATCTTTTGTAACCCATCTTTATTTTAATGACCTCATCCTGTAAACCTTAAACTATACTAGTAATCTAATCGCCCGGTTATATTATTTGGTATATAATAATGCATGCATAAAATACTTAAATATAGCAGAAAATCGTAGAGATGGTGACACATTTAGAACCATAAAAGCATTTTTATGTTATCTTTCATTTGAAAAATGCAAACAGCCAAACATATAGTCTAGAATCTTCAAGTAGATACGAGCATGTAATTTAAGTTGAATGATGAACTAAAATGCACTGTAACTATTATATAAATTACACTGTGTTACTTAATAGTTTAAACAGCATATGAAAAAATTTTAAGCACTAAAGGACCTGAAAAACTTTATAATTTCAATGGTACCTTCTAAAAAAAAGGTACTCAAGATTTCACATTTTCGAAATAAAGCGTGGCTCTCAGACAAGAGAGAACATCAATAACAAACACGCAAGAAATAAAACCCCCCAGAACATTAACGTCAAATTCCAGAGAGATAGGTGACGGAGAGGGCGATAATAATAGCACCGTTCTTTGTTGTTAAATGAGTTCTGCAAGTGAGGCACTTTCAGGTCCCCAACTCCATTTTCGACCCACTCCTTTGTTGACAACGTGCCCCATTTTCTCGAGTTCTCCAACAAGTAAATTTGGCGAAAAGTGTGTCTGTTAATTCTGAAACGCCAGCAAGAGACGACTTTCTAAAATTAATGGTCAAACTCGTTCAAAAGCAGGTCATCATGAAAGTTAGAATATAATACAACAGACTACCGACATAAGAGTATGATTTTAAAGGCTGAGTGTATTTATACAAAGTATTAAAAAGAGGAACAAATTCTAAATAGCATTTCGACTGACCAATATTTACTTTCTTTTATGGAATGGCTCCAGCTGAGTTAATTACAGATTAGTGAGTTCTTGACATTAGTGTAAATGAAATCTAATGAAAGGCAGAAAAAGAAGCACTTTCACTTACGCCGTCACTAAACTTTTACATTTTACTTGCCACTCAATGTCACGATTTTCATTACTATTAACTAAATATCTTCATTTTTTTTTCCAGAAAAGGTGTTCATTTTAGGGCCATTTAATGCATTAACTTTGCTGCCTTAACTTTAGGTACTATGAGGTGCCACTATTGTAATTGCCACTAAATACCTTTATTTGGGTAGCCAATACATAATAACTATAAAGTAATAATTATCACTAAGTCGTCAAATAAAAGGAAAATTATTTAACCATTCTACTAAAACACAGACAAAACTATTTAATCTTTTGAATTTTTCGTGCCCATTAACGAAAACGATTCACAATTTCACAATAACTTCATAGTCGATCCTAGCATCTCCCATCTACTACAATGACATTGCAGAAACTTTGGAACCTAGTCCATACTGCTCTAGCAACATAATACTTTATTATCGAAAAAGATCAGATTATCCAACACGAAGAAAATAACTGAAAATATATCTAACTGAAATATTGTTCAATCTCTTTCAGAAACTAAAACACGATTCATAATTCGAACGGCAAAACAAACCTTACGAAAAGAACTGGGAATTTTACATTCTCTCAATTTTATTTAGTAGGGCAACGCCCTGCGGGAAAAATAAAGACAAAAATATAAATTCTAAACATACCCATACATATAGGCAAAATACAAAGAAGAAAAATGGAAATTAAAATATAAAACTATTCTTCTGCCCCGAGGGAGACCAAACACGTCGTTCGAATTGAACATCAAAGTAAAAACCTGTTACTGCTTCATATTAAAAGTTAGAGTGCGGTACCGTATATAACAGGAGAAAATATACAATAAAAATGCTGTATTTCACTTGGAAGACTATTTCATTAGTGCATGGGAAAATCTCTCCTCTCTAACTCTCTCTTTCTCTACCCATATAATGGCCTTTATAGACTTATGATCTAAATATGTTCTAATTTACAGCACGAGTATTGAGTTAAACTTTTAATTCAATTCACAAAGTACATGTGTATACCTAGATACAATTTATCATGGTAATATTCCGACTGAACGGAGGCGTCTATACTTTCAAATATTGAATTGAACTGAATACTGAATTTAGGCCAAGGCCAAGCACTGGGACCTATGAAGTCATTCAGCGCTGAAACGGAAAATTGACGGTAAAAGGTTTGAAAGGTGTAACAGGAGGAAAACCTCGCAGTTGCACTATGAATCAATTGTTAAGAAAGGGCGGAAATTGAAACAGATACTCTAAAAATACCATTCTAAGCAGGTGATTTTCGTACACTACGCCATCTGTACATCCTCTTAAACCCCAGGAATGAAAGGATTAAATGAATTCGGGAAGCCAAACCCTCATCTTCTCAAACTGCATGTGTATCCCAAGTGAGATCTTCCAACTGGAATTGAGATACATATCTGATTCATGTTTATGTTCCTTCGAGGCTGACATTTGAGAGAGAGAGAGAGAGAGAGAGAGAGAGAGAGAGAGAGAGAGAGAGAGATTCTATATTACATATTTATCCATTCGAAACTGGTTACTTTTCTCCTCATTTTATTCTTTTTGGTCATCTAACATTTCCAATAATTCAGTAATACAGATATTAGCAGCGTAATAGGCCATATAACTTAAGTTCATTATAAATATATATATATATATGTGTGTGTATATATGTATGTATATATATATATATATATATATATATATATATATATATATATATATATATATATATATGCTTACAAACACACATATATATACGTGTGTGCGCGTGCGACTATGTATCTATATATGCTTCTATGTACGAGTATATACGGGTGTGCGTGTTCCAGGTTCTGCTTGTGGTAACAACATAAGGAGAGGGAGAAGCAGCTTAAAATTTGCTTGACCCTAGAATTTTCGAAGTGTCAGTGACGTATCAGTTGTTGTGACGACAAGGCAGCCTCTTCAATAAACCGAGAAAGTTCACAGGCCTTCAGGTACGTCGAGAACACAAGGTACAAGGTGAAAGACAAAGAGGCAAAGATCGAGTCGGTGAAATAAGGACAAAAGGTTTGGAAATGGAATCAATAATTTTCCCAGTAAAACTTTACGCTGACATATGGACAGAAAATAAATAAGGAAAAGTTGTAAAATTTTACTCTATATCGCTATGAAACATAAAGCATTAAAGAAAACATTCTTACATCCACACCCAGACACACACACCACACACCACACACACACACACACACACACATATATATATACATGCATACATACATAAATATATAGATACACATATATGTAAGTGTGTGTGTGTGTCTGCATCAGAATGAGGTCAATAAGAAACTCAGCAAATACGAGCACTCGCATGCAAAAATACCAGAAACAGAAAAACAAGCACTAGGAATATGGATCGAGATTTTTTTTAGTAAAATACCCGAATTAGCATTACAGGACCGGTAAAAGAAAGCATCCAGCACAAGGTTAGGTGTCTGACCTCACAGAGCCCAAATCAGCCGAGGAAAACGGAGGCTCAGGGTAATGGTTGGGAAGCCACTGATGACAGAATCTCCTTCGGAACTCGATGGAATGTTTATCCTTCATCATCTACAGCATGCTGATGGATGGCTAACACGGTTCCGCGAGATTACTAATACCATGGCCTTACAATATTGCCTTACGTGGCTGAGCTGTCATTTGTCATCTTATGCAAATCTAGGCCTCGAACTCACAGTATACATACAGTGTATTATCATGTTAAGACAGGATGATCAACCATGCTATTATTCAGTCACATATCGCTTAAACATATATACAGACACACAAAAACATCACCTTTCAAGAATCCTTGTTATAAACATTTTTACAATTTCCAGGCTTGTTCTTTCCGTAATAATCGTTTTAAACTCAACGGCAATACAGTTCTCAACAAGATTAACCAAGAAATACAATTTCATTCCATGCATTCTCAAAATTAACAATCAACTATATCTAAAGGCAAAAGTCCAAATAACCTGTATAACACTATAAAGGTTACCGAAACAACAAGCCTAGAAATTATGAAATTGGCTATAACAAAGATTCTTTGAAGAGTTTCCCGTTAGGCACGTCAAATAAAAAAAAAATTAAATTTAAAACAAAAAGCTCATTTGCAAAATATTTACCTGGATATATCCTGCCTCCCATTTCATACGATAAAAACTGAAATACTTTTGCGCTAAAAATTAAATGTATTTTTTATAAAGCTCATATGGTATACAGCAATTTTTTATATACGATATGAAGGAGAAAATAATCATTATAATCTGCAAAACTCACATACATATTCAGGACATTAAGATAACCGCGAAAACAACTAATATACAAGGAAAAAAAATAAAAAACCATTCAAACCAATAATTCATAATTTCACAGCTAAATTGTGTTATGGTCTTTACTGGAATATAAGCCAAATTTGGCGTTTGTGTTAGGAAGAGGATATCTCGACGGGACTGAAATATATTTTTGTGGGGAAAAAATCGATTCGCTTTAGGGCGATTTCGTTTTCAGCTCTCTTTCTCTTTTTATATATATATATATATATATATATATATATATATATATATATATATATATATATATATATATGTGTGTGTGTGTGTGTGTGTGTATCTATATGTATGTATATATGTGTGTGTAAATATACAGGTGTGTGTGTGACTAAATCCACGTCGGAAGGTGAGTGAAAACCGGGACTTTGAACAAAGTACTTTCGTAGTTTATTCTACATTTTAAAGTTCACACTGTGTAAACTTGAAAATGTAGAATAAACTACGAAAGTACTTGTTCAAAGTCCTGTTTTCACTCACCTTCCGACGTGGATTTAGTGACCTTCCCAAGCACGCGTTCCTTCTTGCTGCATTGGATATTGATATATATATATATATATATATATATATATATATATATATATATATATATATATATATATATATATATATATATATATACACACACACACACACACACACACACACATACACCCACACATATTATATATATATATATATATATATATATATATATATATATATATATATATATATATATATATATATATATATATATATACACATACTAACCATGTATCTATCTCTTGATTTGGCAAGACAGATTTATTGAAACCGTCCTTCCAAAACACGACAGCGTTAACTCACACCTGCAGTGATCAAAGAGAAGGGCCGCGTTCAATACTGCCAAAGAAACGTAAAGAATTCAGCCAGGCATCTGACTGCCAAACCCAGTTCTGTTATGACAGGGAAATTCACGTCCGTTTGGAGAACGAGTTTTACTGCATTCTAAAGCAGACCGTAGTTGAAACTGTTTCGGTGAATATTCATATCACACATATATTCAGCTTTACAAAATCTGGAGCTTTATATGCCAGATGAAAACTTCTATGGCTTGGTAAATACTAAGCACATGAAAATCAATTTACACGCACACTATATGTATGTGTATATGTATGTGTGTGTGTATATATATATATATATATATATATATATATATATATATATATATATATATATATATATATATAAAACACCTCTCCATCGGCTATTTCAACGAGATAAGATTATTATAGAAAATCCGAAATCTGTTTGTTTATTCTTGACATGTAACTAAAAATCTAAAATTGTTACACAGATCAATTTTTTCCTAATCAGTAAAACAATAACTGAAGTGGGGCGGAATCTGTCTTTAAGATTTATAAATGATGGAGAACTCTAACGAAATATTTCCAAATGACGAACACCGCAACACTCACCGAATGATTATATAAATGGATAATCTTTTCGACATAATTTCCCCACGAAACTCCACCAAAGAACTACCGTAGAGTATAATCTCCTACACCTTGCGGCATTACGCAAATCAATTCACCAGATCCTTCAGCATCCAGGCGTGAAAGAAGCTATTCAACCCGTAAAGGCTCAGCAAATGCGAACGAGCAGACGGCAATTAAGATTCCCGACTTGAAAGTTTCCTAGCTAGACGTAACATTCAAATCGAACTCGGTAAGGGTCGGAACTTTTTTCGAGTGGAACTCTGCCACATTCACGTACTTGGAAATGTTGTAGTAGTTCGAAACTGTGTGGTTAATAAATTATTTATTGTATATTTTTTATTGCACTGAGAAACTTACTGCTTACATGTTACTTTTTTTCACCATAGGCTCAGCATTTTTCATTCTTGTTTCACTCCCCCCTTAAAATAATGCTAAAGTAATCTGCTTCCTTTTTTCCCCTTTTCATTATGTTAACTCTCCTAAGTAACTCAATTTCCTCTAAGACCTTCCACTGACTCATAAGCAGAATTTCCATTCTGCCTCTCAAATCTTTCCCCGCTAAACAACAACCCCCTTCATAGTCATGATCATGTTCTGACTCTCCCTAAAATAAATACTGTGACGGTGAAAAGAATTAATTGCTGCCGAATTAACCTTGTGAAAGTTCTTTTAGCCACGAACTAAATAACCGGATAGGTAGAAGGACTTCTCCGAGTAAGGGAAAATTCCATGATCATATTTCAGAGGTAAAGCATTAAACCTAAGTAAATGTTATGTTTGTTGAAAATACAGAAAATGGAAGTAAATGAGCAAAGGACGGAAACACAAAAAATTAAAGGAGGACCACTGAAACTGCTAAAAAATTAGAATGGTGTTGTAGAAACCGTAACGCTCACAAAAACAGCGTCGTTGAGGGAAAACAATAGCTCTGAAAGAAAACACATCCCAGAAAACTATTACAACTGGAAATAGGGGAAAGCAGAGACATAATTACTGTAAACTACAACAAAACAGTGGAGTAAAGAAAAAAATCTAGCACTGATCAGAGAAATGTGACAAGCAACGAGGTAGCATTTCCCCTGTACAGAAGAGGGAGTCAGCACAGAGTAAACAAAAACGATCAATTATAACTTAAAGTCTACCCACATCTTTCTCCGGGGCTAACAACATATCATCATTTCAAAAACGTAGTCACAAAACTCCTCTCTCAAAAACCGTAATTATCACTAAAATATCTCCGAATGGTAAGATATTTTTCATGGAAAGATATTAAATTCTGCGTAAAAAAAAATAGAAAATGTTCAATAACAAGACTCGTATCAATCACGTTTCCTTTGAAATCCATCCTCCTTAATTACCGCAAGAGTCACTTCATAAAGACAAATTATCCTTTGGGGCGTGTTGGGCGTCTTTTCCTCTGTCATTAATGTCCTCATGATGAATGAATAACACCTTTCCCAACACGCCATAACTTCGTGTTACTTCCAAAGTTGTTATAGATTGTCATACATCATCGTAAACCAATTTAGAATCAATATATCCATCATAAACACACATATATATATATATATATATATATATATATATATATATATATATATATATATATATATATATATATAATGTGTGTGTGTGTGTGTGTGTGTGTGTGTGTGTGTGTGTGTGCGTGTGTGCTCTGTTCAAACCCTTCCTGTTAGATCCTTTTACGTATGTATATGTATTTCAAATTGTGTTAGAGAGAGAAAGAGAGAGAGCCACTCAGCAATTATACTTAGAACTATCAGATAGAACTTGAAAAAACCATGGCTTCCTTGCTCACTTTTAACTCAAATACCAGCAATTAAAGTTACAGAACGATACATTTGTTTATTACTAATTCCCAGATAACTGGCCAGGGGCAGCTGCATGATGTTAAGTCTTCAAGCAGTAACACATAACCGAGATCAAGACCAATGAAAAAACAAACTGGAAGTAGCAAACATTTCTTCAGAGAACAAGAGACCTTTTATACACCAACCACAAATAAAAAACTGAAGAAACGAAGACAAAGCAACGCCGTTTTCATCTTAAAAAGAAAGAAAGTCTTAAGTTTGGCGATGCAAGAAAGGTGTTGTCTTGAATTATTTCAATTAAAACATGATCTCTAATTCAAAAAACCAAAAGAAAAGAAAAATAAGAACAGCGAAGAAAATCATTACTACAAATTTTAAACATATTTTGTCTCAGCTACGTTAACAGTAAGAAATAGCTGAAAACATAAGAAGAAAAGGTTCAAAAAGGTTTAACTCCATAATATTATGAATGCCATTGTTATAATAAAAAGAGAAAAGAAAACAAGGGATGAAATGCTGTGCATTGTGCTGTGAAGTAGGTCCGTAGAATAAAATAGAAAAGAATATCTTATACAAAAAGGAAGGGATCGATTCATCACAAGAAATTCGCTTTTGTTTTCCTCCGTCCTTTCGCTTCAGAGAACAGACCTCCTCCTCCTCTGTCTCTCTCTCTCCATCACATTCTTCATCGAGGGTTCTAGTTCACTCTCTTTACAGTTCCCTTAAAATCCTTCATTTATTGCTCTCTCTCTCTCCATCACAATGTTCATCAAGGGTTCTAGTTCACTTTCTTTCAAGCTCCCTTAAAATCCTATTTGTTTCTCTCTCTCTCTCTCATAAATTTTTTGTGTGAAGTACTAATGACTTCCTTTACTATCCCCACAAAATTTTGTTCGCCTTACTTTGTCTCTCACCTCTTTCTGTCACATTTCAATCTCGTGTTCAAAATCCATTTCTGTATGCACTTGTTGAAACCGTAACTTTGTTCGCCCTTTTCTTTGTAGTCTCTTCACTCCATTTCCAAATGTTTTTGTTATCCATAAATCATAACTTTTTCACAATCTTGCTCTCCCTCTCTCTCTCGGGAGAGTAGGAGGAGGAAAGGGAACCATAAGCATAATCACTGAAGCAATTATTTATAATCTCATTACGAACAACATTGTTCTACAGTCTACTGTTGTTAACAACCGAGGACTTAAGAGCAAGATAGAAAAAAAAAACGCTCATTATTAAGTATAAAATAATAATATTACGGCAAAATGGAAATCCGAGTCTTGACATTTTGAATAGCCAATTATATTTAAGCGTTGTAATTTACATCGATTATAGATTAATTATATAGCGAATATCTGCGACATAATTAAGTCCAAATACATTATCCATGCATTACACGATATATATCAAGGTTCTACGTTTCTTTACTGACAAGTCATATCCAATAGTAAGAACATTAGCATAAACGAAACATGACGGACGTGAATGAAGAAGCAGGTGTTCTAGCATTCCAGTGTAAGGGAGGCTGATGTCGAGATAATGTCTCTTTAAACTCGAGCAATCACACTTGGACTAAAACAATGCAGTGGCAGTTCCTGGTTGAAGCGCTCTTGCCAGACGTACAATTCACGTCTTCCCTCTATGAGCTTCATTAGGAGGGAGTTTACTTCTTTGATGTGCTCTTCTATTAGCACAAAACTTCTTAACTGATGGAGAAAAATTTCTATAATATTCACTTGTGGGCGATTTCCCTAAATCTCTCCCTCTCTCTCTCTACTATATATATATATATATATATATATATATATATATATATATATATATATATATATATATATATATATATATATATATATATATATATATATATATATATATATATATATATATATGTGTGTGTGTGTGTGTGTGTGTGTGTGTGTGTGTGTGTGTTAAAAACTCCGTTGTTCCGATAAGATAATTTATCAAAAAGCAGTTTTTTAAATTTTTTTTTTAAAGTTCGAATGACATTTCCAGGCACTTTCTGAGCCTTCCAAAAACTAGATAAATAAATAAATTACCCTTACTACGACAGCTTGCAAGCTAAAGAGTAAGATTTACCAGCAACATAGACAGAATACACTTTATTGAGGGGGTAATTGAAAAATTCAGCGTAAATGCCTAGATTTATTACAATGAATTATTTGTACACATCCTCGAATTACTGGCTGAGGGCGCGAACACATTCACTTACAACTCTCATTCAAACTCACAGTTAACCATCACGTAAACGATAGTTAGAGAGAAAGTGCCGAGGAGAAGGGAGAAACAAAACAACTTCCGCACTAAGTCAGAAATAAGTGGGAGATGAAAGAAAGAGCGAAAACCTTAACCTAACTCTGCACAATATTTGCGGTAATATACCATTACATGGATACGTTCCCCACACCGGACACAAAAACAAGGCAATAATCTTCACACTAAAGCAGCTTATCAAACGAGTGGCGGTCTCGATGGCACTTCGACGTATTGGTCGTCCCAGGACACTAATGTTTAACCATAAGGGAATGAGTCGATTCTGGATACAAAGAAGGCACAGAATGAGATGCTTACTCTTCTTCGTGACCAAAAGGCCTCCTAACGGCCCTCAGAATATCTCGAGACAACGGCTGTTCGCAGGAAGATTCTGGAGGCGTCACAATTGGCAAGAGCTCACGATGTGGGGGGTCAGGTATGTGCATCCATCGACACTGACCATCAGCAGCAGACAATCCCACTTGAAGCAAGAAGTCATCCAAATATAGCAGAGCCGTAAAAAAGACGAGATCTTATCTACAGGAGGGCCGAATGCAATCTCTTGTCAATCCACACGAAAATATGTAAATCGCCTCTTAAACAGTCCAACGTGGCAGAAGGCCGAAGGCCAAACCAACGAACCACTCATACATGAAAATAAAGAGAACTTTTTATGAGCGGAGTACCAATTAACAAATAACAGCCTTCGGTGGGGGAAGCACAACAAAACAAAACTCTAACCAAGAATTCGAGGCTCAAATGAACTAGTGAAACATTAAACGGTAATTAATAAACAAATGTTTACTTTAACAGAGCCACGAGATAAAAACTATATATATATATATATATATATATATATATATATATATATATATATATATATATATATATATATATATATATATATATATATATATATATATATATATATATATATATATATGAATGTTTTTTACTGTAATCCAACGCTACAGTATGATGATAAAAAGGCCCATAAAAACACTATGTGAACGTTGCAACCATATATTTCAGATACGACTGTATCCCTGGCCACTGGTGAAATATGGGTGAGCTGGAATACATAATATTATTGTGCGCATGCGTGTTCGACTACTTGATTTCGTCTCGTGTTGATGAAGCATACACATTCCAATGTATTGTTTCCTTCCTAATCCTTTCTTCATTTATTAGTCCCCTCGTAACCATCCCGTTCACACAATAATTAATTTCCTTTATCGTTCTACCATTTCTGCTTGACTCATGGTTTGGTGGCATTGTCCTGTTTCTCGTCCAAAACCAGGAAGATATAAGAAAAAACTGAAATAAAATAATAAAGCCTAACGCGACCAACCACCAGACATTACCTAAAGAACCACTCTCCCACCATAGGCCCTATCAACGAAATTCTTAACAAAAGTACTTGGTGTTTTAAATGCAGTTAATAAGCCGAATAATATTACCGTATAAAATGATTTTGTATTTTTATATATATATATATATATATATATATATATATATATATATATATATATATATATATATATATATATATATATATATATATCAGAATAATGAGCAAGGCAATGCCTACTCCATAAGAACGCTGAAATCTCCAAATATGGAACTATGAAGATATACTGAAAGTTATAATACTAGTACTGACGAAACACATCTGTTACTGAAGGAAAATAAATTAGTATTGACAAAATAGAAGTTTTTTACTGAAGGAAAAACATAAACTAGTACTGACAAAACAGATTTGTTATTGAACGAAAAACATACATTAGTATTGAGACAAAATAATTTGTTACTAGAGGAAAAGCGCAAACTTCTGTTGAGGAAAGAGAGTTGTTAATGAAAGCCATGGAATAACAGATTTTGGGCTGAAATGAATAACATGAATTAACGTCTGTTAGAACGCGCCAAGTACTTAAAGAATAATAATTTTACACTTTATAGCTATCCATAGGAGGATGTTGTGAATAAGAGTTTTTCGAAGTTTAGACTAAAAGGATTTTCTCTGGTAAATAATGAAAGCAACATCGAGATCGATGCCGCAATAATGCATAATATTTTCCTAACTGATAGGCCTATTACTTTTGCGACACTATGAAAAGAATTGGCACAATATGTAATTTGTTTAAATCCAATTTAGCATTATTAATATATCTACTCTACGCAAAACCTTTGTTAATTTGCACATTTCTTTGTCACAACATTTCCACTGACTAGAACTAACATAAAGGTTGTCATAATTATTTCGAAAAATGCTGAAAAAAGTAAATTTTTTGTGCTTTACACATCTCCAAATAGGGGGATTCTAATATTTTTTATATTAGCGAAAAGGTAGTTTTCTTGAAAATCCAAATATATGGTTTTTTATTTATATTCCCAGGCTTCTGGTTGAATAAATGAAAGCAAATTAGCTGTGAATATAAAAATACCCCCGAAGAATCGAGCTGTTTGTGAAATGTTACGAGCTCAAGCCTCTGAGTTTTCTGGACCATGTAATTCTAGTATTACAGAAAAACAAATCCCTCAGCACTTTTTTCTACTTACAATTCACCTATCTCTGATTCCTAGTACATCCTTCGTTCATGGACCGTGGGGAACGTAAACAAACTCCCTTTACCGTCAGAAAGAAAATCTGTTAGAGCATCCCATTTCCTTAAAATGCTTCGTAAAAGATTTTACTGTTCACACAGAATGATTTTTTTGTACAACTATTCTTTTTTGTGCTTTCTGATAGCTACTAATAGCTAATAATTTTCAAAACCAAGCCCCTTTAAACGCAAGATCCCACAATAATTTAAAGCTTTCTGAGATCACAATTGTATACTCATGCATCAAACACATCCATGTCATCTGCATCACTCTCACCCGATGCGTGTGTATGCGACAACTTTCTGTCCTGGCACTTAGGTAAACGTAGCAACGCTCTTGTAATGAAATAAGAAAACTTTCTGCCCTTTATGGTGACGGAATGAAGGGAGAAGTTTGATCATCTGCCGTTCTAAGACAATAACCTTGACTAACCTTTTACTACAGGTGAGATCTGTTGGACGAGTGCCATCCTGTCTTGGTAGTGCTTCAGCAGCTTCGGTTGATTCCAAAAAGATAAAAATGTCTTTATGCAAAGGGCAATACAAAGACTTTGCTCACAGCAAGTGGTGAGAATAAATTTGCACAGGCAAAGTGTGTGTGTGTGTGGGTGTGTGTGGGTGTGTGTGTGTGTGTGTATGCTTTTTCATACTTTGACCGGGCATAACTCAAAAAATTCCAAAGACAGAATATCGACAGTTGGAACTATCATGTGCGAATGAATACAGTATTACTAAGCACATCCACTAGTAATGTAGCTGTAAAATCACAAAAATATTACAATCTCGTTGAGTAAAAGCTCCTCAGTGCATTACTTACAAATCTGGTGTCAATATATCTGTAGCTAACTGCGAGCGCTGCTGGTTCATACAATTTGCACTTATTTCATGATTTAATAAATAATTAATGGTATCATATAAAAGGGGAAAACTTTTTTCGGCTGAATTCTCGGAAGACTTCTGTATAGTTTGTCTGTACTTTCCTTCCTCACCTAAGTACATGTGAAGGAGAACATTAATGAGTGTTATGGTTATGAAAATTCTAAAATTTTGACGTTAAATTCCACATTTCTAAGAATCCACCGATCCACTTAGGCCTTAAAAGCGGTGCCCCTCTCTTAATGGTCCTCACCAAACATATCAGAAAAGGTTAGGTATACTTTACCAGCAAAAAATAATTTATTTACGAAAAACATTAGTCTGCATGCCTAATTTCATCTCTCTCAACGATGAACGAACAGCCCTATATCTCTAAAGTACTAAATGGAAAAAAGCTGAAAAGAAAATCATAACAACTGATTACAAAACAGAGGCGTTTAGTAAAGAATATACCTCTACCGAAACCAATGGGAACGATTATATATCAATAACACAACGATACCATAAACATGCTCCCAGCTACCAGGAATTAAACCTTTGAAAGTTAAACTAGGTAAACATATAAAAACAAAGGTACACTTACAGGAAGCCGATTATGACGTACTTACCACCAATGTACGTTTGTCTACTCATTACTACTTGGGCTGCAGAGGGGTGCTTTGCGCCCAAGTCTATGTAGAAGCGTTTCTAATCCTTCTTTTATGACCTTTGACCCCAATTAGATTTTGTGTAGACCTGTCTCACTGGTCATCGATTATTATTATTATTATTATTATTATTATTATTATTATTATTATTATTATTATTATTATTATTATTATTATTATTATTATTATTATTATTATTATTATTATTATTATTATTATTATTATTATTATTATATATAATAATGACTGAGGATGCATTTTGATGGAGCACAGCAGGCTAGGTACTTGCAATGCAAGCTTTCAGAGAAGACAATATCCGAAGTGAAAATATAATTAACCACAGACAAAGTAGACAAAAATGGATTCGTCTCTTACAAAATAAAAATTGCTGCAAAACTAAAAGATAAAGCAAAAATAAAAGGATATCAAAATGTGCTTCAGTGCACCGTCAAGTAAACGAATTCAGATACAAGACTACGGAAGAACATGGTGTAGAGGCTGTGACCTCAAACTTGCACCTTTTAATTACAGTGACCGTTGAATCTTAAAGTCATACTAAACAGACACAATTACAACAGAATAACCATTGCAATCTGTTAATGCGAAGCGGATACCAGAAACGTTTAGCAGACTATCAGGAACTTAACCTGACAAAAATCTGAGATCTCGACTTCTGACTTTCAAAGGTCAAACATAATGCAAATAAATTTTAAGAAACGAACAGAAAGCCCGACGTTACAGAACTAAACAATAGCTAAAAATTGCCCGACAGCATTATTAGCGAAAGCCAAATAAGCTAAATAAAACGCACTTGAATTCCTGTGGTTTTCTTCCGAACAGTCACTCAAATAATGCCATAGTTATAGTCGAGATAGCTAATTAGTGTATGATCACAAGACATGATCATGTAAAAATAAAATCAATTGTATTCTTTAAAATAACATTTAATCTTTAATCCTTTTGACATTTTAAAGTCACTTTTTGAATGAGTGGACCTTGGCAATTTTTGGTCCGGTTCCTGCATTATTACTCATCAAATGCTGGATGGGTTGTCATTAAAAAACGCAATGCGCAATAGCTGCCACAGTTACCATAAAATATGGTTTAAAAAAAAGGTAAGAAATACGGACACAAAACCTAAACAAAAAGCAGGGCACGTGTGTTTTGGGGGAGTCTTCTCCACGCATGTATCAAACTTTTATGTATCGGCAAGAAGTCTACGGTCGCCGTCTTCCGATTTTATAAAATTGAAATTTTGGCCTGATATGCAAAAACATGCAAACTCTTGTGCATCCCAACAAATTCCTTCATACAAGTTCTCTGAAAGCACCATTTTCAGACTGGCTGAGTGCAACCGCCTGGGAGTAGAAGACGCATGAACAGACATACATTCGTGAACTTTATCAAATGTATAAGAGGTTGCTACTGGAATTTATATCATTATAAAAAGGCTACTGCAGATATGCAGATGACAATGAAGCATTTAAAGTAATTATGCTTTTGACAGAAAGGAATTCCAAACCAGAGTTTGAACATGATAGAGGCAAAGATACCCATGCTGGGCGAATTGCAATGAAAGCAAATACACTAGTCATAAAAACCACAATTTCGGACGGACTTATAAATTTGAAAGTCGCTGCATACAATAAACATGCAAACGCCGTAATAAATCACAAAATTTGATAATTTACGTAGCGCAAGACACCACAAAAGCTGCACAGTGTTAGGTAATTAATACACACATATATATACATACATATTTATATATAAATATATATGTACATATATTAACTTTGTCACATACACAATTATTCTGTGCATTAGTACAATTACTAACAGGACCTCATTCAAACTGGATGGTATCTAGTGGAGATATTTATTAAAAAAAAGGTTTTTGAATAAATATCTCCACTAGACCATCCAGTCTGAATGAGGTCCTGTTAAATAAATGTGTGTGTGTGTGTATATATATATATATATATATATATATATATATATATATATATATATATATATATATATATATATATATGTGTGTGTGTGTGTGTGTGTGTGTGTGTGTATAATACCTTTGTATAGTATACAGTAAGCGGTCACAAAAAATGGTAAAAAACAACAGTGTGTCAGTGCATCTAAATAAAATATATAAGTTCGACTCCTGACCAAGGGGGGGGGGGGAATTGCGCATGTGAGTGTGATTACATACATTATAAGCAGGTATAAACGCACATGTATACTATGCATATTATCTGCATATATCTGATCGATCATAATTTATTAATTCGAATTCATCTCATAATTAAATCAGTCCTGATTAAAAGACCCAGGAATTACATTATATCCGTTTTCAATTTAACTTCACAGCGATCATTTACATTACAAACACAACCGAAATTTAAATACCAGTGAGAAGTATTAGCTTTAAAACATATATCCTATCTTTTAAGTGACAACTTTGTTATTCTAAAATAGGTCTCATAACTTTGTAATTATATAGTAATAAAAAATAAACTTGCCTAAAGATTTTTTAAACAGAAGTTATAAAGAAGAGATAACGCTGGGGGAGACCCATGACGACGATAAAAATGGACAAACTTCATGGCTGATCCTCTCACACCTGTCACCGTTTACATGAAATATAATTTTATTAAAAGGAACGAAACACGAGATTTGTGCGCCTGTGATCAGGCATATCCGGCAGACTAATGGTATCCGTGTTACTTTAACATCTGCTGTGAATGCGGACTTGCCTGAGGTAAACGGGAGGCCAATTTGTTGTGTGTGTGTGTGTGTGTGTGTGTGTGTGTGTGTGTGTGTGTGTGTGTGTGTGTGTGTGTGTGTGTGGCCACTACTCAAACCAACTCTTAAGGTCTCAACACTAACATGTTCGAGAGAAGTACATTTTGAACTACCACCCAAATGAAAGCAATAAAATCACTCATCTCGTCTGGGAAGGTTATTATCACATGGAACTAAAGAAGTCCTACTATCGTCAGAAGCCGCACTAGAAATAACAATGATAGTAATATCATTCAAAGGAAGGCACAGAGAGTAAGAAATCTCTCTGTAACAATCTCGAACGAACTGAAAGTATGTGATTCATATTAATTTACAAGTGTGTGCTTGCTTTTATAAAAATGGTTTTCATGTCTATTTCCGTAGGTTTGTAAATTTTCCTTATATATTACGATAACGAGTGCGTAGGAATATATGTAACAGTTGTCGTTTTCTTTGTCCTAAATACAATCCTCAATTCTGCCAGCTGTCAATTGAAGTCTTATTTTCAAGCATGAGGTATCGATTACTTCAAACATTTCTCTGAAAGGGTTTGAGCTTTCTCTAACATTAAAAATCGTGTACAGCATATCTATTAAAAAGGCATGATCATCTCTCCCAGTAAAGGGGCTTTCAATAACAATGCTATTTGAGAAAGAACAAACTTTGATCTTCTGAACAATGAATTCAGTAGTTTCCTGGTGTTATGAGCATGGCCTCCTTTCCATGCACAAAGGCCCGGTAACATTTTCGGGAAAAGAATACGTCGTTATCTTAGCCCAGAGGAACAGGCCCTACAAACAAAGCCCTGTCCCTCGCTTGAATTCCCAACCCTTCATAACAACAGATTTTATGCAGGCGCATTCTACGCAGCTACTGAACTCATTCTGAGCCGTTGCTCCCACGAGGGTCTTGATTTTAAAGGTCTCAAATTTAACTGTAAAGAACGTACCCTCGGGGCGCAGATGAAGGCAAGACGTTAAACAATAAGCCACCCTTGCTTGATAGAAGCTCGGGAGATAGAAAAAAAAAACTTATGTAAAAACATATAAAGGTGAAAGGTCGTTCTCTTAAAAACTTTGATGATCTTACACCTAAATGCCAATAGTTATTAAAGTTCTTGTTTAACCTCAAAATATAACGTAACGCCAAAAAAAAAAAAAAATGTATGTTCGACCATCCGAAGTATGTACATTTGTCGAGTCAAAATAACAGGGATTATCGACGTAGAAAATTATTTGTTCCGTAATAAAAATATTACTAAAATCCTCTTGACAAGAAATATATTACATAAAACCACATTTGTAAAACTTTCAAAAATCTGCTAACACCCTTAACTAGGAAAAACATGAAATCGCACAGTTCAGGGTTGGCTAACAATTACCGTCCACCTGGCGCTGTCAGATTTGGCGTTCAACGTGTCACTTTTTGTCACAGTATTATTACAACTTATATTGTTCGCTTTAGGTATAAAAAAAAAAGTAGCTAGATTATTTATTCTGCCCACTTTTCCTCTTACTGCTCTTGCTCTTCAGTTGAGCCCGCCTACAGGAAGGATTTTCTTGGGTGCTTGGATGAGCACTGTTGAAAACAGAGAGAAACTTGACAAAAGATGAAGAATGAAATAGTAAAGAGAGAGAGAGAGAGAGAGAGAGAGAGAGAGAGAGAGAGAGAGAGAGAGAGAGAGAGAGAGAGAGAGAGAGAGAGAGAAAATAGTATAAAAGAATTGTAAATTCACTGCTTGATGTTTGACATTAATGGCATGTCTGCACGTTCATGACGCCTGGCTTTCAATGTGGATTAAAATAATATTTCATAACCTAAAAATAGAAGTGTTTATGTATAATTTGAGAGCAAAATAATCACAGTCGGAGATGAATAATATTTCGACTAAAACCGCCATTTTCCTTTTAGGAAAAGATCACGTTTTGCGCGAATATCAGGCTTAGGCGCCCCATACCTTAGGATTAAATTGGCTACCTGTTCCTCCTCGAAGGATCCAACAATGGGAGTAGAAATGATGGCAATTTGGAACAAACTGAAGGTCAAAACAAAAGGCATTTTCTAAATGTAGAAGAGATGAATTACTAGTCAAACAGAGGATGAAGGATGTCATAAGAAAAAAGGCAAGGAAGAATACAACGACAAACTAAAAGCCAGAAAAAAAAGGAAGACAACGATGACAGAAGAGGGAAACACAGGAAACCAATCAGAGCCCTTTGTCTGCGGATGAGGGGAGACTTCAAGAAAAGTGAAACACCAATCATGCGGGGTTAGATTCTTTGGTTTGATATCAGTTTCATTTCTCAGTGGTCTTGTCTTATCTGTGGCTTCAGAAAAAGAAAATGTACGAATGGTCCATTCTGTTTATTAACAGCTCAGAGAGACTATTTATTCTAATCGGTTTTGTTTACTGCTTTTAATATAATGGATGCTTGCAATTTCACAGATGGAAATTTGGATCTGCTTACGTATTGCATTTCAGGACTCAAGTTTTCTTATTACAATTGAAAATGACTTCATGAAAAAAATATCAGCATGAAGAGATCATTCATCTAAAAGAGTATACCTTAGTTTAACCATACCACTGAGCTTCCTAGGGCTGGTCCGAAGGATTAGACCTATTTTACGTGGCTAAGAACCAACTGGCTACCTAGCAACAGGACCTACAGCTTATTGTGGAATCCAAACCACATTATACCGAGAAATGAATTTCTATCACCAGAAATAAATTCCTCTAATTCTTCATTGGCCAGCCGGAGATTCGAACGCTGGCCCTGTAGAGTGCTAGCCGAGAACGGCACCGACCATTCCAACGAAGAACTCATTCATCTAAAATACTTTCAGATGGGATATATTGATAGCAGCTTGTATCTGTGGAGAGGAAGCACCTTAACAGTCACAAGAGGAACACATTGAGAGCACACGGGAGAAAAGATACCTCGAAAATATTTATGAATAATACTCCCGGTTGTAGAGGCGAGTCCTTCGCTCTCTTCCGAGTTAGAGTCCTTTTGTTCTACGTCGCTCCCGTCGAGGTTTAGCTACAACGAGGCGCTGGGTGGCACGTGCCATCAGTCATTGTAATAAAAAAAAAATGTCAAGGAACGGAAATCTCTCAGCAGAGAATGGATGAGAATCAATCCTTTTGAAGTTGTAGAAGAATAAAAAAAAATGTCCGAGTCGTTATTTTTAAAGGTGAATAGTAGTATAGAGTGGATACAACTCTTCAAGCATTGAGTGACTTATGAACACTGGAATGTCTAAAATCTTAAAAGAATCTCAAGAACCCTTCAAATAAGAGAGTAAATTTTATCACTCATTGCCTACGAAACGCATAATTATAGGTCTTTCGTTCAACTTTTTCCTATATACAAGAAATGATATAAACGAGCTTCTCTAAATATTGATGATTAAAAGTAATGTATTTATAATATTCAAAACTAGTAAATTTCCTGCAATATAAGCACTGCCTTCTTTTATACATCCTATCGTACTCTATTGCGTGCTTGCTCCTCCATTCTTAAAACCACATGATTAACTTTCCGACCACATTGAAAGACTAATTTTTTTTTATCCATTTATTTTTTTCTAGGGGAGAATTAAAATCTTCCTTTCCACCTTCGTGATCACTCCCAGCGATTAATGCGGCAGCATTTTGCGCGAGATTGATACTGCGTGACTTAAGAGTAGATCGGTAGTGTAATATGCTGAAGAACCGTATGTTTTATTCCTTACGCAACACGAATCTCTCTCTCTCTCTCGCCATGATCAAATACTTCCGACTTCATTCCCTTCTCATTCAGATCTAGATCTTTCTCTCTTTCCTCAGGTAAAACTCTCTCTCTCTCTCTCTCTCGCTTCCAACTTCCGCACTTTGCACATTCATAACACCAGTAAACGTTATTTTTATTCGATACGTCGATAATAAATATAAAATTGTAAGAGAGAGAGAGAGAAGCTGGCTGTTACCCTGTAACATACTATCGCCATGACGTTCGCAGTAAGAATAAATTTTCGATCAATACTTAATATTCAATCGCCTTCTTCGAAAAACGCTTCTGGAAGATCCCGAGATCCCGAGGGAAACATCCATCTTAACGTTGGATACCCGCTACTAAAATCATTTGAGATATCCTTTTCCTATCCTATCGCTTTTTACTGTTACTTTCGGTGCCACTCGGAGTACTGACAACAAACACACACACACACACACACAGTCATACTGGCTGATAAAAAGGAACCATCACGTAACGATCACTTACGACTGGAATTTGGAAAATGTTGGTATATGTACTTTAAGATCAGCTACCAAATCATTTTGGACATTTTTTAACGTTTCCCAGTTATTAAATCTTTGCGATATAAGAAGTCTTGTCCAGCGTTGACAAATATTGCAGCGTTCGTATCTTTTTTTTTTTAATAAGAAGTCTTGTCAAGCGTTGACAAATATTGCAGCGTTCGTATCTTTTTTTTTTTAATGACAAAAGTCTTATCTTTTTTTTTAAGAAGTCTTGCAAGCGTTGTTGAGCAAATAGTCTTGCAGTTGTTCGTATCTTTTTTTTTTTAAATAAGTCTTGTCAAGCGTTGACAAATATTGCAGCGTTCGTATCTTTTTGTTTTATTCTCATAAGAAACAAATATTGCAGCGTTCGTATCTTTTTTTTTTTTTTTTAAATATCAACACTTATCTGTAATGGGTTTTTTTTTAAAGAAGATCTTTTTGATGCGTTCGTATCTTTTTTTTCACCCTAAGAACTTAAATATCAACACTTATATTAGGTTGGTGCTGCTCTCTATAATGATTTACTTTTTTTCCTCAATGGATGCCACAGTGGAATCACTCCTTCAGGCTTTATTCTTCCGGGCATTTTCTTTTTGAGATTCGCGATTCTGACCCTTTAAAAGTACGTGTGGTTATTCTGACAGTATGCAAATACCTACAGTTTGTGAAAATTCTGGCCATATGTCTTTATCATTGACTCTTATCATTGAATTGAATAAAGCATTCTTTTTCTTAAACATGTTATGAAGAATTAAATTAAAATAATTTTCAGTTGATTATGATTAACAGGAGAATTCTGTTTAGGAGAATTCTGTTTACATATTTTACAATATTAACTGAGATCTGTAAGGTGAATACAAAGATTTTTTTTTCATTTTTTTATTTCATTATAATTTGTATAATTTACGTCTTTTATTTTCGCGAACTGGGCTTACAGTTGTTATTTTTACAAGCATTTTATTCTTTTAATTTTCATTTTTTTTTTTAGGGTCAGCTGTTACTGTAGTCAGACTATTCTTTCATGTTTGTAACATTCTTATTCGGTTTCATAACTTCATCAGCAATAACTAACAAATAAAATTACTATACTGGTTTATACTATATATATATATATATATATATATATATATATATATATATATATATATATATATATATATATATATATAATTTTGCTAGGACAGCTATTTCATAAAAATCCTTGTTGCCAAGCATGAAACAGGGAATTACATGAACATAAATGATATATTGCTAATATGCTTTATGAAAATACTCATCCCTATCAGTTGAATAACCAGAGTACATCCTGTGAAACTGAAAGCTGGATCCTGGAATGAGAGCGATCGCATCCTCCCTCATGGTTTCCATGTGTCAAGTGGGATATACACCAGAGACTTTAAATCGAAAGTATAAAACACTCAAATCGTTGCTGAATCAAGCTTGTTCGAGGAAATTGTTGAACAACCTCGTTTGCTATATCCTCGTTTACGCTGGACACAGGACTAGCAATGGAAAATGGTAGTGTGAAGGAGATATTAATATGATGCTTTCCATATCAGTACATTTTACCTCTCTATAATCGTTGTCCTTGACACTTGTGGATATGCTCTCTCTCTCTCTCTCTCTCTCTCTCTCTCTCTCTCTCTCTCTCTCTCTCTCTCTCTCTCTCTCTCTCTCTCTCTCTCTCTCTCTCTCAGTCTTCTGTGTATTATTTTTATATATATGCCCCCTCTATACTCTCCTCTCTCATCCCTTACCTTTATGAAGTGTACACAATCCTCCTTTCTCTCTGAAATGATACTGATCTTCCCTCTTTTAATTTATCTTCCTAAGCCTCTTTTTTAATAAGCTGTACATTTTAATCCTTCCCGCTTTTAAGTTCTCTATCTCTCATTCTGAATTTATGAAAACACTAGTAAGATAAAATCTTTTTCTTTCTCAGTAGGATAACAAATCTGGTTCTGCGGACATGACCTGCTTTCCGCTTTCTTTATCTTGCAATGTACTCAAAATTTCGCATGTTTTGCGTTCGATTTTGAAATGGTATTTCAATTATGGTATAAGAAACAGGATCATGTACATCAAGCTTTATTTGTCATCATATAAAGAATTTTCCCAGTGATCTCAGTAACCGATGTCCAAACTACTGGTTACACATACACACACATTGTTTCCACTGCGCTGATCGCACTACGGTCACTGGCTACAAATAATTCTTTTAAATAGAAACAGAATAATTCTTTTAAATAGAAACAAACTCAATTTCAAGCTACAATGCCTATAAAATGATTACCTCACGCAGTTTACTTAATTTAGATACAGAGGCCAAATGAGGGGGGTTTCGTAATTGATATCACAGGCATTTCGCTTGGAAGTTGTTCCAGAATTGACTGTAAAAGAACATGCGCGATAACGCTATTAACCTTATTTAAAGCTGAATAACGATATGTTTAGAGCTAAATAAATTATCATAATACTACTATTTTGTTGCTGAGGTAATAATTATTTCGGAGCCAGGGCAAAGTAATCGTGCCGTACTTTCATTTGAGGGAAGGAAATGCCTATAGAATCGAAGCTACAAATTCCAAGGTCTTTATTCTTTCAGTTATACAAAATTAAAATCTACAAATCCGGAGTAAAGCTTACTCTGTCCAACAAGTTATTCAACCTCATCTAATATCTTTAAAAGATCAGCTGGTGAACCATCAATTCCGCAAGATTTATCTATTTACAGTATTAGATTTTCACTCCACTGTGACCTTCAGTAGGAATAATTCAGAAGAGTTTTCGTCTAAGCATAATAAATTTCAGAATCATACTAATGAGTTCAACATACCATCTGCTCTTTTTTTGGGGGGGAGGGGGAAATCCTCTTTCACGCCCATGTACAGTATTATATGCATACACAACTGCACACACACACATACATACATACATACATACATACATATATATATATATATATATATATATATATATATATATATATATATATATATAATATATGTAAAACTGAATCACGAAAATATGGAACGTATTGATTATATAAATAAAGGAAAAAAATACATGAAGGAAGGGAAACAATGGAGTACTGGAAGGCCTTTCGATTTCTTGTCCTAAGTAAAGGACAAGAAGTCGAAAAGGCCTTGCAGTACTCCATTGTCTCCTTTTCCTTCGTGGATTTGGCTTTATAAATATATATACACACACACACACACACACACACACACACACACACACACACACATATATATATATATATATATATATATATATATATATATATATATATGAACTACAAATATACTTAATATCCTATTCATTAAACACTTGGGAATAACTCAGACCAACGGCGAATTATAAGAGACACTGAGCAGCTGCAGTTATCAATCACAATTTCCTTTGGGCTTTACAGTCATTCCCAAAGTATCATGAATTCGATATTAATAGTTGTGGCTTAACTTATGTATATATATATATATATATATATATATATATATATATATATATATATATATATATATATTATATATATTTATATATATATATATATATATATATATATAATACACACATACAGTATATACATACACACACCCACATATAATATACTGTATATATATATATATATATATATATATATATATATATATATATATATATATATATATATATATATATAATAGAGGAAAGAGAGAACCCATTAATACTGAATTCCTTTTACCTTGGGAATACTTAAACCCCAAGGGAATAAAATATGATAAGCTCATATGCAATGATCTACGCCTTGTTATATTGATACGTGGGTCACTTGGACATTATCCATTCATCTATCAAGAGAGATGAGAACTGATGTCGACTCTGTGGTACATGTTCCTTCCGAATTCAGGCTCTGCACTTATCGAAATCAGCCCATTCCCACCATGATAGCTGAGGGTTATGTCTGCTACACATGACTATTTATATGTAAAATAATTTGTCAATTATAATATATGTGGTTATACATACACAAATATATATAATATATATATATATATATATATATATATATATATATATATATATATATATATATATATATATATATATATATATAATGTGTGTGTGTGTGAGTAAACATATTTGTGTGTTCTGAACTCGCTCTTTTCCTTAATTGGCCTCTGATTCTTTTCTGTTTTCCCAAGTAATTTTTATGCACATATCCGAATACGTAGTGTGTTGTGGTGCGTTAAAAAATAGAATCATTAGGGATTTATGCAAATATAAAAACTAAAAAAATAAATATCAAGAACAGCGCATAGACGCCTTGATACAAATAGTAATTAACAAAACTCACATGTCTCGCAACAGTTCATATATTTATTATTCACATGCAAATGATTTTCTTTCTGGTGAGTGCACTCAGTCAGTCTTCAAAAGTAAATCATTAGGCTACTGATACCCACCCCGATGAAAGAAAAAATAAAACTGGAAGAGCAAATATTTCTTTGAAAGCTACTACTTCGGTTCCTTTGAGAATTACTGTTCATGATGCCTACTCAATTTAGCTCTCTGGCACACCTCCCCTCGCGCACCACGGTCTCCAGAGACTTGGTTCAGGCGTTCTTTCCTCAAGCAATTTACTTTACATTTCTACAGATCACAAGTCTTAGAGTCGGAAGTGAGAGAGTATGATTTTTTTCACAAGTTACAAAATAAAAATAAATAAATAAACCAAAAGCAAAATGGTTTTCATGGTATGTTCACAACCTTTAGCCCGCAGATGAAAGAGGAAAAATCTTTCTTGAATTAATGCTTTTTGATAAAATTCACCTACGACACAATTTCCCAGTCACAGAAGAGATGGATAAATGGAAACTTGAAAAGTAAACACGAGTTGTAAGAAATAGCCCTGCTTGCAAATATGGTTAAGTTTAAAATCATGTAACGTTATATGTCATTAATGTTCAAATGGAGGTGGTCAGTAAAATAAGAAAAAGAAAAAAACGAAAAAATGTCTTCAGCAAGAAGAGATCGATTCATGACAAGAAATTCGCTTTGTTTTTCTCAGTCCTTTCGCTTCAGAGAGCAGAAATCTGTGATGGCCTCTCTCTCCCTCAAATTTTATTATGAGTTCCAAACTACTTTCGCTTCAGTCCCCTTCAGTGTCGTTTGTTTTCCTTTGCTTCCCTCTCTCTCTCTTTTACATTTTATCAAGAGTTCAAAACTACTTTCATTACATCCCTCTCAATGTAGCCCGTTTCCCTTCGCTTCTCTCTGTCTCTCTCATTTGTTTCTAGAATTCTTTATACTATCCTTAAACATGTGTTTAATTTTCTCTGTGCTCTACCCAAAGATTCGAGCTTACTTTTTCTGAATTTAATTTTGTTGTTATCAAAAAATCGTATATCTTGCGAATCTTTGTTTTCAGTTATATGCTGTGGTTAATAACGGCCGGAGAATTTTCGTTTATGTTCACAGTAACAGCAGAAAATCTAAATTTTGACTTTCTGAGTGACTGAGGTTTTAAACATGTCTGTAACACAGAGTATGTTACAGGCAAGCGAATATGAGCCAAATAATTAACGGATTACCAAATTCCCCAAAAATTGATATCAAAACGTTCCATAATCCTTCAGTGGCAAATAAAGTGAATTTTCTAGTAAGTCCACAAATCTATAATGACAGCAGACCCTTCCCAGAACTTTAGTAACTGAAAGCTGCTTTGATGTACAAAACTGAATTTCATAACCAGCTACAGCGATCACTTTCGAGAGAGACATTAGGACTAATGAAGCAGGCCCTCTTGGATCTCAGTGCAAAAGAGGCTACTGTAGAGATAACGTCTCTTTAATCCCCACTAATGAGACCAGGACTAAAACTTCAGATTAAAGCTGTCTTGCAGACTTACAATTCATATCTTCGTCTAATAAAACTTGATATAACTTTCATCCTATGATTAGCGCCAAAGTAACGACCTCAAGGAAAACTTGTATATTATTCGTTAGTGGTGATTTTTCTGTTAAAAAAATTGTTTTATAAACATCTTTTCCCTTCAAACTACCCATCTCTCTCTCTCTCTCTCTCTCTATATAAAAAATAGATATTCATGTATATATATGTGTGTGCTATATACATGTGTGTATATATATATATATATATATATATATATATATATATATATATATATATATATATATATATATATATATATTTATATGCGGTCTGGTCTACGTTTCACGATAAAGAAGTGATGAAGACCAGTTTCCCTCCCTTATACTAAATTTCAGGCACTGCCTCAACGGCGACAGTGAGTGTCCCACTCGGTACCTGGGGTCGACAGGAATTGCGCCTATCAGCCGTGTCCTTTCCCATTGCAGCAGCTGGGCAGCTGCCCACAAGGAACTCAAAATAGCAGCCCAGCAACTCATGGACAATGGCTTCTCCAAAAGCTTGACTGAGAGGGTAACTGAAAAGACAATCAACCGTTGGTGCGACAACCACATAAATGAAGATCCGTAGGGGGATGATAAGAGCAACAATGACTGAGCAACCTCTACTAGTGCATCCAGCTAGCACTATGGCACTGTTTATTACCCATCGCAAGAAAATTTACATCTCAAAAACGGCTCCCTTCCAGCCAGGTTCCAGAGGATATAAAATATATATAATTTATATATAATCACAAACACACACACACACACACACACACACACACACACACACACACACACACACACACACATATATATATATATATATATATATATATATATATATATATATATATATATATATATATATATATATATATATATATATATATATATATATATATATATATATATATATATATATATATATATGTCAGAGAGGTTTGTGGATCTCACAAAGCATGATCTTTTAGGTTGACTCGGACTTCTCTGTAGCAAAGACTAACGTGCCACCTTCAGGATGGTGCCATTAAGCAGCACTACCGGGAAAAGCCTGGTTTCGTCTGTCAAGGAAGCTTTTAGCAGCAGGCACCGAAATACTTCACTATGCCCCGAAGTTCCTCGTTGGACGAGTCGGTAGAGTTGTCGGCTAGCACTCTGCTAGGCCCGAGTTCGAATCTCCGACCGGCCAGTGAAGAAGTGAAGAATTAGAGGAATTTATTTCTGGTGATAGAAATTCATTTCTCGGTATATGGTTCGGATTCCACAATAAGCTGTAGGTCCCGTTGCTAAGTAACCAATTGGTTCTTAGCCACGTAAAATAAGTCTAATCCTTCGGGCCAGCCCTAGGAGAGCTGTTAATCAGCTCAGTGGTCTGGTTAAACTAAGGTATACTTAACTTTTTAACTATGCCCCTGGAAACTCCGCATTCTCGAGGCATTAAAGAAAAATAAGAAAAACCTCAAATTTCTCTACAGGACGAGGAATTTTTTTTTATATTACCTACACTGAAACACCTACCGACCGTCGAAGGCCGTCCGTGAATAACCAAGACGCCGTGAGAGACCTCCCTACCCAACAGCTGATTGTACAGTGTTGATAATATAACATGTCTCAGTTCCTGTCTGACCATCAACATATCCTACCTGATTACCAGACCTGCTCATCCCTGTTTCCGCTCGAGGACTGGCTCGCCCAATATTTTTTACTCATATATTTTGTATATATGGCCCTCCCTTCGTTTTTCTATTTAGTCTCCGCTGACGAAGGAAGTGATAATTTCAGAAACGTTCTGACCATTATACTTATTTCAAATATATATTCCTTGAATAAATGGTAATTTGCTTTTTCAGTTGCTTGATGGGGATAAGTTGCTTATGCCAGCTTTAAATAATTAAAAATGTGTGTGTGTGTATATTATATATATTACACCTAATGCATAATGCCAGGCTAGAGTGTAAGTAATTACGAGAGATGTTATTCATTCATGATTATTACATTAATGACATGAGAGAAACCGCCGAACGTATCCCAAAGGGTAAGTTGTGTTTATGAGGTGGCCCCTCCAGTGAGATCTGGTCTCTAAGTCTTTATCTATTTCTTGTTTTCAATATGGCCATAGCATTTCCGGACACCTATTTTTTTACCTCCTACATTCTAATTTGCAAACCCTTGAAAAGTTTTCATGTTTTTCTTTTCACACTTCAGAAATCGTTCGACCCAAGCAGTTACTTAAGACCGTTCAGAGCCGCATATTCATTCCAACATCATAGTTGAAAGACCCTTTGCAGTGTCGATTTGGCAACATCTGCATTAAAGAGAATTACACCATTATAACAATGGAACGGTTGGTGGTGGAAGGTTGTGTTAGAGGGGAACGATTTCAGAGGCAATTACGAGACAATAATTACGAATAAATTATCAGTAGGAAATTGAAATATGTTGGGGTAGAGATTCTGAAAAAGAGAAAACAGGCGGCAGATGAGTTTAGCATCATTTTACGAGGATAGTGAAATAGGAGTGAAAATGGTAAGCGTATGGTAAAAATAAGTAGCATATAAACAATATGTTATTCCGCAGAAAAATAAGATATAAAATCAATGGTTTAATAACCGCACAGAGGAATTACTGCATTCCAAATATCAAACCTTGCCAAAGTTCCGCTCAAAAAAAAAAAAAAAAAAAAAAAAAGTTCACTCGAAGACAAAGTTCCGACTCTTATTGAGTTCGATTTCAAAGTTACCTCTGGCAAAGAATCTTGAATTCGGGACTCCTAATTGCCTTCTTTGAATCCAGGCTGCTCATTCGCATTTGCTGCTTCTTTATAGGTTGAACGCCTTCTTTCACGTTTAGACGCAAAAGGATCTGATTAATTGGTTTGCGCAATATTTAAAGGTGCACGATAGTATATTCTAAGTCAGGCACTGGGTGCAGTTTCATGAGAACATAAAAACGACAAAAGTATTCACTCGTATAATAATTTGAAGAAAAATATTGTAAACCTAATATGATCATACTCCACTTTTATAAATCAAATTATCATTGTAAGTCTTAAATACAGATTCCACTCATATTTTAATAATTTTCTTTGCATTAGGAAAAAATTACGTTTATATTTTTCGGTACGGTGCACATCAAGAACGGAAAATGGCCACTTTTTTTTCCAAATTTATCATTATATTCGTTTAAATATTTGATTAGGAGGCATCTCAATAAATTGTTACCAGTAGGTTTTGAAAATTAAAGATACATACTTATGGAATATAAGTCCAATTACTATACACAGGTATATAGTTGTTTCCAGCGAAACCAGTGACATTAGCGAAGGCTTCTTTCATATTTACATTTTGAATTTTCCTACATACCTATTTTTTCCTATAAGTATGCATGTATGTATGTAAGGTTTTGTTAGGACCCAGGAGAATTATTTATACGAGTTTCTTAACGGCAGGCAATTAAGGGATATTGAGTTTTTAGGTCCCGGCTAAGCATGGATACATTCGATCTTATCTGGTTACCGTGGTCCTTGTGAAAATTCAAGCTGTTTCTTCTTATCTTAAAGGCGCCTTTAATTTCTACTTTGAAATGACACGTAATTTCATTAACAATATGCTAAACAGCCCAGTTTATATTGTGGTTGGTGCTACGTACATGGGTAAAAATGGCAAACTTTTGATGTGCTTACATTTCCCATCGCTGGGAAAGGCTTTTTCCAGTAAAACCCACATAAGGCTTACCGCGTCCCTTCCAACGTAGCATGTATGAACTAACACATTTGGGAGTTTCCATTTTACCATATACGTTGAAGGATTGTCTATCCCGAAAGTTTCACAGATCTGCCTGATGCTATCCAGTTATCGGATTTGTAATTTGTTTTTCTGTTACTGTATGCAGACCATTTCCACACATGATCTTTATAAAGCTCTTAACGCTTGTGAAATTTGCCTTTATAATATTGTCTTCTCACTTACTTTTTTTTTTGACACAAACTCGAATGCAGCAAGTTTCAGCAAACCTATACATAAGCATTTTGAAACTAGAAGTAAATTCAAATATGCCGTAAGTGGAAAAGTTACGAAATGAGGTAGTAGATTTTTGTAATACGATCTACGGAGATTTCTATACCTTCTTTAACAAAATTGATGACTCTTACTCCACGCATAGCAAAGGAAATGCTTTTAATTCATTTTCCCGGGATCCGACAGGAGTGATAAAACTGATTCCAGCTGGCCTAATTCAAGGGACAATCCCCCATACCACAGGGACCACAATAGTTAACTATGCGCTCCTGTGCCCTGTGGAACAAAATGTCTATATCCCAAACCAGTCATCACTAAACACACTGACCTGAGAGAGGCTCATCCACCATTTAGAAAATTTTCCCGAGCCCTAAGACAAGGTGCTTTGGAGTTCCTAACCACTGGAACTTCCTTGATCAGCAATGTCCAAGTGACACTACTTAATACCAGCAGTCATTTTTAGTTGACTAACCTGAGAGGGTTCATGCAAGAATTGCTAACATTTCATTCGACTTATCCCTTCCCCGTGAGAAATGATGGAAATGAACACATGGGAACGTGTCCCACAAGAATAAATTTCTGACTCACCACAAGACAGAACCCCGGTCTTTCGAGTGACAGTCATGGTGAAAGGGGTAAGTCGAACGAAATGTTAGCCATTCGAGCGCGGATGGGTCGGAAAGTTGGGTAAAATTCGCTAGCATGCTAGCCGCTAGGCACCTGCTCGGGAAAAACTTCAGGTACGTAATAATTAGGTTCAAACTTCTTTAACGACCTTTGCGTCCGAATTGCTAATGATCTGGACTCTCACTCGAAAGACCGGGGTTCGGTCCCGTAGCGAGTCAGAAACTTATTCCTGTGAAACACGTTCCCATGTGTTAATTTATTTATATACATACATACATACATATATATATATATATATATATATATATATATATATATATATATATATATATATATATATATATATATATATATATATATATATATATATATATATACATATATATATATATATATATATATATATATATATACTATATATATATATATATATATATATATATATATATGCACACGCAACCACCAAACTCCTTTTTCTCTTTGGAGGGTGACGCCTGACGGCCACAGCCTTTCGGTTTTTTCACAAGTCTTATGAACGGTTTTAAAGAGGCTACTCTTCTGAATTCTGATATTAATGTTGTTGAGTGCAAAACGCATATAAGGTTTACGGTTCTGGTACCATGGGATTTACACACCGCCCTCGACCCTTAAAGCAAACCCAAAAAGTGTTGCTTGTAAGCGTTACAGAAGCCTGGGAAGACGTTTTCACGTATTTTGGCTTTGTTTTCCTACCGTCTGAGGAGTGAAAATTACTTTTCTGGGTGTTCAGGTCTAGCCCCACACGTATCTCTCTCTCTCTCTCACACACACACAAATCTATATATGTAATATATATAATATATGTATATTATATATATATATATATAATATATATATATATATATATATATATATATATATATATATATATGAGAGAGAGAGAGAGAGAGAGAGAGAGAGAGAGAGAGAGAGAGAGAGAGAGAGAGAGAGAGAGAGAGAGACCATGGGAATTTGAAAATTGTGAATTTAAATTCTTTCTTGGAACGAAAATAATTTAGGTATGAAATTTTTTTAACTTCGGACTTCAACGAAAACAATATGATTGTCCTGACATTTGATATTTGTATATATATATATATATATATATATATATATATATATATATATATATATATATATATATATATATAGTTTCATATTGAGCTTTGTTGTTCGTGAAACGCAAAAGTTTAGTTCCGTCCATAATTTCTCTTTTCGCATGATAGATCAAGGTTGCGCTCTGAATGCTAGAGCTCTCGTCTATAAATTCCACAAAGTCATTTCAAAATCAATTGGATTTTAGTCCCAACTGAGGCCATTAAAGTGATTAGTTTAAACAATTTCCTCTCACATTTTCGTTTCATCTTTTTGAAAGAAGAAAAAAAAGTAGTCCTCCAAACGCCTCCTAATCCCGAGGTTTAATAAAAATATCTCAATAAATTTCGAAGGTCAACTATAAATTGGTAATTATTCATTTGTCGGCTTATTTCATTACGTATTAAAAACATTTATTTTATAAAATAACTACTTAATCACTTCTGCTGTGGCACAAGTTACCTCCCATTCAGTAATTTTGCGCACGACCTGTTTCTGAATCTATATTTAATATGTCACTGGTAATGGAGTATGTCGTGTACAACAGCACATTACCTCAAAGGTATCTTGTCCTTATAGGAATATATATTTCAATAATGCCCAATCTTGAAAATTTAACCAACCCGTTAAAACGACTGAACGTACCTTTTCCTTGCTAGTCAAACTCTCATTACAAGCGCCCCTAAAAATAAAGATGGACTAATTTCAAGAAGTCACGCCTACGCGGTAAATTTCATCCCATAACGAGCGGTCAAATATCACACAGCGAACATATCAGCATAAGTACAGTTTCCAGTGTGGCTCCTCTCATAGCAGTTAATTTACATACGAGACGCTGCAGCCGTCTTATGTCATGGAGCAGAGCCAAATTTTGTTGAAGTGCCATCAAAATAAGGAAGGAACATAACTTCTGGATGCATTCACACAACGTAATAATTATCCTAATTTTCACATCAGCTCTGGATCCTTTAATGCCGAGAATAACTAGACACGACAAAAAAGAAGAAAAAAAAAAAAAAAGACGTTGGTCAGATTCTCCATGAGCTTAGAAGTTTATCGGTATATGTAAATACGCGTAAAGATATATTTCTCTTTTTATAATTTCTTACTGACTTCTCAATCCCATGCTTGTTTTATCGATGTTTTGCCTGTCATAATTGTGCAAATCGTAGAGCTCTCGCTAAAATAAAAGTCCCCTTGGGAATGCTCGCTGAAGAGAGTTTATTGAAATAATAACTGAAATGTCTGCTCGTGGAACTGACGAATACATGAACATAGTCGCTGGAAGATGGGTTTATCTTCGCACTTGGCTCGTTTATCGGCTATTCTTTCCTTCCACATTCAAAGCTTTTCATGTCTCAAAGTCACCCTATGTTCAGTGTCTATTCTTCCCTTTTCCCTACAGTTGATGCATCTGACAAAATCCGAATGCATACTTTCGTTATATCGTTATCTGCACAATCACTACAAACTCTTATCATTTTTTGACTTGCTGACTTATAACCATTCTCAATAAAAGTAGGCCAGCGCAGATGTACCCCCATCGTTGCACTGCTTCATCACCATTTTTAAAAATACCTCTCCTAATATTCGGAATCACATTTTAAAATGATACAAGAGATTCTTGAATAACAGACTCATCTTCTACATAACATCATGGACTGGCAGTATACAACAGTTTCTGTCAACTAGTTAATTAACCATATGGACCTCCTCCTTATAAACATTACAGATCATCATTTCTGGTTTAAGTCTCACGATCGTTTTTGTTATATCGCCTTTCACTGGCCCATGTGCCCTATTCGCTCATCATCATTACTGCTTCCAACAGAAAAATAAACAACAACGCCATTAGAGGTATAAGCATCGTATTAATAATTGGAATAACTTTAAGTGCATGAGCAAGCCCACTGCTCTTGTGATTTTCCTTGAAGCGCATGAAGCCATTTTAACAACAAGTTCTTTTCCTCAACTTCATTCGCATTAGTTATCTTTTTTCTATTTTCGGAAGTCATCTTCATACCAACTTCCAATTAGTCAAACTTTTTCATAAGCTAAATTCTCGAGTCAACTTCCAATGACTCAATTTTTAAAAATAGCAGAAGTTTTTACGACAGGGCGAAACTATTTCATTAAAAAAGTTACTGTATATAGCCTTGACTACGCCGCTTATTCTTTCCGCAAAGTGACATTTTATCATTTTAAAAAATCTAGACTCAAAACCTGGTTTGAAAGTTATACTATTTTTAAGTTGAAAGAATAAGTAAATGTATTTAGTCATATAATCTCATGTGAGTAATTTTCTTTACTGAGGAACTTTTCATATAAAATTGCAGAGATTTTCCTATAAAAAATTTTTCTTTACAAATGCATTCTTAATTACCTGCTTTTTGACATTCAAATTCATACACCGGTTGAGAACTCTTGAATAACAGACTTCATGTTCACAAACAAACCTGTGCATGAATAATTTTGCATGGCTTCTTTCTTCATACCTGCTCTCTCTCTCTCTCTCTCTCTCTCTCTCTCTCTCTCTCTCTCTCTCTCTCTCTCTCTCTCTCTCTCTCTCTCTCTCTCCATTTTAGTAGTCGTTTCAATACAACTTGTGTAGGCTTGTCATCAGATATTGCAAAAAAGAATGGTAAAATTGTGAAGCTTTATCTAGACGGCGAATAATGAAACCAAAACAGTAAATACTTTGCAGTGCAATATGATATCCTAATGAAATGGCTGACGACAAATTTTTTTTACCCTAATCGAAGTAAAATTACATCGAAAAAAAAAATTCAAACTATCAAAACAATAGTCCTGGATTTATAAAACAAAATGGAAACTGTTTTCTTTTTATTTCTGGTTCAAACTTAATTGTCGTTATCTTAACTTTCAACAACTTTGTTTTATAAACTTTCAACAACTCCCAACAGGTATCTCAGGATTTCACTTTTCCACTTTTCCTTCAATGAACTTTATCCTTTTCTGAATGTTAAATATAGGTTCTTACTATTAAAATGGTGGCTGGTGGTTGTTGAAAGGTATTAAAAGGAATGAGTGCTGTTGAGGACTCATATGCTTTCATACATACATACATACATACAAACACATGCATATATACAGTATATATATATATATATATATATATATATATATATATATATATATATATATATATATATATATATATATATACAAAGGGGAGAGAGAGAGAGAGAGAGAGAGAGAGAGAGAGAGAGAGAGAGAGAGAGAGAGAGAGAGAGAGAGAGAGAGAGATGCCTTTTCCCCTTTGTTGGGGGTGAGGCCAAAAGATACAGCTTGCCGGTGTCTCAGCAAGTATTTAGGGATGAGGTTGCTAGCCTGATCCCCACAGAATGATGAGAAACCGTCAGATTGTACTTTGGGTGGCACCTCATCCAAAGAGGAAAAGGTGAAAATAATGTATCTACACACACACACACACACACACACATATATATATATATATATATATATATATATATATATATATATATATATATATATATATATATATATATATATATATATTATACACATATACATATATATATATATATAGAGAGAGAGAGAGAGAGAGAGAGAGAGAGAGAGAGAGAGAGAGAGAGAGAGAGAGAGAGCCGAAAAGGGTACCAGATAAGATATCTACAGTAAACTTCAGTTGCAACGTTTTGCCTTCGTGTAAGGACGATTTCACCAAGGTAAGCGCAGGAGAAAAACAAACAAGGTAAGTGAATGAAAACGAACAAAACATTGCCGCTAAGGTCAAAACACCCAAGAGTCTATGAAACACCATAATGGATCTGTGCGAGATTCAAAAGCCATGAAATAGGATGAGTTGGAATTTGGCAAAATAGCGCTGAAACATGAAATTTATGAAGAATTAATAACTGAGATAAATGTTTTAAAAGTTGCAACATTCAAGTAATGGAAGGTAGTATCTTTCCAACATGGCCGAATGAAAGGATGAAGTGGGCGTTGAACTAGAACAAAATTGCGATGTTTTAGCAAGAGAGAAAATGCATTTGATATGAGATCTGACGTAAGTGAAGATATCAGGCCATTAATTTGCAAGGCAAACCTATGATATTCAAATGAAAAGTCATTCCAAAATTAAAGGAACATTTTAAGAATGAGAAATCCATTTTTTTTATTTCGATATTCAGTGCACAAAACAGACCATGCACATGAAATATACACTTTCCCAGATGACAGTAATATCAGACATGCAAACAGCATACACTGAAAAATATAGAAAACACTGGCATATATTTCATAGAAATAGAAGGTCATTTGCATACTGATTAGAGGCAACATAAAATAAAATATTCACGTAATTTGAAAGTTGTCGAAACAATCTTAATTTTATAAAGCAAAGACTGACGTGATATGTATTCTAAAATCAGTATCTACCACGCCACAATTTCAACCTACAATGGAAAGTAAAACTGGGACAGAGGGATTTCATGAGTTTATCAACTGAGGGACAGAAAACCCTAAAAAAAAAATTGACGAAGCGTTCTTTTAATAGGTTTTTTTAATTATGCTCCTCATTCCCCGTAATTCCTAAGGTGTAAAATAAATATCCACAAACAAAGCGAAAACTTGGTTAACAGTAGTTGTTTACCCTAAACGTGAACAAAATAAAATCCAAAATAAGTCATGCATTGAAGAAAACAACAGAAACAATAGCAGAGAAGAGATGTGTGAAGCGAAGCAAAGATGGAAATAAAACCAGAAAGGGAGCAAAGGCTTTATTGCAGGTATGAACTGCAAGAAATCTTTACACCTATCCAGAAAGGTTTCGGGGGTAGCTAAAATACTCTATATACCGAATGTCACTGCATGCAGATAAAAAAGCAAAAGCTTGAACTAAGAAGCCAAAACAATACTAAAAAGCGAAAAGATGACAACAAAACTGGAAGACAGACTCGTGTACAGCTGGGAACTGGAAACTGTTCACATATTCAACAACATTCGAACGTAATGAAGACGAAATGTGAGAAAATGCCGGGTGGCTGAGAACAGGACGTGCTTTTGTGAAGAACAAATCTGCATTCACGGTGCAGCGAAAGCCTGAGAGTATAAGGGGAGATCGGCAAATCTCTCTTCTGTCTGAGGACATGAGCGCGCTTTCGGACGTGTTCCTGCAATAACCTCAAGAAGGCTTTTAAGGGGGGCCTTTGCCCCTTCTCGTTCCAGCTGCCACTCTGTTAGTGAAGTGATTGCTTATCTCTCCTGAGGGTCTTTTCCTTATAAAAAAAAAAAAAAAAAAAAAAAACCTTGTTAAAAACATTTCTTTTACCTACATTCTAGGAAACAATTTTTTTGGGTAGGGCAGAAAATGCATTCCACAAACTGAAGCCTTAAACTATCTCGGCAAATCAATGCATTTGCGTTTATAGCCTACTTGTTATAAAAGTTACTCAGTTTTTACACATACATACATACATACATACATACATACATACATACATACATACATACATACATACATATATATATATATATATATATATATATATATATATATATATATATATATATATATATATATATATATATATATATATATATATATAATTTATGTGTGTGTGTATATATACATAAATATACGAACATATTTTATAAATATATAAAATACTTGTTTGTGCGTGTGTATATGGACTTGGATGCACACAAACATAAAAACACATGAGCAAGACATTGCTGACAAAGGAATATATGTGATATTCACAACAGTTGAAAATTCCGGGGGTTTTATTGTTCTGATGAGTACTAACAGCAACCGTCACTGTCGTTAAGATATTACAGAATCCATCATGTTCACGAAGTATCTCGAAACAAAACAACCGAGCTAATCTTCCATATATTTCAAAAGTATAATGATTCGCTAAATTATGCAACACAAAAAATATTAGTCGTAAAGCGATAATATTTCTATCCTTCCGTAAAATAAAAAAAGAAAAGAAAAGATGGTAAACCGCTGTTTAGAGTAACATAAAAAATAAATGACGGAAAAAGTACAAATAATAAATATCAACACTAATAAAATATCACAATCTATAATTTATTACAAACAATATTTGTTGAAAGCAACAACTGAATCATTCCCAACACCAATCAATTGTTTTCCCTCCCTAATTCGCACCGACATGGATCGCCTAATTACATTTAACGCTCGTAATTGAGCTCCTAATGACCTGCAGCGAACATCAGCAATTACCGAAACAATGATCAGTATGTGGTATTAGCACAGAAGACCGAATTCAAACACATTTATAGACGCAAAAGAATATATATGTATACACACACGCACACACACACACACACACACACACATATATATATATATACACACATATATATATATATATATATATATATATATATATACAATGAACACCACAGAAATAAGGACGACATATAGGCTACCTCACCAGAACTTAGTGACGTAAATCTGTAAAGTTCTGTTTTATTCTTTTACAAGAAAGTCAGCCTGAAACGTTTCAACGCCTGCAATATAACCTTAAAGTGTAAAGGCTTCCTTAAGAAAAAGAGCCCAAGTTCTTTTAAGCTCTCCAAAAACTTTAAAACTTTGGAAGGTGCGAAACTTCTATTGAACCTTTAAAAAAATGAACTAGTCTACCCGTGGAATTGCTGTAGACGTGTTCAAGGACTTCTGCCTTTATTTTCGTAATTTTTTTTATATATCCACTTAGAAATCACTTAAAAATCAAAGTGAATACAAGTTCAATCATTTAACATTAAAGCCTATCTCATGATGAATAAAAAAATCAATAGGACAAAGCGTGATTTATTTTACATTACGTTTAGAAGTGATTCTTAATTTCAAAATTACAACAAGGAGAGAGAGAGAGAGAGTATTCCTCTGTTTGTTGTCTTAATGAAAAATTACTTCATTTACTTAAGTAAAAACTTCAGTAAACTTTTTGTTACTGAAATTCCCTCAAAAATGCAAAATGCAAAATATATAAATAAATAAATGTCAAATTGATATTTTCTTCGAAGTTAGGGTATTTCACAATATTTTTCTTCGTATTTGAAAAAAAAAATCCTCTTTATACATCACCCTTTGCTGATTAATCATCTAGAAAAATTGCCATTCGGAAAACCCGTAACTATAACAACTACTACTGACATTTGCCAAGACAAGATCAATAACCGCTGTAATTTGTAAGTTCGGTATCTATAACTATTGCCATGTTTAAAAAGTTTATTTTCAGTATTGCTAAATATTTGCAAGAATATTAAGTAAAGGTCATAATTTGCAAAAAAAAATTTTTTTAAACATCGTCATTTGGAAACACAATAGTACCAAACAACGATTTGCAAAATGCTACTTAATACTAGTGCATTTTCAAAACTTATCTACCATGATTTCCTTGCAGTCTCGCTATTAATAGTTATCGAGCATTACGTAATCAAATCTCATGAACCCAACAAGAAGTTAGTGTTTTTGCAAACAGAAACAGATATTCAAATGGCTTAATAACAGAGACAATTATTTACCGGTAAAAAAAAATCAAAACGAACTTTACAAGTACTTACTTTTTATGTACTTTCACTCGTATTCACTAGTTTCCCAAACCATCCAAGCAATAAAAATAAATATTTTCTACACACCTCGGTATCTGAGTGACCGACCTAACTGTACAAAAACAAAAATATTCGTTGTGAATATCTTGCCTTGCAATCCTATGATCTCTCACGCTGCTAAATCCTCAGGACCCTTGATTCTCAAATAATCCCAGGATCACCCTTACTGCCAGAGGTGCCTGGGTATGAAGAGCATGTGGGATTAACTGGGCGAGCTCTACTTCCAAGGGAATGGAAGAAATAAAAAGGAATTATTGCTCTATTTCGCTTTCTATTTATTTATGTATTCGACACGTAAAGCCACTGACTTTGAATAATTTTATCTGCCTCCTATAGCTTGCTTTCAACAATAAATTTTTTCTTGGAATCGGTACCCATCTCGTCCTTGACACTGTTAACCATCTCATCAATAATAAGATGTAAAATAACTCTCACATGTAACGTACTCAGCATCTTATAGTTACTACTAAATAAATGACTACTGTCAAGACTCAATTAAACGTTACTGCACCTCCCCACACAACCACTTATTCAGCTCTATCTGATGTTGTCTTCTAAGACCCATAGGTCTTAGGTCCTAGACACTCATTTCCCAATGCTTCGTTTAATTTCAATACAAATCACACTTTACCGATTCTAAGCCGGGATACTGCAAATTTATCTGATAAAATTATTGCTGTTAAGCGCCTCACCATCATACAGGTATAAAGGTAACGCAAATTTTGTTTACGTAATCAGCGTCGCAAACGTCGCAACGACAAAGGTCATCAACACTTTTATGAAATTACAACTTGAAATCACAAACTAAACGTCACCTTAAAGCTACAAGTCCAAATGACTACAAAGAAAGTCACCTATTTAGCAGGAATCTCAGATGTTCCTCTCAACCAACGCATTTAACAATATTGGGTTTTATTTCTTATATTTGAGGAAACATTCAGATACACTTATTTCTGTTTTGTTTCTTACTTTTTAGCTCCTAATAATTTTCAACAATCAATTAATTTAATATTTGCTAATAACATACTCTTTACTAAAGTATGTTTAGTTGGACGCTTCCTCTGCAATTTGTAATAAAATAAACGTTTAAGTAACTAATCCTTGCTGGTGAACTATCAAATATTGTCCATAATGAACCTAATTTTTTACTGGCTTTAAATGAACTATCAAATTTTTTTAATGAATAATTCTTTTTATTTTCCAACGAACCGCCATATATTTATCTTTTCAAGTGAACTATGAAACATTTTTTGAATCCCCTAATAAACTATCAGTTACAAAGCTTATTATTTTCTAATGAACTTAACTTTCATTTTTTAAATAATTTAAGTTTTTCTAGTTAGCTGCTTTCTATAATGCTTCCTGATTTCTTCGTCTTTTAGTGTGCTATCATAAATACTTCTAAAACAATAATGAATCATATTGTTATTTCCTTATAACCAGCACTAAACTTTGTTCTTCTCATCTGGTGACTTCTTCAAATAGATTTTGCCTTCACTAAATAAATAATCGTTTACCTTTCACACTTTTTAGAGTCATTAATCTCTTTTCATGAATAAGTGACTCTGGTAACTTCAATATTATGGTTTTTCCATGTGTCCCCATACTAGATATAAATAGCAGAAATTCTTGCAATCATTTCATTATATTTATATCTATTTGGTCAGGTATTTACTGTCTTGCTTTCCTGATGGTTTCTATCTATCTTTACGTTCATTTAGGTATTTATTTATTTATTCATTGCCTTACCAAACGGACATAAGCAGACTTATACAATAATGAATTAATAAATATGCCAAATACGACTAAGCCAAGTGAAGGAACAGTCATTAGGTGTTATAAATAAATAGAATGCATACGGTCAACAGTTGTAAAAGGACAATGAAAAAGTCATACACGCGAGAAAATAATTATATTTATATTAAAAATATATTCAAAATGCTAGCACAAATTCTTTTCATAAATATCGCGCGATAACATAATTAAGATTCATATAATTGAAAAAAATGTACATACCATGTTAAAAACCAAATTCGGTAAATCCGGCAGAACAATCATCACTAAAAAAAACCTTTATCGATGGAACCGGTAATTTCTAATAATAATAATAATAATAATAATAATAATAATAATAATAATAATAATAATAATAATAATAAAAGCAGGAAGTAGACCCACTCTTGGACATGTCATAATAATAATAATAATAATAATAATAATAATAATAATAATAATAATAATAATAATAATAATAATAATAATAGGGATTACAAACTAATACAAATGTTACTAATATTTTTCCAAGACTATGGACAGAAAGGTTGCGCTATTATATAAATACTAAATGGGTTCAACGTAAACAAACATCTAAGAATTTCTGAGCTCCTTGTTAACGTGGTAACTTGACCAAATAAACTTCCGCGGCTCCTTAGTTCCTTATCCCCATGACCTTTAGGAGAGTGCAAGGGGCTAATCAAAACTTTTTCCTGGTCTTGTTAGATTAACCGAAAGTTTAAACGTTGTCGCGTGAAATTACACTGCTGGTTCATATGCACGAATATGACATGAAAAACTCGCGATAATGAATATCTAAATGTACAAAACATATTATGTCAAGAGTGGTCATATATATATATATATATATATATATATATATATATATATATATATATATATATATATATATATATATATATATATATATAAATATATAATATACACATACATACATATATACATATATATACATGTATATAAAAAATATATTTATATGTATATATGTATGTATATATATATGTACACATATGCTGACCCAGAACAAGTGTATGTCTACCTACTGTATATACAACGAAAAAAAAATCACAGAAGAATAACAGGTAACCGAAGAGGTAAAGAGGAAGGAATTTTATGAGCATTTGAGTGTGCACGCGCGTGCGCGCGTTCATGTGAAGCTTAATTGTTATAAAATGTTTTTACATTTTCAGGGAAGTGCACGGCCCAGCAGTGCTGTAAATAAAAATATTTAGATTGCATTTTCCAAAATCACAATAACATATTTTCAGTTTCTATATATGATTATATAACGGACCATTACGAAATCACACCAGAATGAACTTCAATGTTTTAAAAAAATGAAATATATTCATAAAGTTAAAACAATTCCTGGTTTTTAAAAATATATTAAACTGGGTAGAGAATCCGATATGGGGTTCCATTCTAACAGGCAAATGAATCGTATCATTGTTGCCATTATTATTACCTCTTTCCAACATGATTCCAATGAGTGGACCTGCCCTACTTTGAAGGTCCTATACTCATTTTATCTTAAAATAAAAAAAATATAATTACATGAGATTTATTATTATTATTATTTTTACATTTAGACTTACAAACAAACCTTTGAAAATTGGTTGATAAAACTGACGAATTATTGCGTCCCTTAAATCAATTACACCAAGGTTTGCGAGAGTAGTCTGAGAGACGTATCATTACATTTAGACTTACAAACAAACCTTTAAAAGTAGGTTGATAAAACTGACGAATTATTGCGTCCCGTAAATCAATTACACCAAGGTTTGCTAGAGTAGTCTGAGAGACGTATCATTGCGTGGAATGGACACTTTTCACCTTGATTACCTCGTTTAATCATATAGGTTTTATAGACTGCAAAAATAAAAACAAGAATGACGTAAAAAGCGCTGCCAATTTGTTTAGTAATATATTTCTTTACTAACTCATCTATTAAAAAGTAGCTTTCAAGCTTTTTAAGTGTTTTTCTTCTGTTGGATTACACTTTCCTCACAAACAAACAGCACGATAATGTTGGCATTCATACCTTTTCCCTTAAAACCACCAATTACCTACAGTAAGTATGTTTGACGGACTATGCTATCGTGCTGGGTCCAGGTATAAAAAAAAAAATTGCGATGAAATATTCCTGTTAATTTCACACCTACAGTAGCTTATGGGGATCTCTCCTAGATAGTGACCTCCAAGGGTTTTAACTCGGGATGTATCCATCCACCTTTGTGGTAGGCTTATTACAAGCCCGTTGGGGATGACCGTAAAAACATAAACAAAACACTGTAAATATAATAAAAGATAATGACCCCAAAGAAATATTATTCCTAGATAACGACCCCCGAACTTTGCTGGGGTCACTATCTAGGAAAGATCCCTTATGGGTTTTGGAAGGGCCTTGAAGAGGTAATCCTCATCACAGCGCGGTGAAACGCTCATCAGGTATTTCCGCCGCTCTCTCTCTTTCTCTCTCTCTAAAAATATTAATATATATGCCCCCCATCTACAAATATTCTTATAGGCTATAAAATGCTACGCACAGCAGTACAAAACGATTTATGTTCTACAAGGAGGAAATATTTCACCTCCGATAGCATATTACAGGTCACTAAATGTAACATAAAGGGCTATTTACAACCTCGTAAAAATATCATTCTTTTCACATAAGTGCATAAATATTTTTTCTTCATCAGGCCAACTGGCTTTTACTATTGTGCTTCGCATTAAACATCCATAATTGAGATTTTTATAATATTTTCTTTTTCGTGGAGGGCGGCTCGAAATCTTCATTCTGCAGAATTCAATAATGTTAGTGAATATAGAAATATTCGCATTAATTGCCACAGCATTTAATTTGTAAAGGTTCTTCGCTATATCTCATAGGAACCTTCTTTTCATCAGCGTGTTGCTGGTATATCAGGTTTCCTAGGGCCAAACGAAAACGTTCTTTTGTAATGGTTTTATTTCCTCTTTATGTTTCGATTCGTGATCTGGGTGTCACCTATCGAGAGATACAAAAGCGAAGAAATTAAGATCAAATATAAACATTTTTTTTTATATTGTCGCATTATTTCTACTTAACTATGATAACTATGATACTTGATTTGAAATTTCCAAATCGATTATCTTTCAAAATTTCCTGATCAATTAACAATTTATTAATTTATAACTAACTGTAATTCTGTATCTTCAATCATTTTATAGCTCAAAATACTAATATCTATAAATGAACAAAAATGCTGCCATCTAAAACTGAATCACAAAAGAAAACGAGTGAAATGAGTAAATCCGTGCTGAACCAAAGCTGAACAGAACTAAAAATTATAAACATTTTGCTGTTAAGGTAACCAAAAGCACTTTTCTGACTCTAGTTTATCAACAAATAGTGGCGACATATGTTTGCTGAATAATGAGTTCCTTCTTACACAGGGTGTACGGCATAGCCTGTATGGAGATTTTATAGTATGATTTTGCAACTACAGTCCATCAATAGATATACGCCAACATGATATGACAATTTATGGACGGATAAGAAACATGTAGAAGGTGTACACTCCCGAGCAAAACGATGGCGATGTCCAATAATGTGACGATGGTTAAGGACAAAATTAAAATTTATGGCTTGCAAAGTAAATACAGTACTAAGGCTTCTATATATGATTAAAAGAAACCACTGATACTCTGGTTTATCATATCAAAAAAGGCTTTTAGGCCATTACATATAATAAATAAATGGTAAACAGTGGCATCACATTTTTGAAATGAAAACGTGAAACTAGTTTACGTAATACTGTTCTCAGGAGATATGAGAAGCGTTTAAAAATAAATAAAAATTTGTTATGCCATACGTACTTTCTATCAGTTACAAAAGCTTTGTCAGTATCAGATGCAATACCTGCATGAAATAGTAACTCTGAAAGTGACTCTTACCATTTGGAAATATGCATGGAATTTGTCATAAAATAAGCACCCGACTTCCTGGTAATACTGGCAATTACAATTAACCCAGTCATTTTTCACATTCTTATGGAGAAAATTAGACTGGCAGTAGTTCAAATTCAACCAATATATTTCAATCCTTTCGCATAAAGTCAATATAATTAATAAGCTTAGGTAGATTTTTTATGGCAAGAGGTGTTCTCTCATTGTTAGCAGTTTTACAAATAACTAGTTAAGGTTAGTATCAGGTCATTACTAAGGGGCAAGGTCACAATGGAACGTCAGAGACGTATAAAGACCTTAGCTGAAAACCGTAATTTCGCACAGGTCTCCTCCGATTCACTGCTGTATCACGGCGGATGAACTTCCAACACCATACACCTCCATGACCTCGTGAAGCTTCATACACCTGTATAGAGGCTTCAGCGGCTGTTCAGTTTTCAATTTTCTTCTTTGCCATATTTAACTCAAAAGACCAGAAAATAGTGTATGCCAAAACGCTTCATAAATCAAAGTGAAGATTTCAGTTTATCCATCTGATATAAAAAAAAAATTATATACATATTTGTCTTTTTTGTTGATACTCTGAATCAGCAACGCATCATTTGAGAGAGAGAGAGAGAGAGAGAGAGAGAGAGAGAGAGAGAGAGAGAGAGAGAGAGAGAGAGAGAGAGAGACTGTAATTCTTAATTCAGCAAGCAAGCCAGAGTTAAAATGATAAAGTAAAAGTTAGCTGACACTTCGGGCGAACCCATGAAAAACGATAATTCAAGAAAAAAAGAAAAGAAAAAAGGCTGAACTTCATTCCCCAAGAACTAAGATATAAAAAAGGCCGGTCGACGAATTCGAAAAGGGGAATGCTACAATGAAAGTGCCGACTGATTGAGGGCTGGAAATTCCCGATGTACCTCTCCCAGTAATTTCCTTTTAACGTATTCGGTATTGATTCTGTTTTCAAAGGTCAAGGGCGTCGTGTCAAACTTGTGACATCACCTGCCGATTCTGAATTGTAAATCTGAAAGAAATGCAACTGTCCGAATGGAACAACTTCCCTTCCCTCACGGCAGTTTATTTATCGGGACGTACAGGTTGTGCTCAGTGGAGGCATCCTCGCTTTTCCTTTAAGGTATTACTTAGAATTGTAGAAGACAGCATCAAAGAATGCTGTGACGCAAGAAGTATAACATTTAAATTGCGTCTGAATATGAAAAATAAATGCGCTCACTTCATGAGCGAACAATAATTTTCATATAAATTTCGCTAAACTGGGCGTTGTGGTATAAACCCTAACAATACGAGAACTTTTCTGAAGGCATCTTACCATAATGCGTGACTTGTTTAATAATAAAAATAAAAGTAATGGCGATTTCATTTATGACAATCTGGCTAAAAAGCCAAGCACTAGGGCGCTCCCAGCCATTCAGCGCTAAGGTGAAAAAAGGGGAGTTGTAGTGGCTGAACAACAAGATGGAAGACGGGAAGCGGAAACAAGGGGAACGAAGAGGCTCTGCAACAACTTTAGTAATATCTACAGTACACCACATGAGGTGGACTGGCAGCACTACCCTCTCTAAGGGGAATGACGATGGACAAATAATATATACAATATAAAAAAAAAATAGTAGCAAGTAACACAACCCCGTCAACGCTTCTCCACTATCCGAGACGGTGACTTATTACGCAATAAAGTTTTCGTGTCTTCTGGCAAAACAAACCCCGTGATCTCCGTATCAACAGACGAAGCCGCCGACGATTCCGCGAAATGAATGACTTAGGTCTCGTCAGGTAACCTGGTTCAAATATTGCTTCAGGAAATGGCGACGTATTAAACATTTATTGATTTTGCAACTGTTCTAACTGGAAACAAAAGGCGTATATGGAAAAATGGAATTGCTTATTCCAAGATATGAACGCTAGGTAACGTAAGCATGTTCCCCTTCGTTTTACGTATATGAGTATTAATTTTCCTCTTTACATCCAGTTTTTCAGTTACTAAATGTTATATGCATAAACACGTGCACACATACCCATTACTATATATAAGTATAAATATACATACACACACACATATATATATATATATATATATATATATATATATATATATATATATATATATATATATATATATATATATACTGTATATAATGTGCTGATGGCTCACAGTAGGTGTGAACGGAGTTGGAACCCCAAATGAAAACTCAACAGGCGTAAAACGTTGAAACTACTAAGAACCTACTAAGGGCAAAACAATGCAACGCCGTGAATAACTTCGATGCTGAGGAAAAAGGTAAGAGAGAGAGAGAGAGAGAGAGAGAGAGAGAGAGAGAGAGAGAGAGAGAGAGAGAGAGGAGTTATAAAAGAAGCCAAGAATAGGAGACAAATATGTGAATATAGCAAATCACACTCTGGATCTAGGAAAATTCACGAAAATAAAAAAAAATTATAAATACATGATATTTACAAGTCATGATATAAGAATAATTCAAGCAACCTTCCAAACATAGACAATTACAATAACAATAGAAAATAGTAGGCCTTCTTATGGCAATATAACATCGGGGAATGGAAATGGCCTCGAGTCTGAGGAAGTGAGCAAATATTACCAGGTACGCCCAAGATGCACAATGAGCTATTGACAACCATCGGAAGCCTAGCCGCTGGCAGATACGTGGAAAAGGGGAAAGAAGCTGTATGACTAGGAGGCGGGTGAAACTGACTCGCAATGTAGAAGTTTACAAAACAACAAATATGCGCCTAGGAGATGCTAGTTATCGGAATATTCAGAAAAACCACATCTTGAGTCATTACGATTTTGACAATGGATCATGTAATCAGACATGTCCCGTCATAGAAGCCAAAGATTAAATACTGAAGTTACATAATGCATTCATTAATTTGGAAAATGTTAGTGATGTAACGTTACCAGAGGGACAATATCCCTTTCTAAGACAAAACTCCTGAAATGAGTTAAAGAAGCTTTATAAACAGGATGACCAGGTGACCGATGGCGGCCAAGGTTTCACAAAGGTTCTTCATAGTTGTCTACATAATTATCCAAAGGTTGTTGCGGTTCCTTCTGTGGCTATTAGGCTGGGTAAGGAATGGTGGGGCCTAAGCTTTCTATGTATTCCGTCGTCATATTTATTCCTCCCAAACCTCGAGTCATCCATGATAAACCATCAAGGATGGTCGGTGCATGTGCCTACGGCAACCGGGCCTGTTCATACTGCTACCGCAGTTGCTGCACCTGTGGTAATTACTTACACGTGTCAAAATCCTTGATCAACCAGCTTCAAATCCATCTGCCATCCTACCAAAAACCCAACATTTTCCAAGTGAGTCACACACTATCGGGACCTGCAAGGTATTCATCAATGGATGACCCCTGTATGACGGGAAAAAGGAAAAAATTTATAAGAATAAAAAAAAAAAGGAATTGTGGGACCGTGACCACAGTTGGGAATTTTTGCAAATGGTGAGTAGCAACGCGTGTAATAACGGACAGTATTTGACAGAGGTGTAACGGTTAATAATAACGGGACGACATAACAGAGAGAGAGAGAGAGAGGGAGAGAGAGAATATTGGTTTACCACATAAATAAAAGAGATAAAAGTGACATTCAAAAGTATAGTCCCGTTAACTCCCAGAAACCAAGTTCAGCTCACCAGCAATGAGGACGAACTAGCTATGAGATGAAGATAAACATCTAGAAATTTTACAGTCAACTGTAAATCGAGGGAGGGTGGGTTTTGTGTCGTAATTTTGTTTTTTTATAAGAATGAAGATGTGGAGATGGATAACTGATGCCCACTTACTAAAGTGTCAAAATAGACGACTACGTATGCTCAGCCACCAGATAACTTATAAATATGTAAGCAGTATGGATGGTAGCCATACTCTACAGGAAAAGAGCGAAGTTGCAGAAAACACAAATGGAAGCCTTGGCTACGTGCGAATCGCTGCGTAAAAGAATGGATAATAATAATAATAATAATAATAATAATAATAATAATAATAATAATAATAATAATAAGAAGAAGAAGAAGAAGAAGAAGAAGAAGAAGAAAAGAAGAAGAAGAAATTACGGTGGTTCACGTCTCGTTTCGGCCAGTTCCCAACACGAAACATTTCCGAAGAAACTACTTGACATCAGAAGGAAAGGGAAAGTCACGCTGGGAGAATGGCCCTTTTTTTTCAATATCTGGAACGGGCAAGCGTTCCGCTACGGAGCCTACTGATTACTCACAACTCCTGACCACGTCCAAGGAGAGCATTCCATGCGAAATTCAGTTGGTGCCTTTATTCTCTGAACGGGCAGGCTGGAAATCGAACTCAGACCCAGCAATCACGGAAATTTTGAATCTGCATTCTGCCTCGCAACAGGATAGTTTATTGCAAAGGGCAAGGGGATGGTACTAAAAGGTTGAGTCACAGAAGAGAAAATCCACTTAATATTGCAGATTGTGTGTGTGTGTATGTGTGTAATAACATAAGTTATCTCAAAGGAAGTCATTATCAAAATGTAACTAGATTTATCCCTTATAGACAGACAGATAGATAGATAGATAGATAGATAGATAGATAGATAGATAGATAGATAGATAGATATATGTGTGTGTGTGCGAGAGAGAGAGAGAGAGAGAGAGAGAGAGAGAGAGAGAGAGAGAGAGAGAGAGAGAGAGAGAGAGATTTTATGTAAACTCCAGGAGTTTCGTGGGTTATCACAATATGATAATTTGGAAGCATGACAAATACTTGCAGTTTTATAAGGAGTTACAGATTATCATTGTTTGTAGGTTGCTACAGATGATCAAGGTTGTAAGACGAACTCAGTTTCCGCAATTTAAATGATAAGAGGGCAGCACTAACTCCAACATTATACTATTATTGGGCAGCCTAAAATAACTCACTGCTTCAAAAGATATTTTTAAAGTCACTAAAAGAGCATGAACAGCATACCCAACTGGATCTACTGTACGTACACCAAAAAAACTGAATGGAGTAAAGATATTGATGTCATAATACAACCAAATGCTGTAACTTTTACATGCTTCACTCTAGTTTTACAGTAAGTCTGTGTATATTGGAGTGGCATGTATTTACCATGAGGACCATCAACAAAAGTTCTTTATTCTTCCTGGTCTGTACAGATAACATGGAAGTAACATTTACTTTTGTATCTGAAAACGAGTTTTGGTTTGCATAAAAATCTCTCCAGCACAGCTGTCGTCTAATTCTGTAACTTCCCACTAACAATGATACCAGTGAAGACACAGAGTTTAGGTCGTCTGGAGACACCTGTTCAGGATTGTCAAACCTCCAGTCTTTTACAGGGAGCTTTCCCTTCAGAAAGCCCATATGTCTCGCCGTCTGCTTAATAATCCTTATCAATTTCAAGAGTTTATATTTATATACATCTTTTGACTATTAAGAGATTATTTGACGATCAGCTTGCCAAAAGCAATTTATCAGGCAAAAAATAGTTTACTTTACGTATTATTAAAAGAAATGTTCTTTTGTAGAAATCTGTGCTCCTATACATTTTAGATTTATTCAGGTTTGTATGAATAAAATCACCAATCTTAGCAAAATGACTATTCGTTAATTCTTTCATGTGTTTTAAGAACATCCAGATACACGGAAATTGGACTACAGATTACAGCTGCCTGTATCTCCAGGTTTGTACTAGGCACTAGAATGACATTTCATCAAAGGAACGATATCTATCCATTCCGGAAAATCACAGGGATGATAACATCCCACCATTATAAAGGATGACAACATATAAAAGAAATAACAATCTCTCTCTCTCTCTCTCTCTCTGCGAAGCTAATAACCACGCAAAAGTAATGTAGTGATGACAGTATTCATTCAATGATTCATTATTCTGAAGAACAGGAATAAATCTTTTTTGATCATCAGATATAAAGTTCTTTTGAGATTTCAACTCAAACAAGGGTTGTGGTGGGAAGAAAGGCGATACATAAATGCATGTAATTGTAAATACATAAATCTACTTCATATGTTTCTCAAAGTTTCTCAATTTCACACTTTAAACAGAAATGAGGGGAATTTCATCCCACATCTTTTTCTGGTTCGCGCAAAATATTTTCCAGAGTCGTCAAGTGCAGAAAGCAATCTCTGATTCTTTTCGTTACGGAAAATCAATCGACTACATCAAAGGACCCCGGCCGCAGCTCCTACCGTGATTAACGAGCGATCACTGAATCTCACCCACGATTATCACTAATTAACCCACTTCCACCAAGTCAGAAAATAACGCTGTCAATCAATGGGAGCTCACTGGTGCTACAAGACATAATCTCATTCACTACACACTTGAGAACCTAAAGATCACATAATTAAATAACATGTTACACTCTAAGAAAAACATATTAAATACTCAATAAAAATTCAAAATATTTAATTATGATGATAATAATAATAATAAAGACACCAAGCATTACAAGCTAAAAATGTAAATGATTACATACTTCAGAGGTAAAAGATTATATCTAAAAAACTATATATTTTATATCATATGGATCGTACAAATTTTTTTTTTTTTTTTACGGAAATCGAGATTTTAATTCAGTAAATGATATATAGTTATATATTATATATATATACACACATATATATATATATATATATATATATATATATATATATATATATATATATAATGAATGTAAATGTGAGTTTATGTTAACGCGTGTAATTACAAGTATTTACGAATAAAATAAAACTAACATTAAAGTCTTCTTCGTCCGTTAATCTACAGCACGAAGCTTATTTTTAGTGACTTCGTGCAGTTTTAACACACTGAATTTTAGTTTGAGATTCAAAAAACTCAAAATATGAGAATAACTGTTTATCTACAACGATGTAGATAAACAGTTACCAACGAGGTGGAATTAAAATTAATTTTATACGAGCAGCAATACTCCGCATATACTAACTGAGCATTCCGAGGAATAGGTTTCCGATGTTTCGGTACATTAAACCAATGCTAATAACTCTTGTGGTTCTCAATTTTAATATTCCTTCCTGACGAATATCACAAAGACCTACGCATGGAAGCTTATGAACCACTGTCACCAAAAGGATCTAAATTTTTCCTGCGATTCGGAAGCAGGCTCTCGTGAAACTTTCTTGGTTTGTCAGTAATAGTCTAGGAAAAGTTCATGTATTTCAAGCAGTTAACTCATAACCCTGAAACGGAACAAAGAAACCGCCTATTGTGGACTTTCTTAGTCATGAGAACCTTTGTTCAGGCACAGTTACCCATTCACTATTATTTTTCAAATTATACCAAGCTACACGGTTGATCGAGCGCATAATTACAAAAAAACTAATTTATGACAAACTGATGTGTCGGGACAAACCAATCAAGGGGGCGTTTAGAAATTAATCAGTTTTAAATTAAAAACTAATGAATTCATAATGAGAAACATTAATGCACCACCTGAAAAATAATATTTATAACTGATAAACTGCATAAAGGTTATTTCAGCAAGATTATTTCTTCAAAATCTTATTTCTATTATCTTAATTTATATTTATATATATATATATATATATATATATATATATATATATATATAAACACACAGATACAGTATATGTATGTATATATATATATATATATATATATATATATATATATATATATATATATATATATATATATATATATATATATATATAAATAAATAAATAAATATATATATATATATATATATATATATATATATATATAATGTGTGTGTATATGTATTTGCCCCAGCTTGGAAATCTCCATTTATTTAAGAATGGATATTTCTTGGTTTCTGGGTCAAAACTGCATTAAAGGCATGTGCTGGCTGATGTGGTTTGACAGTCAACAGAGCATTGAGAAATTCAACAAGACTCAATTTCTTTTTCCTGGAGCTAAACTGACTCCTATACCGTTCCGGTTCCGTGAAATTAAGAATCTTTTGCTTTGAACAGATGCTTATGGAAGTGTAGATCCAAATATTTTTCTTTTGGATGTTTCTTTTTATAAAAACTGCTAATTAATTAATATCTAAGTTATTGTTATTTTCCGTTAATTACCCAAAATTCTGTAATTTTGTCAGTTATTAATATACGTGCGAACGTTCTGAGTCTTTTTTTCTTCTTCGAATGTTTAAACAATATCATATAATTTCTTATAGAGCTCATATCAAGCCATAAACAAATAACAGCCTTGAAAACTGAATGCCTTTGTGGGAATTTTTCTACGGTCAATGGCGTCAAATATTTTACATATTTATATTTTCATATATTTTATATATTTCATATATAATCACGATCACAGGGCAATAATGCATACAACTCGCATCATTATTACAATGAGCACTGTAAAAAAATGCATAGCCACACCCTTCCCCTCACAAAAAGAAAAAACTGACAATGGTAAACATGTCTCTCTTATTCTACCTACTTGAGACAAACTAACACATATACAATACAAAACCGATACAGCTTCAGAGAAAACAGATGGCCACAAAGACCCTGGCAGGGCCTCACCTCCAGAAAAACAAAATCCCAAACATTTTGCAGACGGAAGCGCATATGAAGGCAACAATTAAAAAGGATTAAAAATCTCCCAGAAAGAAACCTCCCACCCCAGCACTTTTCTAAATATAGCCCACTCCTTCCTGCGAAAGCCTTTCAGAAGAAGGAGCCTTTCCAAGTAAAGCCTAGAAAAAAAATTCTACTATAAATTTCAGGAGGCAAAAATAAAACTGTGATTAAAACTCCACAGAAACTAAATGCCACCAACTAGTATAGAAGAATTTCCAAACTTCCAACTCGGTTTCTTTTCAACATTCTTCTCATGGAAGGTAACTTAGTTTTAATGATAAAATACGGACCGACGCCACAGGTATCATCCTTGACGTTATAAACATAATAAAACTGAAAATGACTAACAAACACCACTTGTGACTGAGAAAAAGAATATCTTCTCCTAAATGTGGAACAAAAGAGAAACCCAAATACATATTACCTTACATGCTTAAGACATTAGTAGGGATACCATCTGCGTACGAATACGTACCTGCAAGAAAAGAAAGATTTTATATGAATGATGATAAACAGCAAATATACAGTAAAACATATATCTAATTATATACAGTATATATATATATATATATATATATATATATATATATATATATATATATATATATATATATAATGTATACATATTCTATACACACTGTCATACAATATGGAAGTGAAAAAGTCCTACATCTTCTACATACTGTACCTCCATATAAATTCATTTCGTAAACTGAAAACGTTTTGATAGCAGAAAAGTTTGTTTACTTTTTAATAAAAGTTCCACATTAAGCAGTAGCTACAGAAGAGATATTAAAAACATGATCGAATCAAACAAAAATAATCAACCTTTTTTCCAATCTGTACCCATATCAGCTTCCAACGATCCAGTTTAGATCATTTAATTCAATATCCTATGTCAGTCGAGAAAAAAATATCGGATCACAAATTAAGGTGAGAATATTCAAAGCAGAAAATTGGTCATGATGAATGGAGCCTTCATTAACATAATTACTTTCGGTCTAATTATAGAGCCCAGGCTCAACCCGATTCACATGGCCATGTGTTTTAAACACGTTAACAAGGTATGAAGCTTAATGATTAAGAAGGCGTACTTGAAGAGCTGCATTTATACTGGATATACCACAACAAATTCATCTACACTCAATATATATAGCTACAATTAAGATATTTCGAAGAAAATCCACAAACCAAAACACCTATAACGTCAGAATTATTATTATTATTATTATTATTATTATTATTATTATTATTATTATTATTATTATTATAAACAATCAACAACAATATAAAATTCAAATTATTAATAGGAAAAAAATATTTCTATAATTAAAAGAGAGATAAGAAACCAGCTAGTTTTATAATTATCAATATGATTAAAAACATAAAAAGGTAAATCAACTGCAAATTTATAAATCATAAAATAAAAAATAAAACCACACGGGAAATTTTACTTCTGAATTATTATGAATAAAAAAGACATGATGAAACTTCGAAACGCTAAAGCTGAAATAGAAAACAAACAAAGCAAATAACGTATACAGTATACTCCACAGTGAGTGTTCAGATTTCAGAGGAACGGTCTGTTCTCAGTTGCGTACGAAAGAGATAAAGGAGAAAGCCACAAGCTTTAATCCCTTCAACTATGGGCTGGGCAATTCCGATATGCGATGGGTTACTGTAATCGAACGCAACTACGAGATTTACGGAAATATTAAATGACTGCGGAGCAATACCTAAGGCGAAATGGCACAAACGTTTTTGAAATAGCTGGGAAAGGTTGTTAAGGTCGAGATGATTACTTCGTGATTTTGGAGATTAGTAATAAAGAGGCTATGATGTACGTTTCTCAAAACATGTATCGAAGCTTATGCAAAGTAAAGTACAAAGAATACCACTTGTTAAATTTTTATTTATTCTATATTATGACAGTGATAAATGATTACAATACCCAGATTATATTTTCACGAAATAGTCCACATATACGAGGATTCGTCAAAATAACAGTGATCAGCTGAAAACCTTATTCATAAATATCAGACTCGAAAAAATTAAGATTCTGTTGTTTAAAACTGCAGAAAATGTTTGCTTTTCAGAGTTCTATGTCGGTCACACACTTTTACTTTAAGAAATTCTGATGTGCTCGTTTTGGGTTACTATCACAAGAACAAAAGTGTAGCATTCGGTTATAATCAGGATAGCCGAAATAATTTAAACTAACTTGTAACTGAGGTTATGTAAATTTTATGCCATTTCAAGGATTTGTGATACTACTTTTCAGAGTAAGGCATGGTTACAAAACATAAAAATGGGATTAAAATCTTTTTACTTTATCATTTCGGGGAATCTCTCAATTAACATAAAGGAACGTCATATCAAGTCTGTTTACTCTCAAAAAAGTACGAAATTGGTCCACACCATTTATAGAGAACTTACAAAAAAGACCTGAAACAACAATAACGTTACAAGGACAAAGATTAAAGGCTTAGATACTCTCCATTATCTAGCCATCTCCAAAACCGTCGCAGCGGAAGATTATTCAGCATCAAAGAAACCAGCCTTAGGCTTAAAAGAGACTTAAATTCCAGTCATTACCGCCAGACCTATCCTCTCAACACGAGGGACCAATTAAAAGGGATTATGGCGACACATTGCTTAACAATCTGACTAAAGTGGCTACTTTACCCACCGAGCTGGGAACATGTTGAATGAGCTTTTATGGAACCGCTTCTAATATTAACTCTGTGGGCGTTCCGATTAAGATGCAGCATATCTTTTCACAACTTATGAAGGTGGTCACAATTCATAAAAATTATTCAAGATGAGAACCTTCCTTTAATGCAACAATAGTAACTGCATTTAATATGAACACAGGCATAAAAATCCTCTTTACTATATATGAACAGTGTATAATTGCAAGAGGTCTCTTTCTGGAAAAAAAAAAATGAACACAAGCACAAGTTAAAATGACGCTAGTCACGGATCGCAGCGTTTGTAAAAGATTTTACCATTTTCGCTAAAGCACAACTCAGCATCATCTTTAGAGCTCTCATTCTTATATTTTCCACTGGTTACAACAGGATAAAGTTTTAATTACTGCATGGAATTCCAGACGACGAGAACCTCAGCTGGATTATGACCCTGGCTTGACCTTCGTAAGCAGGTAGGTAGGTAAGCATGGTGAGTGTGATTAATATCACACAGCAATAATTTTAACGAACTCTAGCTTAAACATTTCCGCAGTAAGGTCAACAACTTCATTTTCTGCTTCCTCTTCTATGTAGCATACAATGAATTTCGTTTTCTTCTATAGCAACAAACAACGAATATTTCTATTCCAAAGCACGTCATTCGAGTGCGGTTAGTGCATATAAAAACATTTTTTCGAAAGATTTTACGTATTACCATTTTTACCTTTCACACAAAAATCCGCTGAACACAGGAAACACACACACACACACACACACACACACACACACACACACACACACACACACACACACACACACACATATATATATATATATATATATATATATATATATATATATATATATATATATATATATATATATATATATATATATATATAAGACATATGGATATATATATATATATACATATAATGTATACATATACACACACACACGCATATTTTCCCTTTGGAGGAGGAGATATAAAGGGCACAGACTTAGGTTATTCAATAAATTATGGACGAAGTTGCTAGTCCAGAGCCTTTTTCTCTTAACCTCAGCAGACGCTGTTACCCATTCACAGCTGGATAAACTGAGGGGTGGTAGATCGGAAGAGCACGACGGACGTAGCAAAAGTGAGCTTAGCGCAGTACCATACAGGCAGGCTGCCCATTTTTTCTGATGCACTAAATAAAGCTGGGCGGGGGGCTGCCACGTCCTTTCATCGTATATCAGCTATCCTAGCCATTTATACATATACATACATACATACATACATATATATATATATATATATATATATATATATATATATACACATATATATATATATATATATGTATATATATGTTTGTGTGTGTGTGTGTACTGATAGATATACAGACAGATAGACAGACAGACAGATACATAGATACAGTGTGTGAGTTGTGACGCACAAAAGGAAGTCACACAAACTTGCAGGTGTGTATTCAAGTGTTGGGCCACATTCCTACAGAAGACGGGAGGCTCCCCAGAGTATGATCCACAACAAACTTGTGGCTTCCGAGACACTGGAGGAAGCAGCATCTCTGAGCAAATGAGAGGAGGACTGCCACATACAAAGGCTCACTTCTTTTCTAAAGCTTATTGATCTGGGACTCCTCCAACATCAACTAAAAGGAATGGTGTGTGTGTGTGTGTGTGTGTGTGTAGTTCTAGGATGTATGGGAGCTAATGTTTTTATTATATAGTTCACCCACTTTAACTAACATTGCTCTCCTCAAGCTAACTTTAAAGCTAGCGACGGGGGTGCATGGAAAATCTGACTAACACAGAGAACATGAATGTGACTTTCAGTCGTACAATACCTTAAATGAAATACTGTAATTTAGTGTACGCAGTCCATTTTTATTTGTTTTGTTACATGAAAATGTAAACAACAAGCGAAACTGAAAAAATACTACACATGGACATTATAATTGTAAAACCTTCAAAATTCACCGGATAAGCTTCTCGAATACTTCAAAAACAAAGAGTGAACAGTCTTTTTCCTCGGCTAGTCTTATCAAAATAACTATCCATTTCCGTTCAGCATTTCGGGGGAACAAAAAGGCCGATACGATTGGCAAACGAGGGAACGAAAATGACGAGCCGGGAGTAGCGACTTCAACTTTTCAATAAAGGAGGAGATTTAAAGCGAATGGAGTCAGAAAGCCACTTTAAAGGCACCGTGCTACTGACCTGAGGCCGCCATCTTAACCTTCAGAGCGACAGTAACGCTCATTATTGGATCTACCCTCTCCCAGGGTTTTATGAGCTTCATTATTATTATTAGTTTTATAAGCAACCTAAAGGCTAAGCGCAAAACTGTTCCCTTCAGTTATACAGAAAAATATGATATTACTTTTAATTTGTTTCAACGTCCTTTATTATTACTGAAGAATTTTTATTTTTGAGTATTTTGAATTTTATTAACTTGAATGAACTTTACTTTCTCGGGACTGACATAAAGAATATCACCTCCCATTTCAATAAGATTTTATCCAAGCAACAGACCTGTTTTAGTGGTTAGATAACTGAAAAATATTGGCAAGAAATTTACGAAATATGCCACCTTTCCGCTCTCTTTTCTTCGGGCACAATACCAACAAAAGCTAGTTCACTAATCATTTCCTCTGTATAATGTAAGTTAAATATTTGGAGAGCTAACATAAATGGAAGCGGTAACACACTTAAATCACTGTCCAAGAATTTAATATAAATCAATGTCTGTTGTTTATTATATTAAGCATTCATCACCTTTCATAAGTTCTATAACTATCATATAGTTATGCATATATATATATATATATATATATATATATATATATATATATATATATATATATATATATATATGCATATATATGTATATATACATGGTGTTTTGAAATTAGAGCCACCACACCTCTACAGCATAAACTAAAATTGATATGGACAAAAACAAAAGTAATTCAGAACAGGTATGTATTTAAGTTTCTCTCTGAGTATTTAATATTTTGTGTGGTCTCCATCTGCCATGCATTCTTGAGGGGTATGATTTCAGCAAATCGCAAAAAAGCTGAGACTCAAACTGCATTTCCCTGAGCACTTCGGTCACCTCTCTTCACAGGTCGTCGAGGCTTGGTATACCATCATAGTTCACTGTGTGCGCTTCAACACGATCCTTTAAGATACTACCAATGTTTTCACACACATTAAGGTCAGGGGAGCTACCTGGAAATTCACTTGACAAGAAGAAATCGATACCACTGTTTCAAAGCCAGCTCCTGTGTCTGAAAAGCCTTGAAACATGCTGCCTTATCATGCAAAGATGTGACTTCTTCAACAGATAACACATTTTCAGCATCTTTGAGGAAAGGATATACTTCACCAGTAAGCACAGTTTCTCTGAAGTATTCTCCATTCCATGACTGTCCTTTTTCTTTGATGATCCACATTAACCGTTTGACTGTGAAACAGAGAAAAATTCCCAACCATTCTGGAAATTTCACAACTTGGCGATAGCGCACGTCATCGCTGATATCATACAACTTTGCAGCCCAAATGATGTCATATTTATGATTTGGCTTCCTGACTGTGTAAATGAAGAATTCATCTGATGCGGCAACATGGAGAAAGTCAGCTTCATTCCAATCTTTAAGAAATGAACCACAAAACCATGCACGGTCTTCTCTCTGTTGCTGAGTGATGTTGGGCTTGCTGATAACATGAAATGGCTTGATACCAGGTTTTTTCAACTCATGATATACAGCACTATAACTTCTCTTCTTTCCCCTTTTTGTTTCTAGTTCAAGCGCCAATTTAAGTAAAGACTTTCTTGGTCTACCCACTGCCTCGGCTATGATGTCTTTTGACTCCTGAGAAAGGACGTCAGGCCTTCCAAGATTCTTACTCTTTTTGCGATGACAGTCATATGGATTTTTGTTCCAGTTTCTTTTAACAAAGGATTCATCTCTTTTAATGTATTTAGCTATCCAGGAAGGAAATGAAGGATGCGCCAGCATCCCTGGCCTCTCTGAAGGTTATAGCCATGATTCGGTCAATCCATCTGATTTCCTCCAAGTCATTAGCCATGGCTGTATCTAACTCCGTCACTCAGTCTGAAAATACAAGAAATGTAAAATGAAAAATTGCTTAATAGAAACTTAAAATAATCGACTTGAGACAGGCTATAGCAGAAAACTTCATAACTTTCCATTTGTTTTGTGGAAGAAGGGGCTCTAATTTCGAAACACCTGGTATATACAGTATATTTGCTTACACAATCATAAGTCACCAAAAGTACCTTTCCGTTTCTCGAATTATGGTCTGCGCAAAAAAATGGTAATCGTCCCCAGTCCGTAGAAATAACCTACACATTTTAGGTAGCTTTCTCTTCCCAAAGAGAAAGATAGGAACCAAGAGATCAATCACCTATGCCTACGACATTATAAATTATATGTGCGCGTCCATTTGCTTTTATATATATATATATATATATATATATATATATATATATATATATATATATATATATATATATATATATATATATATATATATATATATATATATATATATATATAATATATATATCGATTGCATGAAAGATTCAAATCACTCTATTAACTGGAGTGAAGAAAGGGTCACAGTTCCGTGCAAAGACTTAGTGAAATAATAATGTCATTTGAATCTTTTTTTATCAAGTCGAACACTGGTAGTGTTTCAATACGCGTTTGGAAAATTGTAAGGTCACCCTTTCCACAGTTCTCAACATTAAGTACATTGTATCAGCTTATAACCGGATTATCCAGGATTATCCCAGATGACCTCTTTCTTTGTTATCCGTCGACAATTAACCATCTCGTGTTTTGTTCTTCTTTTGTTTACCTGAGTCTCATTTGTGCCGTATATATATATATATATATATATATATATATATATATATATATATATATATATATATATATATATATATATATATATATATATATATATATATATATATATATATATATATATATATATATATATCTATACATACACGCACACACACATATGGGGTTATGTTTATACAACGTTTATCCGATGTACTAACGCTCAGCACTCACCTGCCAACCAGCACTCCCGAGAAAAAAATGCAATAAAATATCGTGTGACAGTTTAATTGTCAGGTGTTGTCAGAGGAATTCCAATAAATTGCTAATGAAGGCAACATACACATACAAATGAAAAATCAGCTAAATTTATCTACTTCGTTACCACGCAAATCGATATTTGTTTCTTCGAATCTAAACTGACCAAACACAGCGACCAGCAGCTCAAAAGTGCTTTTCATTTTTAGTATCTTTATGGAAAAGTGATACCAGCTAACAAAAATCTTAATCACACACACACACATATTATGTGTTATATATCGAGAGAGAGAGAGAGAGAGAGAGAGAGAGAGAGAGAGAGAGAGAGAGAGAGAGAGAGAGAGAGAGAGAATGTGTGTGTAAATGGGCCTCCGCAGTTTTAAATGACGAAAAATTTTCAACAAAAAGGGTTTTATGCATATAAAAATATATACAACAGTAAACTTATCAATACATCTGTAATTTAGCAACGTTTAAGTAAACAAATACATAAAGGAATTTATTCAAAGAGTAACTATCCACAAACGAATTTCATGAAAAACATGAAAAAAATTTATTGATTCAGTACAAAACTGGCGCCGTAACTTCCAGGGTCACCAACGCTGAAAATAGGGAATACGAGAGATGCATATATGTATAAAATTATATGATCTTTGATCGCACTGAAAAGTGGGAATGCTTTCATTGGCCTCAACCAGTCATCTTTAAAAATCGCGACAGCAATCTTCGGCCGACGGAAATAACGCATTTATTTTTAGTCATCCGTTTGGAAAGATGCCTAATGGAAGAAACACGTAAAATAAACCCAAGTTTGTCCTGAAAACAGTATATGATGAAAATGAGGTATGAAGTAAAATATTAACGTACGAGCTTGTTGGAGCGCGCTACGCGCGCCGGATCCCGGCGCTACTGTCCCCTACCCTCCCTATCCCCTACCTAACCACCCCCGGCCGGGCAAACAGGTTCGCAGGAGGAGGGTGAATGTCTCCCCTACCGTCCCGTTCCCCTACCAGCCCCGCCACCACCCGGGGTGGACCAACCGGTTTGCAGGGAGTGAGTAGCTGTGTCATGTCTCACCTACTGTCACCTGGGGGAGGACAAACAAGAATCCACTCGGATTTTATTATTACAGATAGATAGATAGATAGATAGATTGGAAAACGAAGATAATAAAGCACAAAAATTAACAAAACTGCTTACTAAAATGGTCTTTTAGAAGTCATCGAACATTTCCAATAATTAATATAGAGCAATAAACTACTTGCAATTATACGCTGGCTGTCCACAGAGCACTTTCACACAGTCCGTTAAATCCCTGAAAAATACTGGAGCAAACAACAAAAAGATTAATCCTCAAACAAAAATAAATGCAGAAAATAAAAGTTAAAAGAATGCCAAAAAATAGCCCCGCCACAAAAATATTCTTATTTTCAAAATATATAAGACAAAATTATTTACATTAAAGACAGAATATGGAAAAGACATAATGTCAAATTTTACAGTAAAATAGTTTCGCAAAAGGACGAAGATAAGCAAAAATCCAGGATATATCTAGTTGAAAAAGGTTATTATTATTTGACCGAATCTTGATTAATGTGACAGCTTCCCTTCAAGTTACACCCCAGATTGTCGAGAGTATTCACGTGTCTTCCATGAGGAATTGAATTAACAGCAGAATGACCGATGTTGCTCTGACTTTAATGTAACAATAAGCAGCCTATTGCTGTTCTTAATAAAGCACTAATTGAATTCTCGTGAAGAGTTATCCTTCACTTTAACTATAACACGGTTTTAAACTATGGTGCCTGACGCCCTTAGCTACAAAGACGTACTCAATAAGAATAGTATATTAGATGATTTACTTACCTAAATAAATGATATATTAAATAAAAACATAAAATTAGGTCAAAGAAAACATGTTTTTTATTTCTTTATTTACATTTTTAGCAACTTCGTAAATCATCAATGTAGCCTAATAGCTCCCAAATTTCAAGGGGTTGTCTATACAGTAAACGTTTGAAAAAAAAAGTTTCGAAAACTGCAAGAGATACAGACAGAAAATCTCCTGTTCATCTTTGGAGGAGAAAAAAGTTTAACGCCGCTTAAAGGTAATTCCATCGTCTCTCTCATAATCACAGCAGTGAACTACGCATTTGTAAATTAGTCGACAGTGCTGAGTCGAAACCATTATGGAGAGAGGGTTATTGGAACCTCACAGCAAAATGTATTAATTACTCTTCTTTGCAGGTGATGTGCGTCTTTTCAGCATTTATAATGTATGTATATATGCATTTATGTATATGCGTCTGTGTGTGTATGTATACATGCACAGAGTCACACACAAACACTATATATATATATATATATATATATATATATATATATATATATATATATATATATATATATATATATATATAATATATGTGTGTGTGTGTGTGTGTGATAACTTGTCGACACTGGTTTGTTGCAGCCAGACTGGAGATGGGCATGGGGGTATCGAACTCGTTTCCAAATTAAAACTAATCCTAATTATAGCACTTTATATATTCATATTCATATTTATATATATATATATATATATATATATATATATATATATATATATATATATATATATATATATATAGGGAGAGAGAGAGAGAGAGAGAGAGAGAGAGAGAGAGAGAGAGAGAGAGAGAGAGAGAGAGAGAGAGACTCACAGTAAAGCCATCCTCAGTGTAACATCGGAACAATAAAAATCGTAAACGAAATGGAAAACAATAGAGTTAAAGTACCCTCCGCAAGAATGATCACTTTGGTCCTTACCGACTCCGTGATACAATGGCATCCAGCAAAATCTAATTCGTGAATAACGGATACGACTCTCCTGGCAGCGATTCGTCAATACGTTATTGCTAAATGTTTTACGAAGAGACTGGAGTGGAAAAACATCCCGACCTTAATTGAAATACTTTACGAAGTTGGTAAATTCTAAGTTTTACCTTCGTAACCTCACCTTTAGTTTTATTGTTTCACATCTGCCTCATGTACCTGAGGCTGAGAAATCTTCTACTCTCTCTCTCTCTCTCTCTCTCTCTCTCTCTCTCTCTCTCTCTCTCTCATCTCTTTTCCTTTTTATTCCATATAAGGTACTGATGACCCTGATCTTCCTTATGGTGGTCACTCTCCATGCATTTATCTGTCTATCAAGAAGAATGGGGCCTTTATTCTTCACTACAATGCAATGGAAGCGAGGCACGACGCAAAGGGGAGAGAGAGAGAGAGAGAGAGAGAGAGAAGAGAGAGAGAGAGAGAGAGAGAGAGAGAGAGAGAGAGAGAGCGGGGACTGAGGAATAAAAATAAGTGGGAAGGTAGAGACGAAAACAGTAACATTTTAAGCAGTGGCAAGGGTAGGATTTTACAGGGACGTGGGGGGTGAGACTCCCTTCTTTCAAAAAGGAGACCCTAAGGTTGTTGATAGGAGCCGGGCTGGGGCGGGGGATGGGGGCTTACCAGGAACGGAAGGCTCCGAATGACGGTCTTTTTCTTCTTCCTGTCTCGTCTCCACTTTGAAGATTCTTTCGTTCTGAAGAAACTTCTAAAGAAAAGTCCCTTCAAAGAGGAGATTAAGAATATTTCCTTGCTTAATTAATCGTTAAAAAGAACCCATTTAGAGAACGATTTATCGATTCGTGTTTCTCTGGAACACGGAGGCTCGCACTACCATTAACTCCAAGAATAGAGAACTCCCTGCGCTCTCCTTTGCGCTTCCTGAAACCCTCTCCCACCTCCTTTCCAGAGGGTCCGTGCTTTCATTTCACGCAGTGACCCACCTTGAATTGTGTGGCTATTAGCGTTTGAGTCTCCCCGTTACATATATATATATATATATATATATATATATATATATATATATATATATATATATATATATATATATATATATATATATATATATATATATATATATATATATATATATATATATATATATATATATATATATATATATATATATATATATATATATATATATATATATATATACACACACACACACACACACACACACGTAGATGTGTGTGAGTTTTCTTAAAACCTTTTAAGAGCATCTAAACTATGGTGCAAGCTCGAAAATCTTCAAAAAACAAAGGCAAAAATCTCGACTTACCTTGCTTTTTTATAGAATTTTATTCTCTTTTCATTTTCTCGTTACAGCAGCATTAAGCTGATGGCTCAGGAGCAAGGAACTTCGTTATAATAACACCAATCCCTAGTGCAATGCGTTCTGTAGTTGTTGTTGTCTTTAATACGGTTTCCACGGCAAACTTTTCATCTCAAACTTTAATTAGCCATTAATTTTATCAATACAAGCATGTTACATTTTACTGTTCCTTTATCTGGAAGCTTCATTACTTTTTATTTTTGAAAACTTTCGTCTGAATGATGAAGGGCAAAATACAGGCCTTCCTAACCAGCAGTTTTTTTTTTTTTTCGGGAAATGACACGTTCGAGGAGTGTTTTCACTCAGGACGAAATCAGCCCTCTTGTCTAGCCATTGCAAATATAACTCTGGTAAGAAGCACCCATACAAAACGAGAAAGGTTTCCAATATATTGGCAGAACTCCAATATAAACATCTTGAAACAAAAGTTACTGCATTGTTGATGAATCATTTTCCCTCTAAAACCTCAGTGACAACCAAGACGCCCAACTAAAGGCTTCAACAAATCTAACGTCAAGAAGAAGAAAAGAGAGAGAGAGAGAGAGAGAGAGAGAGAGAGAGAGAGAGAGAGAGATTTGGAGTCCTAACACTGAAAGGAAGACAGTCATAAATCAGAGCAAAAATTAAAGGAAGAAGAACTGGTTGTGGTAAAGGAAAAGAACGTTATCGAACAGAACACAGCAACCAGGCGATTGCTGATTTCTATGGCTCGAGTGTTATATAGTCATACAGACCACTTGAAAGAAAAACACTACAGGAAAAAAAACTAAAATCACAGCCAAAATAACATTAATTTAAGATGTCACTGAAATTCGCCATTAAACTACAAAAATAAAAACAAAAGTTGTGAAAATCAATTTAAACAATTTATACAAGTTTTGTACCTTGATTTTTTGAAGACGATTGCCATGTTAGTTTTTCTTCATTTATATCGCAAAAAAATAGGTAGTGAAAATTTGTATACATATTATAAAAGGACAGTAAAGGAAAATCATCTGCCCAAGAAACTACTAATACGAACAAAATAGAGCATTATAAATAAGTAGAGTAGTGAAGCTTAGCATTATTCATGATCTATAATTATATGAAACTGGTAACACGCAAACATTCTCACACAGTTCATATATATATATATATATATATATATATATATATATATATATATATATATATATATATATATATATATATATATATATATATATATATATATAAACTTCCATCTGCCATTCCGACAAAGGATATGCTCCCCAATCTGAGAATCTTAGGTACGAATAAAAACATTCATGAGACAGGTCAACTTCGCAGTAGGTTTGAACTGACGACAATGACGGAGATGAGTAGCTATTGATTTGCTCAACTAAAAGATAAAAATATACTAAATCGTGTCTATCACTGTAACTAAACCTAACCTAACAAATCAAACCTAACCCCCTCTCTCTCTCTCTCTCTCTCTCTCTCTCTCTCTCTCTCTCTCTCTCTCTCTCACGCATGCATTATATATATATATATATATATATATATATATATATATATATATATATATATATATATATATATATATACATATATGTACATATATATGTGCACACATATATAGAATATATTAAATGTGAGACTATTTTTTCACTTGATATTAAAGAAATAAATCTTATGCTTATTAGAATGAAACCGAAATGCAGTAACACTCCTTTTATAAATCAAATTGCAGATTCTTATAATATATGTCGTGTGTCATAAGATGTATGCTCTACAAAACAAAAGTTTTAATTATACAATAATCAACTCAGACGTGTAACTTTCATATATCAAATTAATATGATATTCAGCTCCTCCATAAGTATATAATTAAACGTTTAGTTCAAGCAGAAAGCCTTCGTTATTGTTAATTAAAGGAAAATTTGACGCGTGGAAGTCATGTCTGGGAAAACTTTATTTTCTTTAGGGGTATTTCAACACGATAGATGGCGCCGTTAGGCCCATAACCTCGAATGTCGTGGGTCTTGCATTCTATGAACCATTTTAGTGACGGAAGTAAGAGACATATAAAGGTCGTTCTCGCGCAGTAAACTGGCAATGAGAGAATATTGCCCCTCATTAAAACAAAGCACAAAAGGCTCCCATGGTCCATATACCATCTTAATGCAACTTGAAATGCAACGGGTGTACATTAATAAACAAGATGTCACTGAACTCAGCCGAGCAGAACTAGCATTAGAATAATTTGCAGTAGTGAAGACTAATAGTAAACTATCACATTAAATTACCTCAATTGTGAAATTTCTATTAAGAAAGTTTCCTTGAAAATCATATTATTTGCTACCCTTACATATCCACTGAATTTAGCAAAATCCCATTATACACATTACTGATGAACAAAAATCACCACCATAACTTTAACATCAGTATCAATAGTGTTACTCTATAAACTGGATCATCAAAATTCATATTAACTGTATCAAAGGATCTTGGATAGTTTGCAATTTGTTTAAAAATATGTTTTGTAAGTAACAGACCATGATAAAATACATTTCAGTATTTTGAGGCCTATCTAGACTGAAATGTCCTATTACAAGCAAAACAGCAATTCTTTCATTTTACACTAATATCTCTAAGCCTGGAAATTTACTTGCTCGCTCAGACATCTATAAAATAAATTTTTTTTTTTTTAAACTACAGTTAAAGGTTTTGCAGCTTATCCACTAGCTGCTTAACTTATAACAAGCTGGAAAATACGCACAACGCACAAACATCCATTATAATTTCCGGCCAAGAAATTAATTAAATGTTGAAAGTGTGTTCCCTTGAATGTTTAGCTGTGCACCTTTTCAGCAGTGTACAATCTGCTTATTTTCAGAAGCTTTACAGCTGTGATTACTTCTATACTTGAAAGTATTCTAACAATAATGCCCAAACAAGGGAAACAATCAGATACTAAATCTTTTCGCAAATGATTAGTCATTGAAAATAATATAATATATATATATATATATATATATATATATATATATATATATATATATATATATATATATATATATATACATATATAAACAAAATGCATACACACACACATACATACATTTGCTATTATACAGGTAACAAACTATGCACGGGATTGTGTATTATCAGTGGAACCACAACACGAATGCATCATGCAACTGATAACGCAACTTCAACATATGCCATTCCCAATACGTAAAACCTCATTAATATGGAAGACAACTTTTGTTCAGGAATAAATAAAACTAGGATGAAAAAAAAAAGCTGACCTCGTCCAGTTTTTCATTTCATTTTTCTATTGGCCCTCAAATGAAAGACGGTCCCCGCTTTAAACTAATCCGCCCGAGAGTGAAAGAGAGACATCCGGTGGCCAGGGATGATGCGACAAGATCGTCGTTTCCAGAGATTATCTCGGAATTTTGACTCATCTCTTCGGACCCCGGATTCATCTTCTTGGAATCTCGGTTTTCATCGTGAAAATATTTTGATTCCCGATTTCTCACGGGATTGATTCTTTGTCTACTGTCCTAAGAATAGAATAGAATGGAATAGAATAGAATAGAATAGAACAGAGTATAGAATTTAGGCCATGGGCCAAGCTCTGGCACCTATGAGGCCATTCACCCCTGAAACGGATATTAAGTAAAGTATACCTTAGTTTAACCAGACCACTGAGCTGATTAACAGCTCCCCTAGGGCTGGACCGAAGGATTGGACTTATTTTACGTGGCTAAGAACCAACTGGTTACCTAGCAACAGGACCTACAGCTTATTGTGGAATCCGAACCACATTATACCGAGAAATGAACTTCTGTCACCAGAAATAAATTCCTCTAATTCTTCATTGGCCGGTCGGAGAATCGAACGCGGGCCCAGAACAGTGCTAGCCGAGAACGATATCGACCCGTCCAACGAGGAACTGAAACGGATATTGACAGTAAAAAGCTTTGAAAGGTGAAACAGCAGGAAAACCTCGCAATTGCACTATTTAAACATTATTAGGAGAGGGTGGAAGTAAGCTGGAAGAAAGAGAATATGAACGGAGGTATAGTAAACGGAATGAAAGGGGCTGCAGCTAGGGTCCGAAGGGACGCTGCAAAGAACCTTAGGTAATGCTTACAGTGCATTGCATGAGGTGCGCTGCTATCTCTCAAGAATTCTTCCCGCTTATAATTTGTAAACATTTATATTTGCCCATCAATGCCCGTCCATCGTTCTTTTTGTTTTTTCTCGTTTTCTTACACACACCTACACACATGCATGCTTGCACTCACTTCCTGAACGTTAAGTCAAAAAAAGAGCGTGAGACTAGCAAACTTATCTATCAAGATTTGCTCAGGAACTAGAGAGGCTGGCGCCACCCATATCAAAGGGGAAAAGTAAAAATTATTTAGTGTTTGTTTATATATATCCGTATATACATATTTAAGGACATACTCATGGGTTGGATTACCTAAACCCTACCGATTGAAATTACTGGTATTTGTCGCACTGCTTGAGGCAAATGAAGAAAAACTCGCAGAGACGCGACTTGGGTACTCATTCTCCCCACTGAATGCAATAACGAGGGAGAAACTGACTCGCCAAAGCAAAGACTCGGGGATCGTCAATCAGATCAAAAGACGAATTTTCAACTCAAGAAAATTACGAGAAAGACAATTCTGTCTGCTGCTGGTAAAGTGCCTTTACTTCTTTGTTTTACGTGGATATTGAGAGAGAGGAACTTTTATTTTACACGAGATGTATTAGAAAGGAACATCCACAAAATATCGAGAAAAAATCTCTTCAAATCAGATTATATTTTCTTTATTTTTTCACCTGAAGTGCACCAAAAGAAGGAATTCCTGAAACTTGAGCTAAAAAGGTGTGTTGCTTATTAATTATAATTTTCATTCTCTTGTTTACTCGAACAGCAGAGAATCCAGAGGCTTCGTCAAATAAAAAAAATATGTAGGATAGGCTCTGTGGCGTATTAATTAGTGACTGAGAAAATGTTATCATAGATGAGGAAAATAGGGCAAACTCAAAAATAAGTAATGGGCTTCTTACTTCTAATTGACGATTTTATGTGACTCAGGAAACACGGAAGGGGATAAGGAGCCCTGTAAGGCTATTCCGCATTTGAAAGGTGGATAAATCACATTTAATAAATATCTCCATATTTACGGAAATACAAGTAATGATTATTTATTTTACAGAGACTGGGAAAGCAAACAATCGTCCTCCAAAGAGGAAACACTACAAAAGCAACTTGGCGTGAAAAGGGCCCACCTTTAAACTCTATTAATGGACTGAAATTAAACATACTTATATTATCAAGAGTTGTTGGTGCCATTTCCATTTTACTGGAAGATGCAAAAACTTGGGGAATGAAAAAAAGAGGAAGTCATCTTTTCAGAATATTTTAACGCAATCCTTAGACTGCTATTATTGGAAGAGTTCGTCACATACACCAGGTTCTAAAAACAAGAACACATGTGCAAGCAGTTACTTTTATCTATGCATCCTGAATGCAGCCGATCACCAAACAAAAAACAATGCAGATGGATTGTGACCTTATTCAATTTGCTTATCTTGATAAAGCTATCAAAATACTCTACTGTACATGCATCAATGAAACAAAAACTTTAAGCAAACTATTCTTTCAATGAACGTTATAAAAAACCTGTCCTAAGAATAAATCTCCAAAAGACGAAAAAATATTTCTTGTAAAACGCAAATCACTAACTATGAACCATATGCTAAGGCTAATAACATGAATCCAATTCTTGTGGAAATGAACTGGGATCACTATTTTGTTCATATGATACCGAAAGCCAGACAGAAATCTGCATGTTCCTGCGGAAGCTGATCGTCTTGTGGAATCCACTGGTCTCAGGTTTACTAAAAACTTCTATGATTCATCAGCTTGCTTCAACTATATATATATATATATATATATATATATATATATATATATATATATATATATATATATATATATATATATATATATATATATATATATATATATATATGTGTGTGTGTGTGTGTGTGTGTGTGTGTGTGTGTGTTTGTATAAAAATATCAAACCATCATATATTATTATAACTTGTGATTACTTATCATCCCTCGGCTATCCCGTAGAGTCAAGTCATGCGTTTCTTTGTCAGTGATATTCTATGGAAACAAGCACGGGAGCGCTAGAGCGCGCGCACACACACACAACTCTCAGTCATTCCGTCTAGTTGCATGCGTCAACATATTCCTAGATTTAATGTACTGCAAATTCTTTCTACCTGCATGGGTGGGGATATAATCAAATGATGGCGAGAAAACTGCAAACAAACCTTTTCAAAATATTTAGATAAATATAATTATAAACCAAAAATAAAAAGCAATCCACTGAAAAAAAAGAACTGATGTACTTCTGTGTTTGTTGGTATCGGACTGCACACTAAATTACTTGTTAACAATGAAAACAAACATCTGAAAAAAAACCTCACATAATATATTACGTGGAAAAAAATAAACTATCCGCCCACTTTCAGGACAGGAATTACCAGGAACAGATCATTAGCGTCACCTCGCATTATGAGGTAAACTATAGACCAAATGAAAATGAACACCACCCACTCTCCTCGGAAAAAACCTGAAATTAAATTTCTTACGAGATAGTTTTTTGTTCTCTCTCTCTCTCTCTCTCTCTCTCTCTCTCTCTCTCTCTCTCTCTCTCTCTCTCTCTCACACACACACACACACACAAACACACACACACACACGCTTTACAGCTCTTTACTCTGGACAAAATCGTCATCTGATTTTTTAACGTTAATGATATGAGAAATCAAAAATCATATTGCAATCTGTATGAAAATAGCGTATAATGATGTACTTGTCATTCAAATTCTTGCAGGGCTCAATTCAAGTCATGACTAATGGTATCTGACCAAAGGTTAAAGACAACGGTGCTTTTAGGTAACTGGAGAAAAAGTATAAGCAAAGATACGACGAAGAGAGTACAACAAAACAGCATAATTACACTTTTTAAAAAGTAAAACATACATAGCATGAATTTTTAGCCTACGGCCAAGTAATATACTCCAGTAGCCCATTACCTACTGTTGTGATGGGAGAGAGAGAGAGAGAGAGAGAGAGAGAGAGAGAGAGAGAGAGAGAGAGAGAGAGAGAAGAGAGAGAGAGAGACAGAGAACAATTATAAAAATTACAGTTCATCATAAAAATTTCACTCTGCTATTTTATCGTTCGCGTCTACCTCATACACAAACACACACACAAGTATACAGTGTATATATGTATATATATATATATATATATATATATATATATATATATATATATATATATATATATATATATATATATATATATATATATATATGTGTGTGTGTGTGTGTGTGTGTGTGTGTGCGTATTTGTTATTTTCTTACTGTATATATCCAGTATATATCCATTATATCGTTTACTTTTCGTTCCGTTCGCTAAGGAAACACCCTCAACCCCGATGTCATTTTCTATTTCATTAGCTTCATCGTATAGGCATCACCCAACCGTGCATAATGGACTGATGCTGTTTCGTTTTTTATGAAAAAAAAAAATCACTTTAATTTTATCAGGCAGCTTCGAATAGCTCCATAACCCTTTTCTGTTTTATGTTAGATACTTTTACATCTTCCTTGTAATGAACATCCTCTTATGGTTAGAAAATTTTTCTCCAGGAATCTGAATATCATTCGCAATAAAATTATAAAACTTAAATCTTTGAAGAAATTTGGGATAATGATGCAGAACCATAAGCATGGGAAGGCTAGGGTAATAAAATATGACAGAAAAGCGATAAACGAGGGGAAGGAAGGCGTGAACAATAAAGAAGGGGACTAAATTGGGAAATAATAACGGAAGAAATCACTGTAACAGAGAGAGAGAGAGAGAGAGAGAGAGAGAGAGAGAGAGAGAGAGAGAGAGAGAGAGAGAAAATAATAGGACGCAGACTGAAAAAGTGTGATTACAATGAAAATCCGCCTGCGCTCGGACACACACACACACACACACAAACTTAGAAAAAGAATAAAACGACACGCAAATATTAGCCAACAATCTTCCAAGTACTTAACACATTAAGGCAAGAAGAAAATACATAAAATTAAATACGGCTAAAGATGTGAGGACCAGCACGACAACAAAACCACAAGAAAGGAAGAATGGAAAATGGTGCATCCAGACTAGTGATCTGTTCGTACCCTCCCCTTTGAGAAAGATAGGAGAGGCATCCCCCAAGGGGAAAGGTGGGAAAAGAAAAGTTTTACGGCCAGTGGGAGAGGAGGAAACATAACGGAGAGATTCAACTTTGGTTGTTGTACAAAATCTGGCGGAACAGGAAGTTTTCTTAAGTTGTTTCCTGAAGAAATAAGTTATACGAAAGAAAATAAAGAATATTCAAAGCCTAGAATGTTTTAGAACATCTAGCACAACGTTCCCAGTAGATGATGAAAAGTTGTGAAATCTATGAAGGAATGTATAAGTCAATGAACAATAAATACCCCAAAATTTATACAACATACAAATGAATTCATATATGATGAACATCCTTTAAAAAAATATGACAGTAAAATGGGATGAGTAAACAGTTAGCGACTCTATATACAACACTACTTTGAGCTAGAGTTAATAAATGGATACCCAGAAAGGTGAACAGTTGGGAAGATGATATTCAAAGACAAAACTACGTTAATTTCGCTTTAATGTATGCAGATTTACGTTTACACTGTACAATGAGTGTGTTTATCTGAATGTTTCGGTTTCTGAATCCCGTGACTTTAATCAGGGCATTCCAATCATCCTTTGGAAAATATTAAGAACAAACAATACAACTAATGATAAAGCCATGACTACATATTGAAAGATGAATATAAAACATAAAAGATGAAGCAAAGCATTATTAAAGAAAAATCAAAGAAAAAAAATAACAGCATACTTTCTAACTTCATTTCGTCTTCAAAGGCACTGACAAATACAATGCCTGAAAGCCCTACTAAATATGAAGAAAATCTACCAGTTCGCTAGGAGAGAGAGAGAGAGAGAGAGAGAGAGAGAGAGAGAGAGAGAGAGAGAGAGAGAGAGAGAGAGAGAGAGAATTTCCGAAACACTAACGAAGGCAAATTATCAACGTTTCCTACTTACACCAAAACCACAGACCAGCTTCAAACAGAATACCCTGCTCAGGACTAATGGAAATGCGTAATACTTCTGTACTTACTGGCCACTGGTACGAGAACCCAAACCCTATTATCTAGCTCAGGCTCTATAGAAATCAGGAAGAAAAATAAGCGGGGCTCCAATCCGAAGGTAAAGACATGTTCTCTCAGACCTTATAACTATGTGAACATAAAAGCTAGGCTGCTATTGGTGGCCACAAGCAATTCAGCATTGTGCAAGGAGTAGAGAGTCACTTTGGTTACAAGAGAATATTCAACGCCCACCACGTGAGGCGAACCGGTCACGGATGAAGCATTTGCAGATGCAAAATAATCCTTTTCACTCTATTCTACATTAAAAGCATTCTGACGCTATATCTTTTGTAGTTAAGGAATTATTATTAAAAATGTTTTGTATATAATTATGCAATAAGAAGAGTTAAACACCGACTATTTTACTAATAAAAATTCGTATTATATTAAAAATTATTTATCAATTATTATTAATTTAATAGCTTTGCCTACTTTTTATCGCCCAAATAGTTTACTATCAGCTAAAGAGCTCAAGGAACTGAATTCAGGTACCTAAGAAATTTCCTGATGGTTTACTTTTGTCGGGCGTAATTACTGCTCACTAAGACATGAAAAATATAAGAATAGTTACAACTCCTCTCTAGCTATTACACTTATTCCTGATACGCCGAACTTTTCTTAGTGCCTACTAAAATCGAAAATAAAACAGCCAGCAGTTTCCATTGCTTTAAAATATTATAGTTTACGAGCCATTCATAAGCCATGCATACACACGTAAGAGAGAGAGAGAGAGAGAGAGAGAGAGAGAGAGAGAGAGAGAGAGAGAGAGAGAGAGAGAGAGAGAAGAAGAAGAAGAAGAAGAGGACCTTAAAATCTGTCGTTCTAGAAAACTGATTGCGAATAATAATGCGCTTCCGCAAGACTTAAACTCTCAGAAACGTAAACGTCAATTTTCCTTATTTCCGCCTTTGAAATGTAGCCAGACTCAAATAATTTAAGAATATTACATAAGCCAATTATACGCAAAATACCGAAAACTTTCAGATTACTGATGTTTACAATACGAGTCCAAACATTTGGCAACATTAATTTCAGAGACAACCTGTGTCATCACGCTGATTGACAAACCCTGCTCAGCTGTTTACTTCAAACCTCTTTCAACCGTTTCATAGAACTTTACAGTCAACTTTCACTTTCTTTGAGAGCGGTAATCTCTCTTAGCTATTTGGGTCTCTTTAGCTTTGCAAATGATTCCATGTTTAAACTGGCTACTTACATTGCACGCAGTGTCAAGATATAAATAAATATGAGGTTAACCAACGAGCAGCCTTGATTTAAACGTTTCTAGGCATCACTCATCAGATTAAAATGCACATTACACTTGAGAGAAGAAAAATGTTTCCAGGGAGAGAAATCCATAAGCTTAAAATAAGTGACAGAACTAACCTATTCCTGAAATAACGACTCCACACAATAAATGGGGGGCGAGATGACCTCGCGGGTGTTACGTGTCCGCCAGAGAGGAATAGGGATTCTCTTACATTTAAATGAACATGAGCCAAAATAGTATGTATAATAAAATTCGTCAATGTGATTTATGAGAGTTCTCTACGGCAAGTTTAAGTAACCTGAACACAACATTTCAGCAGAAGTTGAAGTTAAGTATACCTTAGTTTTACCAGACCACTGAGCTGATTAACAGCTCTCCTAGGGCTGACCCGAAGGATTAGACTTATTTTACGTGGCTAAGAACCAATTGGTTACCTAGCAACGGGACCTACAGCTTATTGTGGAATCCGAACCATATTATAGCGAGAAATGAATTTCTATCACCAGAAATAAATTCCTCTTATTCTTCATTGGCCGGTCGGAGATTCGAACTCGCGGCCAACGGAGTGGAAGCTGAGAACGGAACCCGCTCCCCAACGAAGAACTGAAAGAGAATCGATTTGCATGAAAAATATATATAAAAAATAAAAACAACCGTGAACTGTTACGGAGATACTGAACGTAAGGCTATGGTTACAGTGGATCCGAATTCGGACGAAAAATTTTTCGTCCGAACTGTGTGATTTCAGTGCCTCCGTCTATTCGGACGAATCTCGTCAGTTGGTGAGCAGTAAAGTGAGTGATAGGATGGAAGATCTGTACCTCTTGGAAAGTCCTCTGTTAAAAATCTTACTGTTTGGAAGAACTGAGAATGTGAATCCATTATTCACTACAAGAAACACGGACGGCGAGCACCATAAACTTTTTCCAGAACTTTTAAGGCAACCGAATAAGTTCCATGAGTATCATAGGATGACACCACATACATTTTTTTACATCCTTAATGCAATCGAAGATTGCATAACAAAGGAATCTAATTTCTCCTTTAAATCCCACAGACTCCTCTTTTCAAAAACTAAACTAATAAGCTGCTCCACATCCATGCCTGATGAAGGGTAGTTCGTGACTGTTCGGACGAAAAAACAAAATTTTTGAAACGCCAAATTGTTTCCGAATTCGTCCGAAGTCGTCCGAAAAGATGCTGCCAGTGTAACCACTTCCTATGTATTCCATTATTTTGATTGTTCGTCCGAATTCGGACGAAAAATTTTTCGTCCGAATTCGGATCCACTGAAACCATAGCCGAAACAAGCTGCAGTATCCCCTTTGTCATGTGACTTCAAGATCGACGCTGATAAACGGTAAAGGGACAGTAAAACTGAAAACTACTACCGTGGCCTGGTTCCCGCCCGTCGCCAATCGGAATATTTAAGGCCTTTTGTTTATGTTTTTATTTACGTTTATGATGTTTACCTATACAGAAAAAAATACACTCATGTAAGAAAAGAAAATTGGCGCTAACAAATATGAAATTATTGAATTCCAAACTGGAAATAAATTACAATGAGTAAATGCACAAGCAAAACGTTTGGCTAACACGGTCTTATGTTCCTATCTTGCACCAAGTCGTGCCTTAGAGATCCAAGGAGCGACAACAAAATATTCTCGAAAATCCTTCCGAGAAGACTGTCAAGCTTCATTAAGATAAGAGACAAGGTCTCCAGTATATTTTGGTCGTCTGAACGAGAGGTTACAATCTAGGGTTCCACAACGTAAGATACAGGGAATTTTTGAATGCTTTAGTAGTAGATGCCAAAGTACAAGTGTTAATTGGTCTGCAAATCTTATAATCAATAAGGTCGGAATACTAATCTATTTTATAACCAATACAGAATTCGAATAATAATCTATTTCATAATCAACAACGTTGGAATACTATTTCATAATCAATAGAGGTAGAATACTAATCTATTTATATAATCAATAGAGTCGGAACAATTGGAATGATAATCTATTTTATATTCAACAGAGCTGGAATACTAATCGAGGTATATGTCTTACCAGTCTCAAATAAGACATGACCACTGACGACGTCAAAAGCATATACAGTATTAAAAGGACACGGCATTGACTTAGATATGTGTCGAGTAAGAGATGTGGAAATACAGGAATCGCTAAAAAAAAAAAAAAAAAAAAAAAAAAAAAATTGGCCGAGGAAAAGGAAAAAAAAAATCACACTAAGAAAAATGTGCTATGTAGCAAAGGAGAATATTCAGAATGGGAAAGCAGAAGGGCAATCTGTTTTGTCAATCTAAATGCTGCTATAACTTTGCTGCCTAGCCTAAATTGCCAGTGGTTAAAATACGACAAACATCCTTCTCGCGATGTTAACGCGTTTTTTTTTTCTTTTTACTAGTAAACCCCGCTCGAATGACTTGTAATTAGATGTTACATGTGAAAAAAATACTCAATATGTTGTATACTTTTTTAAATTAAACTTGACTGTAAACAGTAGTAACTTTGCGCAAGTTCACACACACACACACACACACATATGTGTGCGTGTGTGTGTGTTTGAAGACAGAAAGGTCCAAAGTACACAGTTAGATTACACTAAAAGAAATTCATATACATATAAAATACACAGATACACACACATATACAGTATATATATGTTTGTATGATTTATATATATATATATATATATATATATATATATATATATATATATATATATATATATATATATAAATACATATAAATATATATTATATATATATATATATATATATATATATATGTGTGTGTGTGTGTGTGTGTGTGTATCTGCGTGTAAGTGTAAGGATTGTATATTTCACGCTATCTTTCGACTGAGCAGCAGAGCGGCCCAAATAGACTTTGGCCTCGTAATATTTCAGGAAGGAAGACAGGGTGCCTAAGGCTGAGCGCAGGGAAAGTCCCTTTAAGGTTATAAAAGCCGGTGCGGCAATATCCAGGAAAACACGTTTCGTTCTGTTGTAGCTAAACAAAACCTCATGAAATTCAATAAGAGTGATATTCCCGATTCCTCTGATGTGACTTTTATCCAAAGTTTGTGACCCACAGGGTTTGGGCGTTACATTTAAAGGGTTTAATGACATACGAACTTAGTGCTGAAATTCTTGTTCTTCGAAAGACAGAAAATATAAAACGTCTTGTAATGCCCATTTAAAAGTAGAATTCTACCTTTAAAGAATGATTATTCAAAAATAAAATCCAGTATTAATTAGAGTCCCACGTTACGGAAAGGCCACATACAGGACACAAAAGAAATAAGAAACGGTGACTGTCTCAAGAAGAATAAAAAGCCGCATCCTGACATGAGACCTTTTCTTTTGCTTTCCTTTCTCATCACAATAGTTTCTAAGCTATTCAGCAGACTTCTGTCTTATCTAAAATGGCAGCTTGTCTGACTGAGGTTGCATGCAGTGGTATACAATCACTCTCTCACGCGCATTTGCAAACTTTTCATGAAACAAAATTTTCCCCTGTGAGATCAAAGCAGCCTAGACAATCTTGTTTATTGCGATGCCTTCAACCACTGTGCTCGAATATCAAAAAAAGGAAATACGGTACAAGAAATAGTTTCCATACCTATAAACTCACTCGTCATACAAGCACAAGTACTCTACACACACACACACACATCTCTCTAAACACACATATATATATATATATATATTATACACACACACACACACACATATATATACTGTATATATATACATATATATATATGTGTATAATATATTATATTATATATATATATATATATATATATATATATATATATATATATATATATATATATATATATATATATATAGCTAAGAAAATAACAGAAATGGCAAATGAAATTATCTATGTAAATGACTTGAAACGCGGTGACAGGCCTCTTCTGGGGTACACAAAAGGAGAAAATAATAATAATCAAGCGTTTGGTCTAAATGACTAGAGATGGACTGAAGCATGTTCATAGTACCTATGTACTAAAGTGCAAGTGCTCTTCACATACCTGGAAAGCCCAATCAAGCAAACCTAGGGGCAAGGCATGAAGATTTACACGAAAAAACTAAGAACTCCTTTCATTTACGTTCTGAAAATAAAAGATGGTTTTGGGTGGCATATTCAAGATGATGGCTCAGTGTTATGCATTTGACTGAACTCTGTAATAATACAGGTTGACAGTAGTTCATATATGGTACTGCAAAAAGAGAGAGAACTTATAATATCATTTTAGTCCAAAATAGTTTGAAACTGCATTAAAATATCATAAATCTATGAAAACTGTCACTATACACTGCACAACACAAGCTCCCGTTATTTCAAGCTGCCATCAGTAACAGAAAATGGAGGAATGCGATACGAAGACCGTCATTAATAGAAGGAAATTTAAACCGACTTTTATTACCAGTAAAATATCTCATAAAACTATTTATTATTTAAAGAAAGCGAAACAGGGTTAGCGGAAAAGCAGACTAATACGACACTAATCCTGAAAGCAGATATGGAATAAACAGACAAAGCCTCCAAGTCGTACTACCGCCCAGGTAAGTTACAGCAAACAAAATTTCTTGGCAAAACCTGCGATAGAACAAGGAAAGTGCTTTGGACGTATCCAGAATACAGACAACCAGCTTTTTCAAGATTAAATAAATATGAGCCAGACGTAGTGGAATCAGCATATAAAGTATCTAACTTTGTCACAAACATATCGTGACTGGGGAATGGGAGAAAAATCATCAAAAGCATGAGCAAACTTTTGTAAAAACCATGGGAAAAGATGGAAATAACAAGGATATCTGGGAACTAGAGATCTCGAAGGATTAATAAATTATATATAAAATATATATATACATATATATATATATATATATATATATATATATATATATATATATATATATATATATATATATATATATATATACTGTATATATGTATAATCAGAGTACATGCTTCATTAAAATCCACTGCTCCACTGTTACAGGTAGTTGAGAAGCACATGTGACTAGCACTCTTACTCCAATGTGGATTATTAAAACAGAAAAATACCATCTTCTGTAGAAAATTCTTAGGGCGAAGATGAGTGGTGATGATAAAACATGGAGGCGTACATACATACATACACGCATACACAAACACACACATATATGTGAGAGAGAGAGAGAGAGAGAGAGAGAGAGAGAGAGAGAGAGAGAGAGAGAGAGAGAGAGAAATGGTATAATTTCATGACTAAATTACGAACCCTGAGCATGAAAGGCTCATTCAATTCAAAATGAGGATTCACCTCCGATTCAATTCTCACTTCATTCCAAGCATATAACTAAATAGTAAAGGAACCACTCTCAATGAAAGGGGAAAACATTCCTGAAGACAAATTATGGTTCCTCTCAAAATACTTGGCCTGTGCTTCATTGGCCACAATGAAACGTTTTATCTCTCTTAACTTCATAAACTTTCAACGAACTGTTGCAGAAAAGATTAAGACTTCCTAGTTCCAGGGGATGAGAGGATGGATGCAATTTATGGATCAAGATTACTGGACCATTTTCTGGCCCTTTTAGAAAATCTCGCTAACCACGCTACGTAACATCAGTGCTAGAAGTATTTCAGTCATTATTCTTTGTTAAAGCAAATAGAAAAAAAAGGCAAGCACAAATATTTCTGCTGTATCTATTATCTATTTCGGTTGTATCTATAAATAAAAGCGAGTGTGCTGGTTGCTTTCTGAGATACATGGTTGAAGTATAAGCATATACTGTATACATTTGTATATATATATTTACATATATATATATATATATAATATATATAAATATATATATGTATATATATAGTAAATATATATACAAATATATATACTTCAACCCCTCCAGTAACACTTTCCATTAAGTATAAAGAGGAGTGAACATAATAGGAGCCCCGTTGCCTTCCATGTTTCTTTACAAATTTTATTTACATATCCTTTAATAGGCAAATTTGCCTTCGTAGAGGACGAGAAACCTATGAATATTATATATTTCAATCTATAGTTTCCTTTCCTTATAGAAAACGAGACTGATTTTGAATATTTTGTCCTTCTCCGTCCTCTGATTCATAAAACGTTAGGCTATTATTAAGGTACTTAGCATATTTGCAATATTACTGCAAGATTGCAGCCGAAAATTAACATTTTCAAATAATCACCTTCTAAGACCAGCTATCAGCGAACTAATGCAGAGCATACTGGTCCTTTACTGCTACATTAAACCGCAATTACAACTCCGACCCATTAAAAAGACTGAACAATATAATCTTAGGAGTTCTTCAAGACATAAATACACAAGCACAAACACTGACTGGAGACTACACCCCTATTCAAGAGCCACGGACATGGGAAACGGGTGGGACGCTCAATTCCACCCTTCAGAAGTAGGACACTTTGAAGCATCTAACATCCTACAGAATGGCATTTGCATATATGAAGGGAGAAAACTTTTTTTTTTTCTTTTGTATGAAGACGTTGTGGAGTTGCTCCATTATGTAGCCCGAGGCTGGTTGCTGAACCGACATAAAGGAAAAAATTGGTGCGGGGGTGGGTAAAAGGGACAAAATTGGTGCGGGGGTGGGTAAAAGGGACGTGACAGAGTTATTTTCCGCAATTTGAGTGAGTCGCGGCACGCTACGACTACAATAAAAGATATTTTCCAGCATAAACATCAAACGATCTCCAGCACGTATATATGTAAATATACGAAAGGACACAACTTTGTATAAATGCTATTAAAACTCTTGAAGAACGACCGTCAGAGGCTTTCCTGAGTCCTTTCAATGTCGTGTTTACTCTTGAAACTGAAGAGCGTTTGGTTTTCAGTTCTCTTCTCGAGCTTTGTTCCATAAGTCGCAATGTGGAATAACGGAAAATCGCATATCACTAACCCAAAATGCTAACAGAATCCTAAAATACACGTGGAAATGGAGAGGACATGCATATTTTTAGTCTTTCGTATACTTTATTTCTCTACTGTTGTCAAACAATTTTTCTAACCATAAAACACTCTGTGTTCATAAACCAAATACAGGTCATAATATAATCTAACCAACAAACAAATTAAATTTATTAAAATTGCAGGGTTTAAAAAGAATACTAGGTGCAAAAAACAAAAATAGGTTCAGTAAATGAATAAAAAAAAGATAAAGTCAAGTGTACGCATACAAGCTCTCAAGAATCATTAAGGAATACAAAAGAATACCATCTAAAATTATTATGCTGCTGTATTCTTGAATATTAAAGAGAAAATGCCTGGAGTGTTAGGGAAAAATTTTGGTTATACATAAGATTTTTCCTGGTAAATTCGGCTTTTCTGTTAATTAATATCGCAATTAAAATATCACAGAAATTACACAAGATTCGGCATTATGATTTTACAAAAATGCAATCATATCCTAGTAAGGGAGATAAGCCTGTACGAGAATGGTTCAAATCCCGCTACTCAGCCTGAGAGAGAGAGAGAGAGAGAGAGAGAGAGAATTTTATGAAAGGTTCTATCTCTGTGGGGTGAGGATTATCCCTCTCATACCCTTCTGTTTTGATGGTACACATTTTGATGGAGTATTGAACACTGCTCTCTCTCTCTCTCTCTCTCTCTCTCTCTCTCTCTCTCTCTCTCTCTCTCACTCTACTCGCAATCCATAGCAGTCGAATAACAGCTAAGTACCTAATTCACTACCTTACATCAACAGAGGCATGCTGGCTGGCTTTAGGAAACACCCCTATCTTCCCTCCTCATTTGGTTCGGGAATCGAACGCAGTTCTTTTGCAAGTTGAACGCATCACCTCTGCAAGGCCACGGAGGGGCAGCGAGAGTGACAAGAGGCCAAACAGGACTCCTAAAATAAATGCGTTTACGACTAAAAGACAACCCTAAAGACGTGAGAAGTAAAGGTCTAGTCTAAAGCAAAGCGTCATCAAATCTTTCTCATGGTGGGACTTAAGAGCAGCAAATCTCTTACTTGAATGACAACCACCCCACATCTAGACAGTGGAAAGAAACAGATCATCCTCGCAGTTTCACAGACAAGTGTCTTCGCAAACGGGCAGACGAAAAAGAAAAATGGAAAGAAGTTTGGGTATAGGATATCTCTCCACGAAAAGGAACCCAAAATTATAACAAGAAAAACAAGTCCTGGAACCGGTTTGTGACACGAGAGCAGGGCCATCTCTTGGGGGAAGGTGGAAGTTGTTTATATTTCATGCCTTTCGAGCACAATGGGAGATTGGAAGTGGGGTCCAGTTATACTCTGGATTTGCCCCAGGGGAAGGCACGAGAGGAGGCTCTTATTTCCTTCCGCTCACAATGGCTGAAGACGAACTGAAAAGCAAATTAATGAACATATATGAACGTAGTAAGCCATCGGAATACAAAGACGCTCCTTTAAACCAAAATGGTGAATTTCACAGCAAAACCACAAATTAAACTTGGAAATTTACAATAGAAAGCTCACAGTGCAAATATCTCATCCCATTCTAATTAGAAGACAAAAATCATTAGAAAATATTTTCAGGATTATGCTTTAGGTAACTTTTACGAGAAACAAATTTTGGCAAAATTTTAATACGAAAGTCGAGAAAATAGAAGACTTTAAAATGGGTATAGATCCGGCATCGTTTAAAAGGCTCATGTCCATAATCTCCCTCTACGGGATATAATATCGAAGTTAAATATTTCGAATGCTTAAATGCAAATGCCGTGGGTCAAAACAAATGAGGATGTGCAAAGAATGTACTGTAGATGTACAGTATACACTGTGCTGATGGGCGATGGTGTGCATTATCTTGCCAACAAAAAGTTTGACGAGTAAAATCTAACAAATAAGAAGAAAGGGAATAAAAGACTGTATGTACATCATAACAGATGAATTCTATATTTTTCAGAAATTCGATCCTGGACTGAGGAAGTAGAAATGAGGAAATCATGTAGACGCCAATGAGAAATACTCTCACCGGCAGCGCCTTTTATGAGACCACTGACCTGGGTTGAATGAATGATTGATTTATACCAAAATGGCGTTTTAACAGCAAGTCATCGATACCGAAATGAGTGACTATGGTGGGAAAAATAAGAATGATTTTAGGGATAAAGCAAGTCAGTGCCATTACCAACCTGAATTTATTTCATAAATGGGAATATAATTACGTTGAGTCCACAGAGGCACATTGAAGTTTATGGAATTAAACTCAAGTTATTTCCTCGATGTCTAACGGATGACTTTTGGATACGTGTTGTGTTGTGTACTGTAACTAGTGCTGAGTCTTCTATCAACAATCAGTCAAAGGGGCTCTTACAGTAGATGGTGCAGTTCCGTCAAGGATGACACATAATCCAATTATGAAATTTATAATAAAAAGCAAGGGATGGGTGTGTTTTACAGCGTTACTCCAAGCATTTACAATGAACCTGAATAAAATTTGCTTAAAAACAGATGTAAGATGCCAGCAAGACTAAAAACGCCAAGCTTTTAACGAGAATTCCAAAAGGAAAACTTCTGAAAATATATATATATATATATATATATATATATATATATATATATATATATATATATATATATATATATAAATTATATATACTATATACAGATAGATAGATCGATATATTTAGACACACACACACACACACACACACACACACACACACACACATATATATATATATATATATATATATATATATATATATATATATATATATATATATATATAACATTTCCATCAGCAAACAATGAGGTTTAAGCATTTACACTCCTAACCAGGTTTATGTTTCAGAACATTAAGTTCTATAATGATATACATCTACAATGAAAGACAAGCTGACAGGTATATGAGTGGATCCAACAAGCCCACATAAAAAAAAATCCTCATTTCTTCTGAAATAAGAAAACAGGTACACGAAAACGTTCGGCAGGAGACGTCACTCTTCCTTCCGAATAAGATTTCCCACAACAGAGGCACCGAGATTCGACATTTGACAATTAAAGAGGAGACGTCAACACACACCTCAGCACTTACGCAACCACATTCATTAGTAGGGGAAGAAAGGTTCCAGGTCTCTCTATGTGGAGAGTACTGAAGGTTCTAATCATTATGAGCAGAGCAACAAAAGAGCTGAACTTCTTACGCTCGTTAAATGATTCTTATTTTGCCGTAACTATGGTCTTACGAGTTGGAATTAATTTTCCAAGACGATAACGACTTTTCTTTGTCGTTCTAGTTATAGAGAGAAAGAAAAAGAGTGGAGACAAAGAGAAACATACAATCAATGTACATAAAAAGATTCGTAAAGAGAATGATTATTTTTTACTCCAGGACCGGAAAGAAATAACTGATGCTTTATACATACAATACGACCCCATTCTACTTAACGCCACGTTGCATATTCACAATCCCCACAGAGCAGAAAAATCTGATATACTGGGACGCACACGATACGCTGTGCCAGAGTCTCGGTTACTGAAGCCGGAAGACCTTTTCTAATATTCATACGTCATGTCACAGGACCAAGTAAAAAAATTCGTGGCTCTCATTTTTATCCGTGGTTTGTTTTCCATTTTGTCTTTCAGTTCATCTTCTTAAATACTTTATGATTTATCATTTCATTATTCAGTATTCCATTAACTATGTTCGAGTTATCACTTTTCTTGAGAAACGAATGGCCCATTTAATTATATATTTAAAATTACTATCTCGAAATATAGATAAAACAAATAAATTCGCAGAACCTCATAAATAACATATGAAACCTAATAACATGGAAAATCATCATCAGAATTCATATATCAATCCTATTAGTCATGTAAATTGCATTAATTAATCCTAACAGTTTTCTCTTCCCTTTGTTTTCTTATACCCCTTTATCCATCATCATCCTTACTTTCAACTTCAGTGATACTTTCATCAACTGATCCGATCTCAAGGTTTTTATTTCTTTTTCCTATAGCTAATTTTTACCTTCGTTTCCATCCCTAATTCTCCTTCTCTAACGTTGCTTTATTTCCCATTTCCAACGTGTCACTTACACACATGCGGAAGGGATGAGAATAAAAGGGGAAATTAAAAACTCAAAACTTTCCCACCAACTGTTGCCCGTTTAGCGAGAATTGGCTTCACGGCAGCCAACTGTTGCGCCACGACAGGGTGAGAAATCTTTTGCACTACCTGAGATCACGTTTGCTACCTTTGCAAGAAGACAGGTATTAACAGGTATCCACAAGTCAGGCAGAATGCTGGTCGTTTGTACTTCCCCCAACTGACGTTTGAGAAAGGAAGGAGTGGGAGTTTTGCATATGACTAGACGTTTTGACGAAATTACTGAGCACTTATTAACTCAGTATTCAAAAGGCGACACACCTCTCGTTCGCCTTGATAGTAATAGACCTCGTTCTGGCAGTTGGTTTTGCGAAGACCGCGCTCATTTGACTCATGCTTGTGTGTGTGTGTGTGTGTGTGTGTGAATCATTGTCATCCTTTTCCACCAACTCAACACAGAAGTCTGATCTATGGAAGCCTGGAGAAAAAACAAACACATGATTCTGGGTTTCTCGTCTTTTGATAAGAGGGATGTGTGTAACCTGTAAACCAAACCGGTATCTGCTACAGGTAAGAGGATCACATAAAAGTGTGGTCTTTCCGAAACTGAAAATTCCCAGAAAACTAGAATAAAAAAAAAACATCGAGTGTGTTTTCTCTGTTTTCAGTTCAGTTCCAGGAAATAACATAAACTGAAAACATTTCGGATAGTTCGTAATATAAATAACGTTCAACAAAATCATATTTACCGAAAGCTTCTCTCTCTGTCTCAAAATGAGAATTATCACTAACAGACCCAAAAGAACCAAAACTAATAAGTAATAATGCAATCACAATCAATACTATACCGTATACTAAATAAGTATAAATATGATTGCACTTATCCCATCCACAGATTAGACTGACAAAGTCTTTTATAAGAACGCCCATAAAAGCTTCCAATGTAGTCTGACCCATTTCCAATGCAGAATGGAAGAGAGAGAGAGAGAGAGAGAGAGAGAGAGAGAGAGAGAGAGAGAGAGAGAGAGAGAGAGAGAGAGAGAGAGAGATTCTACCGGCCATTTACTTTCAGGTATATACGTGATTTTTACTACCAACAGCGACTTCTAAACTTACAAATCTCCTTGAGCATTTTTGCATATGCAAGTGATAAATACAACAAATGGAGTGCATTCAAGAACACAAACGCCATGTTAAAACTATAGACACACCTATTTCAAGTCCTATCAGTTAAAAGACTGAATACAAACACTTGCGTTTCAGAGGTGAGAGTCAACATTCTAAAAAGCTGGAATTGGAAAATAAAGATAAATATAAATTAAAAGAATGAGAAGAAATCTTAAGAAGAAAACACCAATTCGAACGAAACCCGTTACATAAAATCCAGGGTTGATTTTGTTTACCCTTGAAATCGTCCTATCCTTTTCGTTACAAAAGAAGCAGAAGAAGAATAAGAAGAAGAAGGAATTTATGATACCTACCACCTCCATCATGTCATCCCTAATGAGGCCTAGATGCCACAAAGAGATCTCCGGGGTCTTATCTATAGGAATCTTCATCATTTCATAAGAGAGAAATTCCCCGAAAGAGACCTCACCAAGCGTTTTTGTCGCTGTGGCCTGGAGGGAGAAATGACTTTTCCATGTTCATTTTCGACTGACACATAATAATTTCCTCGTTCGGTTTTATTCATTGCAACTGAAGGCTTGTCGAAATGGAAAAAGATCCAGCTATACATTTCTCCTCTTCAATTTCAAACTGATTTCTAAAGTTTTGATATGTGGTCGGGGCGTATTTGAATCTTCACTTCAGTTTCTTAAAATAAGCGGAGTTTTGTCGACACTTGCAGTCAAGATGACAAAATAAATGGACTTAAAGAAATGTGCGGTCTTGGGCAAATATAATCAGCCGAAAAACCGATGAGGCAGTCTGCTTTAAGGACCAGAGAGAGAGAGAGAGAGAGAGAGAGAGAGAGAGAGAGAGAGAGAGAGAGAGGAGAAATCCACTTTCGTGATATCTTAATCATTAATGACCACAAATTTCTTTCAATCAGTAATGCAACAAGCCATTTTTTCCTTGGGATAGAATTTCTACAGTTTTCTGATTCCTGATTTCATGTTTTTTTTTCTTGTATGTTAAGTAACCTTGTATGTTATGTCTGATATAAGACTGGACTGAATGTCGAGTTTATGAACAGACAGAATAAAGACAGTAAATAAGCGACAGAACTGGTCACTGTCTATCTACCAATCTAATCTTTATATATATATATATATATATATATATATATATATATATATATATATATATATATACGATATATACGATGAACGTACCTAGTTTTTCATGGCAATAAAGGAAACCCATCAAATGCCTGAAGTAATGGAAACTATTACTAACTTTCAGAAGGAAACATTTCCTTCCCTCTTTCAGTTCCATTGCCTCAAGTTTTTGGTGGGGGTCCTTTACTATTTATATACATACTATACATATATATATATATATATATATTATATACTATATATATATATATATATATATATATATATATATATATATATATATATATATATATATATATATATATATATATATATATATATATCATGTAAAAAATACTGGCATACTCACTGATGTGTAGCCTTGATATTTTTTAGGCTGATAATAAAAATCCCTAGACGGACATTTCTAATTATATCCAAGGGAAACCGATTTTGTTTTCATAGTACTGTTCCTCTTCCCATTGGCAATATAATTACATATAACTAACTTGCAACTGATTTCCAAAGGATTATATAATACTTTATTCCAAAATCATTCTAACAAATTATTTCTTAAACAACTACCAGCGGGAAAGGCAGTAAATTTTTTTTTATTTTCATTTCATTCGAAAGGTTCGAGTCTAACACGAAGATAAAGGACTCGAATTCTCGGTGAGGGCTGTTACAGATGAATACTGATCTACTAAGTTATCTAGTGTCACCTCTACCAAATAACGAAAGATGCTAAGCACACACCCAGGCCTCAAGGCAAAGTATAACTATCAGAGGATATACAGGTCCCGGTTAAACGCCAGTCTGAGATGAGCTCACGCAAAGGGCTTCTCAGTCATTAATATCAGTGAAAATATTAAAGATTTTCAACCCTTATTCTCTCTAGTAATTGAAAAGTTATTTAAAAATACGTTACTTAATAAAGGAAAAGTTCGCTTTGTAACAAACAAAACAATAATTTTCATACCTTACAACACACATTACCGTGTACTACACATACAAGTCCTTTAGTCTATGATGAAGTCCCAAGGAGAAAACTTACACATCAGTTGCTTCATAAACGCTCGCAGAAGGCTATCTACAAAGTCTTCGGATCTAGGCCCTTACCCCTGCCCCCAACCCCCGTCCCCTTTTCAACTACAAAGCCCATCACTCACCGTCATCTTGTAACCTCTTTCGCTCTTCTTGGATCAGGAACGTTGAGCTTCAACATGAATCTCCCAATAATTCCGAATTATAAACACCTTACCGTTCCCCATTCACATCGACTAACTACCTCAAAGCCTCACAATCATCATTTGACGTAATCTCATTACCACATCTTGGTCGTAGGTCAACATTTCACATCCTTTCGATCTTAATTATTTCACACATAATGCACAAACAATTCAACTCAAAACTTCCACAGATTTCTCTCACTGACAATCATTATTCACCATTCTCTTCCACTAAGGACTAAAGAGAGTTAGTTAAACAATCCTTTCATATAATCCAACTGTTGTTTCTACAGACATTCCGCTTCTCTTCCAAACATCCTACTGTACATAGATATGCAACTTTCCTCGCTACGCCTGTGTTATTAGTCGCCTCTTTTCTCTTCTTAAAATCATGTTTCATTTACCCTCAAATACATATTTGAGTCAACCACTTGCAGTAACCATTCCACACTCCATTCATGGTTCATGGTCCCTTTCCTTACAGAAAATTATATAAGTCGTTCAGATAGTTTTTGTCTGGCACAATTTGTGCACGAAGAAATAAAATGGTAAGAATCTGGAGACAAAAAAGAAAGAAAAAAAAAAAAAAGGAAGGGGGGGGCAAAAAAGGTCAGGGTATGAGAAATGTCAGATCAGAGTGTTTTGAGATGATCTGGCCAAGTGGGAAGAATGAAGGTCGATAGGAGTGGGGTATAGATTTTTGGCCAAAGGCTAAACGCTGGGACCCATGAGGTCATTAAGCGCTAAGAGGAAAATTGAGGGTAGAAAGGTTTTAAAGGTGTAACAAGAGGAGAACTTCGAAGTTGCAATATGAAACAATTGTTAGGAGAGGGTGGAAAGTAAGATGGAGGAAAAAGAATACGAGCGGAGGTACAGTAAAAGGAATGACAAAAGTTGTAGCTACGTAATGCCTACAGTGCACCGCTTGAGGAAAGCTGATGGCACTGCGCCCCTAAGGGAAAGGTCGATAGGTTAATGAAAGTTAGGAGCAATAGAGACCGGAAGAGTTAGTGAGTGTAGGATAGATGGAGCGAAAAGTATCAGAAAGACAGGTCCCAAATATCTTAGGCAACGAGAGAAAGCGTGTACGAATGGTGCAGTGTGTGTGTGTGTGTGTGTGTGTGTGTGTGTGTGTGTGTGTGTGTGTGTGTGTACAGCCCTCCGTCCAAGTGTATGAACCGGCTGATGTGGAATTTTGCTGAACAGGAAGTTTGTTCTAGATTCACCGACTTGAAATAAGAATGTAGCAAAAACTGTTTTGCTGTTTTTTTTTCTCTCACTTTCCGAAGTCGACCGCTACCGGAAGAAACAGTTCAATGTTACACACACACATACATATATATGTGTGTGCATATATACATATACCTACATATAAACATACACAACACAAGCACACACACACAACCATATGGAGTATTTATTCAGAAAAAGTTACAAGCTTTCTTGGACAAACAGTCCACATTATCAAGTATGCGTACCTCATTCAAACTGGATGGTATCTAATGGCGTATTTATTCAGAAAAAGTTACAAGCTTTCTTGGACAAACAGTCCACATTATCAAGCACGCACATCCAGTTTGAACACAACCATTATATATATATATATATATATATATATATATATATATATATATATATATATATATATATATATATATACATAAATTTCTGACTCACGTCAGGATCGAACACAGGTCTTTCAATTGAAGGCAAGGGCGCTGCCCACTAGGCCATACAAGTCTTGTATGGCCTAGTGGGCAGCGCCCTTGCCTTTCAACTGAAAGACCTGGGTTCGATCCTGATGTGGGTCAGAAATTTATTTCTGTTCCACACATGATTGTGTGTTGATATTTCTATATATATACATACATACATACATATATATATATATATATATATATATATATATATATATATATATATATATCTATATCACAAACAGCATAACTGCACTAAACCCAAAACACATACTGTTATTTCCAAACCAAAGCAGGGAGTCGGTTCTAACTATAAATTTTACAGGCGATATATATCCGGCAACACATCAATTAGCAATTAATTCCGAAAATTAGACCCTAAACCCTTTTGATCTCGCTTTCGCCTCTACCGTTCTCTCTGTCTCTCTCTCTCTTTGTTGGCGAAAATGAATCTAAAATGCCCAGCTGTTTCTACTATAATTAAAATAGGAAAAAAGTACAATGTCGCCCTTACATATTACATAACTGGGAATGTCATTTCAGAGACAAAAATTCTAAATAGAATGCTATTGTACAATAACCACTTTAGACAAAGTACCATTTGTTTGTACTTTTAAAGTCTGACTTATTTGTAAGCACTTCTACTGTATAAATTTTCTCCTCACAACTTTGAATAAATCTTCTATTGACCTCAATATATTTTCAATGTGAAATATTTTCTGTTAAATATAAAAGCAATAAATTACTCGGTTTAAAATCATGCTAGCTCAAATCACACTTTTCACATTTGTTGCTTGATTTATTTCACTAAGTATTGGTTATGTCTTCATAAAACAAGAGGCTTGAATAATGAAAATTACATCATGGCGGCAGCATTTTACTGCATTCGCTATCACTTGTCTTTACGCACTTGCACCGTATTTATTTCTTCTGGTCCGTTTCTGCTTTCTCCCTTCCTGTTTGAGTCCTAAATTTGAAGATTCTTATCTTCTTCAATCACGCCCTCATTATGATATATGATTATTCCTACATCCATGAACAAATATCTAATTCCACTTTTTAATAACGAAAATGATCTCGAAAACTCTACATAAACCAGAATGACCGGAAATAAAACAGTGAAATGAGATTCAATTCTACTGCAATCATTCACAATAATATTCCACAAAACAGATCTCATATGACACATGCAAATAAATTTAGCCGTTTTGTAAGAGCAACCAGCTGTAGCGGCAAGAAGGAAATGAACAATACAGAGGCTCTCAGCTCACGTGTACGGATCACAAGAATGAGGATATGCCGTCTACTTGTCCAAAGGTCAAATGATGATGATCCAGCTGACATTCTGCTGCAGAGCTCTACTTGCATTCAAAATGGACCTAGATATAACTTCTGGGATATAAAATGCTATCGTATATCAGAACGCACATGTCTGTGTCTGTAGTGAAATCTCAATAGTTGGAGGCTCTAAAACATGAGCCATACATCCCAGTGCTTTATCTATCATAAAAGGTGAACGGCTCAATTGCGTAAATTAACTTGCCTGATGGAGGCAAAGGGATGTGATCAAAGCAGAGCCGAGAAAAGGTACTTGTTAATATATGGTAGCAAGAATGAAGTGATGATTTAAAGTTATTTGGCGTCATAACTGTGATTGTTATAGAGAACGATATCAATTAAAGGGTACTTTATTGAAATTTATTCTTAATATATTAAAAATAATACGAAAACTACTAAAACACGAAAAAACTAGATCTCTTGTAGCGGACGAGCTTCTGAAATGCATTTACAAATGGCACTGCATCTGCAAGGATCCTGACAAGAAGAGACTTGGCATAATCGTCTCGAGCCTCGAAGGAAAGTCCACAGCTAAAGATAAAAATAACGAGGAACTGTAAAACGCTCCTTGCATTACTCAAATTCCCACCCCCTACATTACCCCTAGGAGATAGCACCAACATTGTTAGATAATTAGAATGGTTTGTTGTGACTGAATACAATCATCTCCTCTTTATACGCTGGAGGGCAAACCAGACAATGCCAGGAGTCCTGCAACCCTATCACCCGACCCCTTGAATCCTCGAGCTTACCCTTCAGTATTTGTACCCTTAAGGTGTCCTATGATATACCATACTGATACCTCTCGGAAAATGAACTCCAATCCAGGCAATGGCATCTCCCCTAGATATTCAAGACTGTGAAAAGAAGGGGTTGGAGAGTTAAAACAGCAAGACAAATGGATGTAACGCAAATTAAGGGGAACCCCCGCAGTGCAGTAAGAAGTAGTAGCTTTTTATATGAAACAGAATTAAACATGCAATAGAAAAGAAGGAAGGAAAACGTAAATGGCGCTTAGCTGAACCAACTGCGAGGATCCAAGACCAGATGAGACTGCCCCAATACAGGGCAGGCCTCTGCTAGTGGTCCCTAGGTACTTACACTAATAAGGGGGTGTGTATTTTTTTTTTGGGGGGGGGTATGATAGCAAGGAAACACAGCTTACTTTGATATTTAAAAGGACTTCTCAGAAGAAAAAACAAGACATACATGTTGAGTCACAGAAAAATAAAGTGTGATTTCAGCATAAAATTGTCAAGTTTATAACAAAAACGAATTTACAACGAAAACACCTCAATACAACATACTCCTCGCTAGAAAAAAAAATATTGTAGTGAACAGCTTAACTTCAGCCTTTATGAAAGTTCAGGAGTTTTTTGCTAATTTCAGAAAACTTTTAACATTTAGGGCAGAATAACATCAGCATTATTCCAGTAGCCCAAGACGTCAGCAAAATAAATTGAAAAACATCTCAGAAAATTAGGTACGGGACTAAAAGGAAGAAATCTGTCGACAATGAAAAATATAAAAAGAGAGAGAGAGAGAGAGAGAGAGAGAGAGAGAGAGAGAGAGAGAGAGAGAGAGAGAGAGACTAGTTTAAATGCCTCAAGCGAAAACAGACGAGGCATTAGCAGTTTTGCAAGGAACTACAACCAACTATCTACAATTTGCAGAGGGGCAAACCGACGGCGCTCTCCAGATCGCCATAAAACCTCATCTTCCAGTGACTGGGAAATCCCATAGCAAAGCCTGGATAATGAAACAATTTCCTTGAATGAAAATATATTTCGGGGACACAACAAACACTTGCGATTCTTTTCTGACAACTTTAGGCTATGCAGTTTTGGCTATAATCACTGGTGTCTCATATTTAAACATACCATTGTTTCATTGCCTCAACTCACAAAATTGAATCTGATGTAGACACTCTACAAGGCGTACCAGACGACTTCCTTAGCAAATGCTTTGTATTATTCTATTCCATTTTTGCTTATCACTGGCTCTGTTACGACTGAGAGTCTTCTATAATAATAGTATAGAAAAAGATAAATACGTCATAGAACTAAGTAAAATTCAAAACAAAGATTAAAACAAAATATCAGTTTTTAATTGGAGAACTGCAGGCGCCTGACAGATGGACAAGGTCAGCTAAGGGAAAATGAGATCTCTTACAATAATTAGAGACCCTTGTGTGTTGCTGTGCCACAGGAAAGGAAGGAACACTATCAGTATACAATAAAGGAGCTGTTTGAATAAAACTGGATGACTAAGGGTTATTAATGCTCCAACATATCTTATTTTCACATGACCAGTGGAATCTGGTGTCACAGGACAAGCTAACTTTTGTGAAAGAAACAATACTGAACTTAAATCAAATTCTATCTCGACTCCAGTAAGACGAAAAATGTTCGACTGCATCGGAGAGACGAAGTCTGTCCCAGTATGTCATAACGATCTTAGTAGAAGGCCGGCAGTGGCATTTGGGAGACGAGTGGGTACTGTGTTTTGCTCCCAAAATAATGGGAAGCCTCGAAGAAATGCAAGGCTGTTTCCAGCGAAGAAGAATGGTCCTTATTGCATCAAGCGGGGAAACTTAAATTGCGAGCAATAACACTGGCGTCTCAACTACCCACAGACAACGACAGCTGGCGCTGAGTACCTTCAAGAAAGAGGAGAAAGGATGCGAGACAAGAAAGCGAAGTAAAGAGAATGAATGTGGTAAGACTACAAAAACAGAAAAAGAAAAGTGGTAAAAAAAAGAAAAGAACTGTCTCAAAGAATTGATGAACCTGAAGCAGAATCCAGAAACTTATTAACTTGCTAATCTGTTTTCCCCAAGCATCTCCCAAAAAAACCATCTTTTTCTGAAGAAAAAAGTCAACTCAAATACTTGTTGTATGTCATTCAGCAGCAAATAACATGCCAGTTTTAAAGTGAAAGGTATATGAATCCTACTGTTTCTTTAATTCTTATATATATATATTATATATATATATATATATATATATATATATATATATATATATATAATATATATACAAGTCATTAAAGAAGTTGGAACCTGAGGGCAACTGCCCCCAAGGTATTACCTGGGCAAGCTAACTGCTTGCATACCAGCATGTTTTCCCCAACTTCCCGACTCAGCAATGACCCAATTGACAGCATTTCATAGATAGATAGATAGAAATAGTCAACGCACAATCAAGTGTGGAACAGAAATAAATTTCTGACTCACATCAGGATCGAACCCAGGTCTTTCAATTGTATGGCCTAGTGGGCAGTGCCCTTGCCTTTCAATTGAAAGACCTGGGTTCGATCCTGATGTGAGTCAGAAATTTATTTCTATTCCACACGTGATTATGTATTAATTATTTCTATCGTATTCACTCAGAAGGGATAATTCGAATGAAACGCTGTCAACTGAGTCATTGCTGAGTCGGGAAGTTGGGGAAAACATGCTGGTATGCAAGCAATTTAGCTTGCCCAGGTCCAACTTCTTTTATGACTTGGGGCCTAGCTGCCCTTACCTTTCAATTGAAAGAGGTTCCAAGTCAGAAATTTATATTATATATATATACTTATATATATGACACACATGACACTACACACACACACACACATATATATATATATATATATATATATATATATATATATATATTCAATTGAAAGACCTGGGTTACACACGATCTTGATGTGAGTCAGAAATTTATTTATATATATATATATATATATATATATATATATATATATATATATATATATATATATATATACTGCATACACACACTCCAACGGCAGTACAAGATATGGAATGAAGGAGCATTATCTTTTTAGTACCTCAAGTATCATCGAAGTCTTTACGAGGCTTTGTTCGGATGTTAGGAAGAGTCGGCCTATCCTCATCTCTCACACCTCACGATGTCCCTCGAGTTATTAGGAGTGCAAGCGCTATTCCTATACCATACTATAGAACGAGCGTCTATATCTTCAGGATACATGAGATTCGCAAAATATACAAGGTAACGATCCACAGAATAATGCTGTACAGAAGCGGAAAACCTAAAATATTACAAAATGAATTAAACTGCATTGTCTTCTCACAGAAAAATAAGGGTGCTCAAAGTTTAGCATCAATGTTTAAATTTTTTGTGGAACATATGACTTACGATGTCGGATATGGAAAAAAAAAAAACTAGCAGCATATGAAATAGTAAGTACCATCAACAAGAAAGAGTAAATTAGCCAAGTCTGGTTTAGAGATACCAGTAAAGAGAATAAAAAAATTACAATATGTCTGATTTTTAGCATCCTAACACAGAACAAGGATGTCAAGTGATGATTAGGGTTCCCGGATGGAGACAAACCCTCACTTTTAGCAATGCTGAGCTTCATTACACAGATGGCAGGTTTTCCAAATTAGGAACAAAAATAAAATGGCGGCCTCAAGCAACTGTACAGACAATCACAATTCAGTACATGAAAACAAAAATGTATCTACACGACATGCTGTAACACCTATCTCACAGGGCAGGGATGTAGGATTGTGTGACTGCAAATGCTTAACAATTTATTAGGTAATTCGAAAAACCTTCATTCTCTAAGTTGTACAATTTAATAATTAACTAAAAATTACTAAAAGAAGCTTACATTAATATTATAGTCATAAGGAATTCATTTCCGTTTCAAAAGTTTCTCCTTTCATTAAAAATGATTGATAAATTAAGATTAACTGACTTGCCCTTTGGCTGAAAACTTCCTTTTACTGCGTATTTTCTTAATTTTACTAGACAAATGAGCAAAATATATACGGGGCAAATATCTCCCATTAACAAATTCATCTCTTTATTTTTCCTTCAGATTCGTCTGTAAAGAAGGAGGGAGATAAATTGCGGTGCTTGACCAACTCTGCCAATAGATTTCTCACTGCCACATCAGTTTAACTGGGCAAATGAGCCTCCATTAAACGTCGTTCAATTATTTTCAGAGGTTTTGCAAGATATTATTCAGCAATCTCATTGAAGTTATGGAATTTGATGTTGTAATACATGTCCAGTAAGTATTATGTTTATATTTTTCAATTTGTATGTTCTATTTCTGGGAAAGACGGAATTTATAACAGCATATCACAACAGCTCTAAACTGCAAATGAAGTTATTCATTTACTAGATTACTTTGCAAAATTAAGTAACTTATTATCAGCAGTATCACTCATGAAATCAAAACCAGAAGTTTAACACGAATGTTTCATAACTACATATTCAATTTGTAATATTACATTTCCTAATCCGCGTGAAGAGCAATAAAAATCAAATCAAAATAATGAGCAATACATAATATGCAATAAAGAACAATTTAATATATAAACAATCTATTAAAGATTATTAAACGAGAGAATAAACTCCTGCAATTTATGAAAGGAACAGCCAACAATGCAACTGAAATAACTTCATAAACAGTAAATGATAATTAACAACATCAAAGGCTCTTCTAGGAAAAAAAAATATAATGAAATCATTTACATTTTCTGAAGGGGGCGAGTACAATGGGAACAGATTAGCGGGAAATTCTCCAGACCGATTTGATAACCACGTTTTGGAGCAAAAATAATTTGAAACAATCACTTTAAAAATTAATAAGAAAGTCGTAAATTGCCCAACTTTCATTCTCCCTTTATGATAACTTTTTATAATCAGCGTTACCCTCGTCAAACCCCATAATACCATGTCTTAAAAATATAATTATTTAAATATTAATGCATTTAATTCCTTTTAACACAACTTTTTACCAGTCTGTCCCCAAATTCATTTATTGCATTTTTTGTGATGAACCCTGTAAGCACATGGAATGTTTCTTGATTTAAGCAGAAAAGACACCGGTAGACTTTTCACTTAAACAACGCCACCAGTCTGGGGGGAAAAATCAGATTTCCTTTTTTGTGTCGCAAATAATAATGTGCGTATATGAAAGTTCTCCGTTCGTTTTTTATACCAATCTCACGTTAATATTTTCTTTTTATATATATTTTCCTTCTCGTTAATACTCGAGATTACCGTTGTGACACCAAAACGAAAAACAATAAAAATTATGAATATGTCTGCATTTTTGCAACAAATGGAAGATCTGGGTAATGTTCTTTCACGTACCATAATATTAAAAAAAAAGTAACGCATTTTAATTCGCAAAACCAGGAATTCAGTGACTTTTGAATACACATTATTAAATTTAATTCTTAAAAATCAGAAACCATAGTATCATAATTAATTTTCACAATTAGTTCACCTGGAAGAGATGGTTATCTATTGTCATCTACTTGTCAAATAGGTCAAATTCTAGGCATTCAAAACATATAGCCCTGTTCTTTTCGCAATGTATCGTGTTCATTTTACATATTTTTTTTTTATTTCAATTTACAGTTTTCACATTTTCTAGATACTTTCATTAAATACCACTTTGGTTTTTCTTGTCCGGTGTCTTGACTTTCCAATTTCTTATTTCCATTTGAAAACCTTCCCGTTCCACTGATTATCAATTAGTTGTTATTAAATATTTCTTTAATTAATTATCGACCTCGAAGATACTATCTCCTTCTCGGTAACACTTAATAACAGCCAAGTAGGAGGCGGCTTAACTGGTAGATGATGTCAGGGTTCTAACGCATCTTAAAAAAAAGAATTGAACAATTGCTGACCCCACCAAATGATGTTTCTGTGATTTTGATTTTCTAAATATGCGAAACCCTTATTAGGAGCAACATTAACATCACCCAGTCTACAGAGAAATTCAAAACATTCTTTTTGAGAATTACAAAGAAAAAGGATGAATAGAAAAATGGAGGTAACTGTGCCAAAGTACGACTGGTTTGGTCATTTCAAACAGAATTACGTGACAAATAGTCCAAAACAATCTTAATAAAAAGACCATTTATATTTTGTAAGGATCACTATGATGATTTCCTTTTCTGTAATGCATTTTATCTCCGATTGACTGTTCACCTACGGGTGTTTATGCATGCACACAATATATATTGTTTACAAGGCAAATACACACGTGTAAGTGAGTACACACAAAAACGCATGAATGAACAATCAATTGTAATAAGATTCTGATGTAGGGCGGCTGAATGAGACAAGATAACATGGTCAAAAGGAAGTGAGACAAATAGAAGAACAGCAGTAAGGAGAAACAGGTGGAAATCTGAGCAAGCACCTCAGGAACAGAGGCATACTGTACGGGAGGGAAGTAAATTCGTAGAAGAAGGGTACTGAGAAATTAGATATTTGAATAAACGACGCAACTGAAGAGATGTTGTTTTAGGGTAATTAAAAGGATGAAGAATGGAAAGGTGACAGGAGCTGAATGGTTGACACCTGTAAGGGGAAATGTTCTAAAGGAATGGGCGAGAGGAATCATGTTCCTTTAATTTGGGGGAAAGGTGACAGAGGTCAGTGTATGGCATACTTATGGGAAAGTGTAGCATCTGTGTTAATTGAGGAATACAAGAGATAAAAGGACTGACAGAGGAAGAGGGCGTGGGTATACACAAGGCAGAGAGTGTGTGTGTCATGTGCTTGTTACTGAACACTGCATGTGAGAAGTCAGAAAGTAAAAAGAAAATGCTGTGTGTAGAGTACATGGACTTTGATAAAATTTGTGTAGTTATAATAACGAGGTTGTTGAAGTTGTTTGTAGTAAAAGGTAACGTGTTTGGGACTTTATCAGATTTTGTGATAAAAATAAAGCTTTTATATGAATATGTAGTGATAACAAACGGGCTGACATGGTTAGGAGAGGAAGTATGACAAGAGGGTTTAGTTTTCATAACTGTTTAACATTTTTACAGGTGAAGTGACGAGGGAGCAGTCAGTGTACGTCCTTAACTGAGAGATGGAGAAGGCATCATAATGGAGTTCGGAGATGACACACTATTACCTAATGATAGGAAAATGACATGAAGAATCTAGTAAAAGTTTGAAGGGGAGAGCTGAAAGTGAATGTTAACAAGAGTAAGGTTATAGGAGGATAGGTAATACAGAAACGAATGGGATTACGATAGTGGATTAATGGAGGAGACTGATTCGAACTGGAATGTGGGATTAAAGTTCACAATGGGAATATAAAACATTACCCTGCAAGGTAGAAATCAACGTTTTGCAGGGTCACAATGAACTTTGCCTTCAAATTAGGTGCAATATTGGTAGGTGATGGAAGACTTGAGTCATATCAGATCAGATGATACAAGAAGGTAGCATTATATTTGTAAAAGGTTTGAATAAAGAGAGGCAAGTGTACTAAAACAAACTTTGAATATAAGAAGGGACTAATGGGCCAACTCTCCTTTATAAAAATGAAATGTTCATATTCAGTTCAAATAAAAAAAAAAAAGGCAGAAGATGTTTACATAAATTTTTATGTGGTATACGAGGAGTCAAAAGGTATAAAACAGAATGGAGATACGATGAGGTAAAAGAAAAAAGTTATCGAGCGCTCTGGTCACATGGAGAGAACGGAGAACAAGCCGTTGAAAAATATGTATAATTCAAAGTTATGGGATGACGGGGAGTTGGGTACATGTGGTGGAAATGACGTAACATAAGGGACGCAGAAGTGCATTTCCGGTAAAAGATCACGAATGAACTTTTTGTGTGGGTAAAGAATGATACACAACTGAAGACCCTTCTGTTTACGAATATGGCCGGAGAGTATTGTCGAAGTATCTGGAAAGGGAATCATTCTTGATTTGCTAATTAAAATAATGAGCTAACATAAAACGAGTCAAAGAGATATATATATATATATATATATATATATATATATATATATATATATATATATATATATATATATATATAGATAATAATATGAATCCCAAGTCATGCCAAAATTTACACACACACATATCTATCTAGCTATCTATATATACTGTACACATATTTATATATATATATATATATATATATATATATATATATATATATATATATATATATATATATATATATATATATATATACCATCATCCTTAAAAGGGAAGGGATGTAAACTGTTTCAGGTACTATAGTCTGCAGCAGGTGTTCCCAAACAGCGTTCTGCGTATCCTAGAGCTCGATAAGGATTAAGTGACATATGTCACGACACTGTATTTAGGTGCAAGAGAGATCTAGTGTATTGAGTTTGGTCGAGTTCTGCATTCCTACATTCCTTACTTTGTCTTTTCAATAACATCATTGAAATGAGGCAAAAATTATCCTAATAAGACAATAATTAACTGTTGCCCATCAACAAATATTGATAAAGCATAAATGTGGGAAAAAAATCTTTAGAAGTTCATAACATTCGTATTCTGCAAAACAATTACATTTACATATTATCTATTCAGCCAGTAAATTTGAAAAAGATTTATTCAGCCGGTAAATATTAAAATTATTTGCTAACCCCGCAAATATGAAAACATTGTTCAGCCGGTAAATTTGAAAATTATTTACTTGTTGGTAAATCTGAGGGAGTTTTTATTTCATGCATCCAGTTTTTCTTTGTCAGCTTGATTGTGTTTGTTATTAGGATGTTTAAAAACTTTCGGAAAGGTACCAGTAAAATTAAAAAGTTTTTGCACAAAGATTACACACGGGACACTGTAAAAGGGACTATAATTTCAGGGATGTGTATCCAGGAAGCGTACCCAATGTAATTACAGCATGCACTTTCAAGAAAAACCTGTCCTCTTTTCCTTCAGGCAATGGCATACAGGTAACCAAAGTCCTTCATTTAGCCCCAACCGAAAGAAACCAAAAGGGAGAGAAGGCGGATCGAGGTTTAACCAGACGTGTGGTTATCATGTTAGGAACCCAATGGCAGAGAGATTAATCGAAAGCACAGCCATGGAGGCGAAAATATTAGTCACGTAATCATGAAATCGATGAATGCAGATTTCCACATAATAAATGTGGTCAAAGGTGGACAAACCACAGTGCTACAGGACCGCCTGCCATCTCTAGTTGAACAGAAGTAGCCGAAATAGTACCCGTAAAATGAGACAGATAAGCTGCCTTGCAACGAAGACAAAGAGGATCGAAAGGAGAGTTAAGGGTATCATCCATCTTAATTAAACCAAACACTCAGTTGCATTATCACCTCCACACTGCAGCTATCATTCATAATCCATTCCTGGTTCCTTTCCATTCCCCAAATTTTTAATTTCCTCCTGACGTCTTCGACAGTCATTTCCAAGCGCATTAACCTCTTCCATTCTGATCTGCATCCTTCTGTATACTCAACATGCCGCAGCTCTTCATAGCACTTCCAAAAGACAGCAAACTCCAAGGAACGCCACGATGATTACTGTGCGTGAGTGTACGCGCGCGTGTGTGTATCTGACATGAGCACACACACAAACACCCAATCTCATAAATATGTATACGTGTATGTGTTTCTTCATGCTTGTATGTAAACGCCTGAATTTTACCCTACGAGTTATAATAAATTCATTCTCACAATAGGAATCTGCATTTTAATGTTCCCATCCAACAAGAACAACAAATATCTAGTTGTTTAGTAAAAAGAGTAAATCGAATAGCTTTTTTCATGCAGTTATATCCATGAATTGTTAAATTACATTCACGTGCAAACAGCCAGTTACCAAAAACAAATAGTTCATTAAAGCTATCACAACGCTTTTAGGAATGCAATAAAAGCTAAACGTTTCCCTGAAATGGAAAGCCTACCATGAATATAAATAGCAAATACTGAAGTATCGATAAAACGCAGTGACATGTCAATTTTTACTCTCACCTGACATCAGATTTATATTTCGCAATGCGAGGGGGTTAAAAAAAAAAAAAAAAAAAAGCATGGCAAGTACTCAATAACTACTTTATAAAGAATAATATAAATCATAAATTATATTGAAAGGTATCGTGGTATTTCAAAACTCAATAACAGATTCGACCAGACGGATTTATAAGCCACGAAATGACCCCACTTATCAACACCCCCCCCACTCCCCATCCTCATCCCTACCCTAAGCCCGGGTCGTCAGCGTGAACTAATTAAGGAAAGCAATTCCTCCCAAAAAAAAATTCTCCAAAAAGTAATAAACCCCATGTTTACCCCAACCCACGCCCGCCCACAGTATATTAAGAGAATGGACCTAATATAAAAATAAACTTACAACAACGTCTTTCTTTATTAAATAATGATACATCGAATGTAACACGCTAATGGAACCAAAGACCACATGGAAAAAATTACATATAACTCCAAAATGAAATCTATGTAAGCTTTACCACAAGGGAAAAACGTAAAATATGTAAAATTATTGTAATAACAAGGAGCATACAAGAACTAAGGGAATATCTTGGGAGAGTTCTTGCAAGGCAGGACTGGAATTAAAACAGGGCGGGGATAGAAACAAAGAGCTACTTACTGCAAGCAGCGATGAGCTGAATGTAAACATTGCCCCGCTTAATGAGAGCATGAGATTAAAATAATATTCAATTTGCAATTTCGGAAAGGGGAGATGTGCGCTCTTCATGAAATAATTTGCCTAAACTGCACGTTCGGCTAAGAAGAAAAAAACAGTTACTTTTTTTTGTCTAAACAACACTATTAACCCATATACAGAATTCAACCATAATGTTCATTTACTCCTGTTTATCTTTATCATAAAGTTACCATCATTTTTGGTGAGTACCATTTTCTCCCATTATCTCATTAGCGCTAAATGATTCAGTAACTCTCCGGCTCCTTTCATTATCTTCTCGACCCTTCCCAAGCACTGAGCGGAGAATCTCGCAAAAATGAGAAACCCCATTATTTTTCTTCTCCTTCCCCCTTCACATTCTGGTTGGTGGAATGCACCAGGCAACCTCTCTAATTGGATTTGAGTACAACCTCCCCTTTACATTAATATTAGAAGATGAATTCCTACGTCGTTCTGTTATAGGTGATGCCCGTCACTTTTTTTCGATGATATTGGTATTTCCTGATGGCTAATAACCAAGTCACTTTGATTACCTCGTCGTACTTCAATTCATTTACTTCCCTCTTAATTTTATTTGCATGAACTCTTTGAACCGATAGCCTTTCAGAGCAATAATCATATTAAAACTGGAGCTTATGAATATTTATTTAACAAATTAATAAAATAAATAAATCTTGTCGCAATATCAGTATCATAATATCTTAACCCAATTTTATGCCTGGAAAAATGAGCCATGTGATATCCTAGTGGAGTCATATTTCAATTAAACTAATCTATGCAAAATAATTTTGATTCAAGATAAAATGGGTAACCAAAGTGATAGGATCTCAATATCTTCAAGTAAATCTATAACGTTACAAGTGCGTAAAATTTGAGAACATACTGACAGGGGATTGAAATTTTCAAAAAGAATGTTCAACCTAAAATCTGAGTCTTGGGAAAAGAACCGGCTAACACTGGAACACGAGGGGTATTGATAGCTAAAATTTAACGATCATGATCGTCAATGTAATTTCTGTAAAGTCTTAAATATCTGAGTACTGGCATTACCCTACCGCTTATAGCAAAAATTATGCTTTCATGATACCTAACTTGACGAGTACTACGGGCAGGACCACTTCCCCAAAAATCTTGACATACTCGTGACTGATAAACTCAGTGAAGGAGCAGCTGGCAATTTCAGAGGAGCACTGATTACTTTCTACAAATACAGTTCATGTAAGTCGAAAAGCAAGATGAAAAATAGTTCATGAGTCACTATGATGTTACAGACATTAAGAATTATCATATTTAACTTGCTTAGTATCAATGACAAAACATAAAGAAAAAGAGTTCCAAATAGAAAGAAAAGGAAACGTGTTTGCGAGATGGTCTTTATTTTTATTTTTAACTGTAATCTGAAAAGGGCTAGAAACATCTAAAAACCTTTAAAAAGGGGACAACATTATGGCAGATTTAGAAAAAAAAAATTAAATAAATAAAAATACAATAGACATAAAAATCGAAAAGCGAGAGCCAACAATGTCAAAGACAAGAGGGGCAGACGAACATGTCATCGCTAAGACTAACTGCATCAGATGCCGGTAGTGTCCCAAAGGTGTGAAATCATGACAACGCGAAAGAGTTAAATAGCGGAGCAGCAGTTGACGTCATCCTTTCCGAAGTAGATTTTGCAGAAAGTGGAGATTCTGAAACAAGCGTTCACAAGACAGAGAAGCGTTTCAAAATTATCAAAAAGTTGAATAAAATCTTGGGCAACTGAGAGACGTTTTCTTCATGAAAACGGATCTAGTCGAGCATCCAAAATCGACGCGTAGACGGTCTTCTGGTAAACCTATGTAGGAATAATATACAGGCGGCTGATACTGTGGAAAATGTAAGAAAAGTAGAATTATTCCTGATGTAGGAACGAAGGATCTAGAGTGCAGGAATTATTAAGTGGCTTATATTATATATATATATATATATATATATATATATATATATATATATATATATATATATACATATATATAGCAAAGTAGAATTATTCCTGATGTAGGAATGAAGGATTGAGAGTGCAAGAATTATAATTATTATTATATGCATATATATATAGATATATATAGATATGATATATATATAAATATACATATATAATATTTATATATAATTTATATATATATATATATATATTTATACAATATATATATATACAGTATATATATACAGTATATATACATATATATATATATATATATATATATATATATATATATATATATATATATATATATATATAAATATTATTTCTGACTCATATCTGAACAGAACCCCAGTCAGAAATTTATTTCTGTGAAACGTGTTCTCATGTGTTCATTTTATATATATAGTATGTATGTATGTGTGTGTATATATATATATATATATATATATATATATATATATATATATATATATATATATATATATATATATATATGTATATATTACAAATGCACTCACAATTATGAACGCATGGCATGGAATGGGCACTGTCTCTTTAGTTTTCTAGTGTCCAGCCAAAAGAGTAAATGGTCATAGGTGTTCCCATGCCCTCGTTCCTTTACTGATCACGTGATATTAACTGTCCATTGCAGAGAGAATTCCCAGTTGTAATTTCTTTGCGCCACGAATAACCTCATGTCTTTAGACCGGTAGGCAGTTTTCAGTAATGTTATCTATCTATCTATCTATAATATATATATATCTATCTCTCTATCTGTCCATAGATAGATATAAAATTACTGAAAATTGCTTGCCTGTCTATTGACATAAGGTTATTCGCGGCGCAACTGTAGATGGACAAATTATCACACGTAATCAATAAAGGAAAGAGCTTGAGAATACTTTGATAACCTCATGTCTTTTTAGTTTTATAGGCAGTTTTCAGTAATGTTATATATATATATATCTATATATAATATATATATAGAAATCATCAACTATCAATCCATGGAGATAGAAATAAAATTTCTGTTCCACAAAATTGCTTGCCTATCTTATTCACTCAGAAGGGATAACTCGAATGAAATGTTGTTATTGGGTCATTGCTGAGTCGGGAAGTTAGATGGTATGCAAGCAGTTAAGGTAATTTATCAGTTGCTCTCAGGTTCCAATCTTTTGAATAAAGGAAAGAGCTTTCCACCTGAGAATACTTTGACGTGAGTCAGAAATTTATATATTTATATATATATATATTATATATATATATATATATATATATATATATATATATATATATATATATATATATATATATATATATATATATATATATATATCCTATGTACTGTATGTCTGCTTGCAAAATTCAGTAAAAGGAAAATGTTGTCCTTGGTACTTATTTTAGTATTTCAATTAGTAACACTTTTATTTCAGAAAAATACTATCACACTTTTCCGGAACCAAAAAATGAAAAAGGAAAATTTTTTATTATCTCACTCTTTTATCTATTTTCCAGTGAAACACACTGTCATTTCGATCACGCAAGTGCAGTTGGAAATTACAAAACATTACGCACCCAAAATATTTGATCCGGTAAAAGATCAAAGAGCGAAAGATTAATAGAAATGAGTATTTTTGAGCAAAAACACTGCTATGACCCTTCTGGTTAAAACATCTATTTATGAAGTCCATTACCGAAACAACAAACCGCTTTAACAGGCTGCGGTGAACTGTAAGTTTACAGGCATTTGCCAAGGGGAGAAGAACGTTTATAAAGATATTTCATACTGCCACCACTCCATCCTGTAATGGCAGTAAGACCACCAACGTTTTTCCCATAAATGCCTTAGAAAAAATATTACTTATAAATTTTACATTATATCTAGTTCTGTACACCTGATCCCTCTACGTGATAGTAATCGTAAAATCGACGGATCTCTTACCCATGAACATATCTTACCATAACCATTTACAACCATGTCCTTAGAATGATTTTACACCTTAGGGGGAAGGCCGGAGAGACGAAGCACTTTACGTCGTAATCCAACAATGTTGTAGAGGAAAATAAGATGAAAATAAGAGGTGTATACGATAAACAAGATGAAAGTAAGAGGTGTATAACCCCGAAACACGACAATAGATCTGCCTCTGAAAAGGGAAAAGGTTGTACGAACAGAGTATGCGAGAGAATTTAGAGAACGTCATGCCTTGCTGAAAGGTTTGCAGCGTCTAGTCCTCACTTTGTTAGCCTTTATTGCTGTCAAACTTCTCAATTACCTCTTAGCGCAACTGTGGGGTATTTTCCAAGTTTCATCTTTAGATTCTTGTATATCTAATTAATTTTCCAGGTCTCTTAATCTTGCTGTCCGAGTTTCACGTTTCATCGTTTTATTTATTTTCTGGATCGTTTTACTTTGCTGTCAAACCAGTCCAACTTCCTCATTTCACTGTCTAATGAGCTGAATGCCTGTAAGTACCACAATGCTCGGCTTTATAACCTAAATTCCATGAATCATCCATTCATTCACGAGAACAAGTCACCGCACAAAACTACGCTGAGACTGCTGCTATCCAAAGAGAAAAAGAGTAGGTTCCATTCCGGTTGAGGGGAACAGGGGAGGAGCAGTAGGCTACTTGAAAGAAGAGACCCTAATGCTACTTCGCCAGAGTGAACGATGGTATTTAGATGTATTAAGAGCATTAAATCGACGCAACACAAATGTAAGAACAATATTCCAAGCAGATAAGTTACCAGTTTAAATCACCTTTCTACGACTAGCCTAAAATGTCTGAAACTGTTCATGAGGGAGAGGTTTTGAATTTCATTTACATCAACCTGAACATAAGGATTTGATGAGACTACAGACAGAGGAAGATATTGATATTACGTCTTGAAACGGAATGTCGTCACAGTCCGATCTCCCCCTTCAAGTATGAGCTCAAAATGAGAGATGGCAGATAAAGGAAAGGAAATTCTAGATGAGATGGATGAGAGGAACAGCCGAGGATAGCAGTGAGGTGGTGTAATAAGATGCCTAGATGGATGAACCAACGACAAAGTCATGGAAATGAGAACGCACAAAGAAATAAAAAATCACGCGTTTAGGAAGGTAATATACAGTATTTTCCTCTGAAGACTTCTTCCTATGGCGAATATCAGAGATGACGTTCTGATGATTTTATCCTTTGTGGCAACATCATGAAGATGATTAATTGGAATCTGAAGGGATTCATTACACTGCAATTTTCGTATTGTACATTTTGTCTTCTTAAAATCTGAAATGAGTAAATTTTCTACCAGTAATTACATACACACCTACCTACTCACTCACCCACTCACACACACACACACACACACACACACACACACACATATATATATTATATATATATATATATATATATATATATATATATATATATATATATATATATATATATACTCTATATATATAATCCTACAGTGACTAATTTGGTGTAAAAATGGGTACGGATGGTATGGATTCGAAAGGTAAGAAGACAGGAGGTAGGCGTGGGTGTAAAGTTTGTGGGATAAGAAAATTACTCTTGGAAGGAGTGTGGAATGATTGATGTAAATTACAGAAACTAGTGACGGAGTTTGAAAGTCTATGTTGGACGAGAAAGTTGAAAATAAATGTGAGCAGATGGAAAAACGAATGTTTACATGGCTAGTGGATGATTGGTAGTTGATTAGTAAAGGATCTTCGGCTTAAATAAATGGAAAGGGGGTTGTTTACAAGAAAGGTTCAGGGGCAAATGATTGAACTATCCAATGGTAGCCAAAGTGGGAACGTATCAAGGCAGTGCTGAACCCAAGGAGTATCTTTATCCTTGAGTCCTCATTTCACCTTAATAATGGCCCAAAAAAGTAAGGACACTGATGATTGCAGAGATTCTCTGCCTAAAAGAAAGTAAGAAGTGCTTTGCTTCCTCTCAGTGAGAAAAAAAAAAAGAAAATAAACGAGCTCTTAAAGGGGAAAAAAAAAGAAAATAAACGCGCTCTTAAAAAGATAAAAAACAAGAGCTGTCTTTCCGTCATCTGATAAAACAAACGCACGGCAAACACACGGCAGTGCTATTCACCAAATGATTTCACCACTGATTCCTCTCGGAGTAGAAAAGTATTTGGCCAAGGAACGACTTCCATTTAAGGTTTAACTGACAGCAGAAAATGCACCTGACAACCTGCAGTCGATCAGCATTTAAAATAAAAATGTCCAGGTGTTATCTCTGCCACCTAACACTGCCTCACTGATTCTGCCACTCGACCAGAGCATCTATAAAAACTTACATCACAAAAGCAATGGCTGATCAAAGGCAGAAATTTTGAATTCACACTACCATAACCTGGAAGGAGGTGGTCCATGAATTCAAACCTTCTCAGGAACTGACGGAGAAGCGAAGAAAATCATCCAAACAGTAAGGCATGATGGCGGCAAGGGAATTCAATATGACAGAAGAAGATGCGGAATATCATGTAGAACAACACCACGAGGGTTTGACATACGAGGTATCTGGAGACCTTGTAAAGTCATCTAATGTGGAGGATATGAAAAAGACGAAACTTAAGATGATCTGGGAAAGTGGACACTCCAAAAGTTGAGCAAAGTGTTGCGGCTGACAGACAATGTAAAGGATGATATAACGGCTTACGCTCATCCCATGGCGTAGAGCAACATCAAGCGACACGTAAGATACCAGAATCATTAATACTTCTCCAGTTTATATCCAAAGTTGAATTACAAAGGAAAAGTAACAAATCACTACCACAATACTCTTCCAAAAGGTAGAAAAAACTACTTTCCACTATCGACGTTCTCCAGCCATCGATTTCATCTGCTCCTGATATCATCCAACCAACCTCATCCTTGTTTGCCTCACCTTTTCCAGCTTCGAGCGATGAAAACCCTATTCTTGCAGCATTTCGTTAGACAGTCAATAGCCTAACGCTTAAAACATCACCACAATGTCCACGCATTCACCCCATTGCGTCATCTAATCATCTACGTCAGCACTGTACGAAATCATCATACCACCATGTTCATCAATTACCACAGCAACACTGAAGAACAGAGATTCTGGTGAGTACATACCGTAGGCTAACCTACCTTTTAACAATTAGTTCAGGTAAAGCTGCTACAGTCATTTTCATTGTAAAATGTATAACAGTGCAGTATATGTTTTCACTGTTGTTTCCTCTTCAGAAGCGTAAAATAACAGGAGTAATTTTCATTGTTTCTATTCAATGCTCTACAGTCTCACTGGGATTAGGCTAAAACACAGGATACCTTTCAGTGGAGAGAGAGAGAGAGAGAGAGAGAGAGAGAGAGAGAGAGAGAGAGAGAGAGAGAAACATATTTTATGTTAATGTCAATTTTGTTGTTGCTGTGTATAAATCAATTTTAGCATATAAAATATATTTATGTATTCACAAGGAAAGTACTTAAAATAACAAGACTATGCAAAATTCACTTTGAACCATAGTTTTTACTTTCCACGTAGGTTCTTTATATATAATTACAAGCTGAATAAAAAGATAAATAGCTATATCAATAGATAGATAGTATTTTACTAGACTGTCCCTTTCAGATTAATCACAACACTTTACTTAGAGCATCCTCAAGTTGGGTACATAAAAGTACCAAATTATACTTAAAAATACTCTATCTCTACATTCAACGACAAGAGGTGACTTGAAGCGTTCTCCAGCCTATTTGCAATCCAGACACCCGTTGATACCCCCCTCCCGCCAGTTCCACCCCATACCCCCTCCTCCGAAAGTACTCCACTTCTCTCCATACACCTGATCACCGTTCAATAAAAACACGAGTAATCAACTACAGCATCTCAATCTCGGGATATCCATTTTCACCTTATCCATTGAAAGCTGGGAGCGGGGAAGTAACTGGATAGCCCACTTTCCTTCGTGCCCTCCAGCGCAGGGAGACAGAGGTAGAAAAAGAAAATAAAAATATACAGTTACACTTCGGAGGATTTCTTTAAATCAGTTTTCCCCGTCGAATGTGTGATGCAAGAATAACATTTGTGAAAAGTTGCTGATCACGCTTTTAATTTCGCTCTTTATTTTTATTAACAAAACATTCTGCTAATTAAGAGGTATTACAATAAAAACTAATCGGCTCAATGTTAATACGAAAAAATTATGCTGAACTCATATCATAAAACAGCGCATACGTTCTCCTTTTTTCCTTTAATACGTCACACAAAGTTCCCTTCTGGATACCTACAATGAACGTGACCATTATATTAGCATATTTTTACGAAAGTTTGTAATTTTTACAATATCTTAATCCTTCTTATCAGGTCTTGAAGCAACTATTTACTATTGAGACACTAAAATCTTTGAGTAGGGCGCTTGTACCAGTGGTATAAAATATATCTCGTTGTGTTTAGCTAAATAAATAAATAGATAAAATATGCATGCTCCCACCATAAAGTCATACTACTTTTCTTCCGAAACAAAGGACAGATGGAATGATTAAAAGACCTGGGAAATATGAGATATTGGTTTTAAGTTTCCTGGATGACTGGAACAAATGTTTTGATAAATAGAACCATCTTCAGGTTTTAACCAATATGATCATTTTAATACCACAGTTTTCTAACGCCTCAAGTGCTAAGACAAGTAAAAAAAAAAACTGTAGCTATCAAAAATGTCACAACCCTCTAAAAATGGAACTCTGACCTTACGTCTCTTGTCATATGGATTTTTTGACGTAGGTTTACTTTGACAAAAACTGAGTCAAGTTTTAACGACCGAGAAACGAGGCTTCCCACACTGAAACAAGCACAACCAACAAAATTATTGTTCTTTGAATATATCAGAAAGCTGATATACTAGAAGAACACTCCAAAAGAGAGAGAAAAAAAATTATAGCAGTAACATCAACGTTAAAGAAAAGTCGGTTCATTTGCCCAAAATCTGCCTTTTTCACAGCGAGCCTATTTTACTTAAGAGTCATTATAATACAATTTACAGAATTGTATCATAACGGTAAAATATGAATTCAAGGGCTCAATCTTATTAGCTAAAAAGGCTAATCCATCAAAATTCGTTGTCTGGCTATTTTTTTTGGCATCAAATTCAACATATAGATTTCATCTAATTATGTGTCGGATATTTCCATTGAGATACTGACTGCCATGACGATTCTGACATCTAATTAACCGACAAGAAATAAGGATTACCTTCTGATCCGATAACCCCAATGATTAAAAGCGTCCCTAAACTTAAAAATAGCGTGACCTCGTTATCACGGTGAGCGTAAGGTTGACCTACCTTCTCGCCAGCACCTGCTGACACACCGTCTCAGACTATACAGGGTTTGACCTTCGACGGCTCTTGTGTTACTCATATGCAATTTATTCCACTCACGTCTTTTTTCATGGTAAATTTTCATTCGCGTAAGTATAATTTCTGCAAGATAATACATGGGTCATAACGCCGTTGGTTACCACGGCCTGTCTCTCGATCACCTGTTAATGCACTTGTTTATTACATTTGCTCTGACCATTATAATCATTAACAATAACTTTGCAGTTATCATTACTAATTCAACCACAGGGATGTATTTTCCCATTAACTATGACATTCTGCAATGTATGTACGTATGCATGTACATACATACATACATGCATAAAGCACACACATTACATATATATATATATATATATATATATATATATATATATATATATATATATATATACATATACACTTACACACAATATATATATATATATATATATACATATATATATATATATATATATATATATATATATATATATATATATATATATACACACATACACATATATATATATATACTCACAAACATATATATATGTATGTATGTATGTATATATATATATATGTGTGTGTGTATATATACACATATAAATCTTGTAATTACAATAAAACCTTACAAGAGGAAGAGCAACTAAATCTTACATTACTATGGTAACAATGTCGGCTACAATTTGCGCTAGTCAGCAGTTAGTAAGGTAGCACTTTCCCACTAACCCCTACTTCCGTTAAAATCCACCTGCTGTCGGGGAAGAGCAGAGGGGAACTCAATATACTTCCGTTGGGTAAAAATAAAAATCCGTCATTCACCTGCAGAACGAACGTGAATATGGTTCCATGACCCACAAAGGAGTCTCAGTAATGTGAAAGCTTATCTCAGCTTGTAAAGTTCGGCGTGTGAAGACTTTCTTCACTGGAGTCCTCTCACCTTCTGTTTATATTATATATATATATATATATATATATATATATATATATATATATATATATATATATATATATATATATATATATATGTATATATATACAGTTAATATATATATAATAAAACATAAGTATGAGTGTGTGTCATAACCTTCCCAAACATCATCGCCGCAAAAATATTGAAACTTTACTTGAAAGAAATGTAACAGCAATAACAAATGAAACAAAAACATCAACAAACAGAATAGTAATAAGAACGATGACTAACACAAATGTGTAAGATTTAGAATATTCCAGAGTTGCTGCTAGACTGCTCCCTCACCGAAGGCGAGATTTTATGCTTAAAAAATACCTGCATACAACATATCCCCCCAACCTTCTGATTTTAAAGGTCTTCCCCGGGATAATTCTGCATTGCCTAATGGATGTTCATAACTTTCCCTTCACCAAATGCTAAAAACATCGCGAAATCCTCATAAAGATTAAATGCATTTACTATGTACACGAGGATCCTGGCCTTGCGGTTATTCTGGTTGGCTTTTATCTTCGTTTATTTTATTTTCATGATCCTACATGCGATCATTAAGATATGATATAAGATTCCAGTTCTGAATGATAAACGATTTGATAAACAGACATCTAAAAGTTAAATACGTAAATAAATATTCACTTGCTTTCCGAAATAAATTCATCTCTTAACAGAGAATCGAATTTCCGTATTTTCTTCCTTCTACTCTTCTCATAATTTCTCTTATCTTACCACTCTTCTTTGCCTTGTATATTATCTTATGTCGTCTAAACCTTCCCTTTTCTACTGATTATAACCTACCCTTTTATACTTAATCTTTTTTCACCTTCTCTTTTTCACGTACTCTCTCTCCCCTTCACTTCTTCATCTTTTTATCTTTCTCTTACTTTTCCTATTCTACTCAATTCCCTTTTCTCCACAGTCTTTCTCGCCTCCTTTTTCTTCCTACATTAGAACTTCACCTTCCCTTTTCTTTCTATCTTTTTTTTTTTTTTTTTTTTGAGTTGTCTCCTCATTTTACTCCTACTCTAGCTCCACACCCTTCTATATTTATTTCGCCTTCTCTGTGCTTCCGATCATTCCTCGCAATCCCTCTATCTCCCTATTCTTTCTCGTTTTTCCCTTTTTCTCTTTTACCTGAACTTCCCTCTTCCCTTTACTATCTCTTTTGCATGGCGCCACGGTCAACCTTGATACCGAAATGCAGTCATGCCTACACCATACATTTGAATGCCATTTACATATGGGGGCCCTTTCTCTCTCTCTCTCTCTCTCTCTCTCTCTCCCTCTCTCTCTCTCTCTCTCTCTCTCTCTCTCTCTCTCTGTTTGTCTAGCCATAGATTATCTGTAATTCGTTTTCTCCAGTACTTCCTTTTATTCTCTTACTGGTACAGATTTGGTCAATTTTAATATCTTTCATTTTATTATTCTCGTTTGGGTCAGAAATTAAATTATTAAAATATAGAAACTAATGACCAATAAACCTAAAGGTTGAATCCGTTACAAAACTAGCTTAATATCATGAGTCAAAACTGTAATTCAGTTTTTATGAATAACAGAAGTTCTTGAAGCCACATGGTTATCAGTATGATGTACATCCCAAATATTTTGAACTACATACATTTCAGAATAATTATTGCCTTCCCCTAGGCAAACTAAGATTACGAATTCCCCTGAACAGCTACTTTTTTGGGTAAAAATATAAACTGTCTGTGTTGGTTTACAGTAAAGAGAAATGGAAATTATACATATATTATATATATATTATATATATATATATATATATATATATATATATATATATATATATATATATATATATATATATATATATATATATATGTTAGTACCATGGATGAATGGCGCAGTTCTCGACTTTGATGGTTAAAATGGAAATGACAGCCAATAACCTTTAATATAAGGAGTAAAAACTTAGCACTTTCACTGAAAAAATGCCTAATCTTTTCATTAACCATAAAATAACACGAGGCCTTAACGAGGTATCCTAAATGATTTTAACATAATATTAATATTCCCCATTAGAATTTTATGATCGACCATCAATTTCATGAAAACAGGTGGACGAAAAAATTATCATAGTATTCTGAAAAAATGTATCCTAACAAAATGAACGGAGAACTATTTTCATAAAGTTATGGCCGACTGGTACGACCTAATCCCCGAGGGAGATATTTTTTCGTGATGCTCGCTTTTGTATATTCCGCTGAAGAGAGAGAGAGAGAGAGAGATGAACTCGAAATTGAAAAAAAAAAAGTTGAGTATACCTTAGTTTAACCAGACCACTGAGCTGATTAACAGCTCTCCTAGGGCTGGCCCGAAGGATTAGACTTATTTTACGTGGCTAAAAACCAACTGGTTAGCTAGCAACGGGACCTACAGCTTATTGTGGAATCCGAACCACATTATGCCGAGAAATGAATTTCTAACACCAGAAATAAATTCCTCTAATTCTTCAGTGGCCGACCGGAGAATCGAACGCGGACCTAGGAGAGTGCTAGGCGAGTACGATATCGACCCATCCAATGAAGAGCTCTCGAAATTGGTATATATATACACACACACACGAGTCTTCATATGTGGTAGGCATAAACTAGAAATGGTCCCAATGTACAGAATCAGGTCAAGTTCACACTCGAGATTAGCGGTATGGAGGAATTAAATCTTGACCAAAACTTTTGAGCTGAGCTGGATAGTGACACCAAATTTGTCTTGCTTGATCCACTAATGAGTCCCATGTGTAGAGTAAGGTGGAGGTCACACCTAGGGACCACGTGTCAAATAGAATACAACTTTGGCTATTACTTCTGGACTATATTAGGTAGAAAATTCATATTCCGTAATCACAATGTTTTATTGCTGTCGATACACAAGGGAGGTTAAGTTCAAGATTGCACTCAGGTAAATGGTCAAATGGAAATTTACTATTTTTAAGTTCAGTTTGTTTGTTTATTTTTTGTTTGGCTGTTTTCTATCTATCAAGTTTATGCAAAAGAATGCGTGAATCATTAAATAAATTACACCGGAAGGAAGCCTTGTGATGTACAACAGTTGCACAGAGGCAAGGCACCTTTTTGGGGGTAGATAGCTCAATCATGATGGAGTTATATTCTATTTGACACTTGATCTCTAGGTATGACCTGCACTTTGCACATGGGGCTCACTAGTGGATCAAGCAAGACAAATATGGTGTCACTATCTAGCAGTTAAAAAGTTTTAGTCAAGATTTATTTCATACATGGCCGCTGATCTCGAGTATGAACTTGACCTCATTCTGCACACTGGGGCCATTTCTAGTTTATGCATGCCACATACGAAGATCATTTCATACACGTTAAAAGTTTTGGCCAAGGTTAAATTCCTCTTTAACCTCTCAGTCTTTCCTTGAACCTGGCATTCAGCCGCTCAAGTCGTATAAGAGCAAAAGTTATGGGAAGGGTTGCATTCCTACTTGACCTTTATGAAAAGAAATACATCATCTTTCTCACTACATATAAAAACCAATGAGCAAACCATTTCCTCCTCCGGCAATGACAAACGATTAAACTTTGGTCGTAGATGATACGACATTGCTCCTGCATAAGTTTCGAAATATGAGATACCAGCCTGCAACTTTTGCGCAATTTCTGTATCCGGGGAAAACGGGAAAGAATGATACGAAATTATCGTTGAGATTAAAGTGCAATTGTGCAGCATGATTCAAAAGAACTCGTAAAGTCAACCTAACGTGTCGCCAAGTTCTAACACGGTAAGGGACGTATTTCTGGTAGTATGCTCTTTTGCTATTTAATTTCAATTTCATAACAACAAGTAACCTTTTAATCTATGCATGGCTGTACCATATTTCACGTTCTTTTCACATTTTCATGCTTTCTTTCCATTAGTTCTCTAATTTCCTTTATGTTTCTCGTCCTCTTCGATATCGTACACTTCATTTTTCTTATAGACAATTTTCTCTAATCAGGAAAAGAACATTTTCTCTTCGTTCTGTTTTTTCTTCCTATCCAATCTCTCCCGTCCAGACGCCTCCTTCTTTCATTTGTTGGCAGTTCAAACCTCCCACTGCACTCTCATTTGAAAGACATCACTTTTGTCACTGTTACTCTTCTCACTAATCGCTGTTCCCTCTCCTTTCAGCATAAAATTCCTTTCGCTTTTATGCTGGTAGGACACTTTAGCCCTCAAATTAAATACATTTTTTTCATTTCACAACTTCATTCAAACTTCCTCATCGGTCTTGCTCATTCCCTCTTTCCCACCCTCAAGGAAAAAAACGATGGAAAAATAAACTTATTTCCTTGTTCTTCCTCTTGTAACGTTATTCTCCCTGCACCATACACCTTTACTCCCTCCGATTTCAATACATTTTAATACTACCTCGTCCCATCCAATTCGCGATCACCCATTTTTTTAAGGTCTCACTCGTTTCTGGAAAAAGCCTTTTTGCCCTGAAAGTCCTCGAGAGACAACAATTCGTTCCCATATTCAGAATTCCTCCACATAAACAAATTGTTTCCCCAGGTCCACACCCCTCACAAAAAAAAATTTTTTCTTCCTTTTTTTATCGAAGGATCTTATTCTAATTGGGTGTAACGCTTAAGAAATATTTTTAGAAAACATAGCATTTTACCAAGAAATTTGCGGTCTTACCAATTTCTATTTCTATGCTCAATACTGCTACAATAAAAAAACACTCCCTTCTTCTGAAATGCTACCAACCAACTTTGGGGCCTGATTTTATAAAAAAAAACACAAACGGCATTCGTTCACCTCTCAAACTACTATACTTCTCATTTTCATTACATCATGTTTCTCCCACTGACTCATTGTTAGTCCCTAACTATGACCAAGATTCTATAGCCCACTTTTACTGAAATTTCATATCACGCAAATTAACACATCTTGCTTACTGCTAGCCATCACCTTGTCCTTATCACCTATTCTGCTTAACTTTACTCTCCCATCTTTCCATATTAACATTATCTTCTAGCCAATGTTGCAAGCTTAGTGGTAATCCATCACTTCGGCTAAAGTTCATTTCCCTCTTTCATACTTTTTTAACTTTTCATCTCAATCTGTCTTCTCCATAATCTATATCTTCCCAACTTTGGATCAATTTATTTCCCGTGTGACAGAGTTTCCTCGCAATCTTCTCATTAAACAGAACTGAATGGATACATAAAGTACACGAATAAATAAAACCTTATTGTCTGCGTGTGTACCACATTACAGTAGGACGAGCCCAACGCCCTCCTCTGTTTTATCTGTCACAGTAGATTTCGTGGCTGCGCTATGCAAGTTCGGCTCACGTTTGCTGAACCAGGTTGCAGCGACTGCCGGGATCAAGCAACCTTATTCCTACAGACTCTCTGAGAAAACTAAAGATTGTACCCTATTGGCACCAAACCAAAGTATGGTGAAACAATTTTATACACACACATACATATATACATACTGTACATACGGCTTTGTAGTTACAAGCATATCCAAAAAAGCGCGAAGAATTCTTGAAGTTAATAGGGCATTGTGGCTATTAGAATTACATATGTGTCTGGTAAAAGTGACCAGTAGATTCTACATACATACACACACACACACACACACACACACACATATATATATATATAGTATGTGTGTGTGTATTCTGTGTGTACGCAAAAGCCTATTTCCTCTTGCCTGTATGAGAGAGAGAGAGAGAGAGAGAGAGAGAGAGAGAGAGAGAGAGAGAGAGAGAGAGAGAAACCTTTCACCAAATTTTGCATCTACTGAAAAGATCCTAATCTCCAGACCTCCATCGCAACACCAACCTTGAAAGGAAGCCTAGAGTTACAAGGTCCCTCCATGCCATTTGCTGCTACGCCCTAATGGCCGTTCTGTATGTTTACAGTACTTCACACTCCACTGGATAGGATAAGCGAAGTGGAAAGGATCAGATGTACACGTAGGTAAGTGGTTGAAGGGTTATGTGGATTGATGGCTGAGAGCGCTGACTAAAGGATTTGAGAAATACCCAAAAATTCTATGTTGGTAAAATTTTCAATATGAGGTACAGTGGTTTATCTTCTTTTACCTTAGCGGTGTGAAATATGTGGGCACTTACATATACACAAACGTTTACTTATCTATCTATGTATCAGTCGTCCTCGAAACCGGGTTATTAACCACCAAGAATAACGATTTCTTTCCTTTCAAGACATAAATACGTCAGTTGAGGGCAGGTATTTATTACAGCTCAATGAGGGCCTAAGTCCACTATGGTAGGGTAATGTATGCCAGCTTAGCTCACGGTAAAAAAAAAAAAAATACAACTAATCACATTTACCAAAGCTACATTATATCCAAATGCTGCAACGAATTTTCAACTGCCTGCCTCTTTTATATTTTGGCAACATTCCCCATTGTGAGAATTTTATTCCAAACTGGTAAGAGAAGATAGTTCTCTATCATCACTGGTCCTCGAACTTGGGCCACAAAAAGTCTTGATTCACACACACTTATCTACGCCTCTACCAAGAAGAGCGAGTTATTACATTATAAATACACATGAATCTGTTCACTTCGCATATTTTACAGGAGTTCTAAGTAGATTTATCCAAAGACTACTGAGGTCTGATTGGAACTGAAATTGGAATATAAAATTCAGGCCAAATGCCAAGCGCTGAGAACTATAAGGCCTTTCAGCACTGAAAGAGAAATTGAGACTACCGGAGCTCTGAAAGGTGTAACAGAAAGAAAACCTCGCATTTGCACTATTAAACAATTGGTAGGAGAGGGTGGAAAGTAAGATGGAAGAAAGATAATATGAACGGAGGTACAGTAAAAGGAAAGAAAAGGGTTGGAGCTGGGGGCCACAGGGGCTGCAAAGAACATTAGTAGTGCCTACAGTGCACCACGTGAGGTGGACTGATGGCACTAACCCCACCCCCACCCTACGGGAACAGAGTTCTGATTTTCCACAGAATTCGCGTTCAGCTTTTTATAAAATACCTAACCTCTTTAAAAGCGAGTGTTAACCGAGAAAAGTTCTTGCCCTACTTATCTTGCACGTCGATTAGTTTTTTGGATTTTTTCGATCTTCATAGGCCCATTCTTTGTTTATTTCCTATCTTGAGTCGTTTCCAGCGTGGACAACGTTTCCAAAAATATAAGGAAGCAAGACGAAACACCCTTGCAGCAGTATATAGTATACTGTTCTTTTAAGTGTGCCTACTTGGTTTCATTCACTTCAGATTTCAGATTGCGTTACATTAAACTTTATTATGAAATTGGAGAAAAGTTCACTTGAGCTCTAATGACGTATTTGACATTGAAGGACGTAATAAATGTATGTATGAATACGAAGAATTAAATTCGTGCCCCTCACTGTAATGGAAGTTGGTTCTATACAGACCGTGTTCGAGGACAGCTGTCTCAATTTCTTCCTCATTCACACTCTAAGTTTCAGAATTTTGAACGTATCCATTCATATAGGGCAAATTATAAATATATGTATGTAAGTATATATATATATATATATATATATATAAATATATATATATATATATATATATATATATATATATATATATATATATATATATATATATAAAATGAATATACATACATATACATGAATATATATATATACATCATACATGTATACATGAATATATAATATATACAGTATACACATATATGTAACGTGTGTGCGTATTCCTGGTAAACAAATCCATGCACTGTAGTCATTTACATAGTTTTGTTATAATTCGTACCAATTTAAATATGAGCTTAAGTCTACAGACACAGTGATGATAATAATGACTGTAGTAATAATGCAAAATCACTGTCATAATGAATGAAATTAAAAAAATATGAATTAGAATGAAATAAAAAAAATATGAAAAAAAATGTGAGAGAAAAAAAACTTACTTTTTCTTATTCCCTCTTCTAAATGCTTTAGTCGAACCGGAAATATTTCTTTTTTCGTCCATATGATCATTTCATTTTACCTCGATTATCTGACGTGCCATCGGGGAAATTTCAAACCAGGGAAAAAAATTGATTTTGATTGAACCCGATATATAAATCACAGCCTCCAAGAGATTTCCAGGAGAGATATTAGGTACGAAAAATTTTCATGCTTATTCCCCCCATCAATTTTTAACTTTTTCAATCATTTAGTTCACCGCTGCGATAGTAACACGGCATGGTAATTCTAATAAATAATGAAAATAAAATCCGGGGTGGTTCACACACCGGTCATTTTGGAAATGAATATAAGCGAGGTACTGACTGAAATCGTTTATGCACATGAATATACGCGAGGTACTGACTGAAATCGTTTATGCGCATGCGCGGACAATCCGAACGCCAAAGTCATTTCCAATAGTCATGCTAACCATCACGCGTCGGCGTCAGAAATAGCTCAGGGCCCCGAGTCATAAACTTCCACTCCTTTTGGTCTCTAAGGCCTCACTGTGACCTACTGCCATACGCAACCAAACTCATACAGTCTTAGTTATATACACCAGTTTCTGACATGAATTAAAGGAAATACCGAAAATCTCCATTAATTAATATACTGAACTCACTTCTTTTTTTTTTTTTTTTTGCCCAATCTCTCTCTCTCTCCATTTTCTTCTGAATACTTGTCTTCATATTTGATACTCTTCCTTTCAATGCTGACAATCCTGAAGGAATTAAAAGTATACATGGCGTGAAAGAGAAGAATAAAGCCTTAACATAAATCCCCTACCAATACAAAATAATGATAAAGTTCGACTGACGAACTATATGCGAGATCCCAAAAGACTTTATATTGTGTAACTTGAGCTTTACTTCAAGAAAAATCTTTCCTGACACGCCCCAAGTATTTTGTAACACTCATGGCCATCATTAATTTTTCTATCTCACATGCATATATATATTTTTTTTATTCATTACAAACGAGGAAAATAATTCCGAGATATTAGCAAGAACAGATAAAAGTTTCTCAACTATCTACCGACTAATATCAGAATTTCTCAGATCTGAGTTTTTTTTTTAAATCCTAGTGCAAAATACTACACGTGTGCCTTTCCCGAAAATAAAAGGTGACACAGACACACTGAGCGTAGCATTTAATCTTGAATCTTTTCCTACATTTTCCTGCTTTGGACGATGAGCCCTGGAAACGTACTACCGGTGTGTGTGTGTGTGTGTGTGTGTGTGTGTGTGTGTGTGTGTGTGTGTGTGTGTGTGAGAGAGAGAGAGAGAGAGAGAGAGAGAGAGAGAGAGAGATAAATTTTTATTAGTTTTTTCAGAACCAAGCATATGTTATAGCTACCATATAAGCATATAAGACAGAATTTTAATTAACTTATTAGATTTTTATCCCAAGGCATAACCAATTCTAAAGATATTTGCTGTTACCCAGAAATGTAATTAATCTCTCTCACATTTATTTATCATTTAGGAACTCTTTTAAAATACTCCTTCGAATCATTCCTATGATCTATTTCCAAGGTTCTTTTAGAACCTCATGAAATCAATTAAACCTCAAGTACTCCTTACTTATATTCACTGTGTATGGAAAGATGCCTAATATTTTATATGCGAGAAATGGAAAAAAATAAACTATAGAAACTAAATGTTTATTTTTTACCTCCTTTTGAAGTACATTGAACACAGTTAAAATATCCCTCACCCTTCATTTCATTTCACACAACGTACCCAGAGAATAGCGTTACTCCCTAACCCACACAAATAACAGTAAAACTACTACTACTACTGCTGCTACTACTACTACTACTACTACTACTACTAATAATAATAATAATAATAATAATAATAATAATAATAATAATAATAATAATAAAGACAAGCACTTAAAGAGGAAAAACTACAAATAGAAAATTGGCAGTCAACATTAAAAACAAGCAAAGCCTTCCGCGCCTTTGTAATTACAGTTGGTGGAAAAAGAACCTTGCATTAATAACGGAAGGAGAGAAGAAATTCAAGATAACTTTTTGTTGCTAATCTTACTTTGTGAACTCTCCTCTCTGCGTGTTTTCCTTGTTTTCTGCGTAAAGGGACAATTTTCTTTAGCAAAAAGACAATTTTTTTCTCATACGACGAAGAAACAAGACACCGCCACTGGCTTTGAAAGTAATTCCAATTTCCTTCTAAGGAAATTGGAGACTAAACCCAAATTCCGATTACGTAGTTCATCGTTTC